>NW_028258441.1:3459660-3774175 GCF_053883595.1 Heterocephalus glaber | reverse complement strand
ACCAAGAAAAGCCTTGGACTAGATGGATTTACCACAGAATTTTACAGAAACCTCTGGGGGAAACATAATGTCAATACTCTTCAAATTTTCCCTGAAGTTGAAAGGGAAGGAACACTGCTGAAGTCATTCCTTGAAACTAGGATCACCCTGAAAACAAAACCAGTCAAGCCCACAACAACCAAAAAGAAAACTAATGGCCAATTTTTTAAATGAACATACATGCAAAAAATCCTCACCAATAGAGTTGCAAACAGAATGCAACAAATTATTAAAAATAACACACACCATGACCAAGTTGTCCTCATTCCAGGGATATAAGGTTGTATCAACATATATAAAATCAATAATGTAATGCATCACATACACAAATCAAGAAGCATTCTGATAGTTTCATGGTTTAATATGTTTGCTATTTTATTCCATCATAACAGAGACAGGAGGGGATAGACATGGATTTGGTAAAAATCAAATTCTAAATACATCAGAAATAGCCTTCCCAGATGGTTTGAGATGGTGTGATCCATTACCAGTTGCAACTCTTCACAGCCTTTTGTTCTTGGCTATGTACTGGATCCATAGAGGGTTTAGAAAGTGTAATTTTACTTTTCCTCATTGTTCGTATTAGTCAAAGCTTCTTTAGAAGCCACTGATTCAGAAAAACCACTGATATATGACAAATTGACCAATGGAAGTTTTATTTCCTAAACATTCTGAAGGCTGTGGGACTGTGAAATCAGCAAAGACTTTTAAACATAAGGCATTTAATGAAAAAATATCACAAATCTCATCATGATTGCAACTAATATCTATTGATAACTTCTTTACTTAGCCCTTCTTAAAAGTTGGTCAGAGGAAGAAATAAGGATTGATTCTATTAACTACAAAGGCTAAAAAAATTCCAAAAAATTTGTTTCAGTCATTCAACAATCACTTACTGAGTACTATAGTGCACTACACGTAAAACAGCAAAAGTAGGAATGGTCTCTCTGCCTTCAGGGAAATGTTATCTTTTTTTTTTTTTTTTTTTTTTTTTTTGCTACTGGGGATCGAACTCAGGACTGAATTGAAACAAGTAGAAAAAAAAGACATGGAGAATCTAATTAAAGAAGACAACTGCTACTGAAATGTAAATTCAAATGCAAAATTGTAACATGAGCATCATATGTGTTTATGCTTCTTTAAGTCATGATTATAGTAAGACCTACAAATTTTGATTACATGTTCAAACCTCTTTAATTAAAATGTACCTTTGAAAGAATGGACTTCTCTATTCTTTACAGTCCCAGAACCTGAGTTGTGTTGATTCCATCATAGTGGTATAGTTTGACAAGTCTATTTCTTCTCCTCCTCCTCCTCTTCCTTCTGTTCCTTTTTCTTCCTCTTGTAAATTGTTAGGAGAAATAGAAGATTAATAGATTCAAGTGTTCTTTATTATTAAGAATACTTCAAAACTTTTCTAAGCTTCAGTCAAAATGTGTTCAACATTAGATGCCACCTTGTAGAGTCATAGAGAGACTAAATACAATCATTTAAAGTGCATAGCACTGTGTCTGCTTTGTAGACACCAAAAAAGCATGACACCTAAGAAAGAGGGACATAATAATATGTACCTATGAATAATTGGGGCACAATAAGTATTTATCAAGCACCTATTATGAGTCAGGCACTGATCTAGTATAGAGAGTAAAGTGTATGCCGTGTTTAGGAAGTCTTATCCTAACATAAACAGAAACATTGACCAATGGAATAGAACAGAGGATGGAGAAACAAACCTCAACAACTTCAGGTGCCTGATTTTCAAGCAAGGGAACAAAAATATACCCTGAAGAAAAGATGACCCCTTTAACAAAAGGTACTGGGAAAACTTGTTTCTCCATGTGCACAATGAATTTAGATCCATATCTTTCACCTTGTGTTAAATCAAAATTGATAAAATACCTATTTGTGAAAACACACTGAAGCTGCTTGTACAAATATTGGTAAAACTCTTGAAGACATATTTGTAGGCAAGAACAACCTGAACAGAATCTCAGTTGCCCAAGACATTATAGTGAGAATTAACAAATGGTGTTATATAAAATAAAAACTTCCATACAACAAAAAACAACCAATAGAATGAAGCGGTAACTGCAGAACATGCCAAATCAGCCCACTGCAGACAGGCAGGTGTGCGCACGCCCTACAGAGGTCGCGAGGCACGTGGAACACACTGAATCAGCCCGTGCCCCAGCAACAATCGACTGGACCCCCCCCCCCCCTGCTCCTCTGTACAGCCACCTGGTTCCACACTACAAAGACGCAGAGGACACCGGACCACCAGACCACAGTACTGAGTCCCGCTGCTCCTGGCCCAGAGGTAGGGGCTTCTGAGCTGCCCTCCCACTGCTCCTGGTCCAGAGGAAGGGGATTCCCAGCCAACATGCCTCTCGCTGCTCCCAGCCCAGAGGAAAGGGCTTTTGGGCCACCTTCTGTCCCACCGCTCCTGGCCCAGAGGAAGGGGCTTCCAGGCCACCATCCCTCCCACTACTCCCGGCCCAGAGGTAGGGGCTACTGAGCCACCATCCCACTGCTCCTGGTCCAGAGGAAAGGGCTTCCCAGCCACCATCCCTCTCGCTGCTCCTAGCCCACAGGAAAGGGCTTTGGGGCCACCATCCCTACCGCTGCTCCCGACCCTTGTCCCACCTCTCCCAGCTCAGTGGAGGTAATCCCTGCAGGCGCCAACAGCCCCCCTCCCTCCAGTTGAAATGAGAAAACATGTAAATGAGTCACAAAACCAGACTTCCAGATCACCTACAGCAACCCCAAAGGGAAATGAGATGGAACACTCAGACACTCAACCACCTGGATCCACTGAACTGGCAACAAAAGGGGATCTGGAAAAAATGAAATCAGAAATAATTTCTCAGACAACAGGAGAAATTGTGCTCCTAGTGCAAGACATGATTAATAAATCTAGAGAGGAGCTGAGGAACATGATGGAATCCCAACATAGGAAACAAATGGAATCCAAAAAACAGATGCAAATAGATTTCCAGGACATGAAAAACTCCATTGAAAGCTTACACAGCAGCATGAGCCAATGTGAGGAGAGAATTTCAGATATAGAAGATAACATTGCAATTAGTGACCAGGAAAAGAAAAATTGCTTCAAAAGTATAAGGGGACATGAGAAATCAATCCAGCAGCTGCTAGATGATGCAAAGAAGAATAACATAAGGCTGACTGGAGTCAATGAAGAAACAGGAGAGAGTGCAGATGACATAAAGAAAATCTCTTCACAGAAGTAATGGCAGAAAACTTCCCAAGCAGAGGAAAAGAGCTTGATATACAGATAAGTGAGGCATGTAGGAGTCCAAATAGCCTTGATCAAAAAAAATCTACACATAGGCATATAATTGTTAAGATTCCAGAAACACAACAGAAGAACAAAGTTCTACAAGCAGTTAGAGAAAAGAAACAAATCACATACAAAAGAAAGCCCATCAGAATCACAGCAGACTTCTCAACACAAACCATCAAGGCAAGAAGAGCTTGGACTGACATATTCCAAGCCCTAAAAGAAAACAGCCTCCAACCCAGATTGATGTACCCTGCAAAACTATCTTTCAAAATTGATGGAGAAATAAGATACTTTCATGACAAAGAGCACCTTAGGAACTTCTTGAATACCAAACCAGCACTCCAAAGAATTTTACACAATATCCTAGGAACAGACATTGAGGATCACAACCCCAGGAAGCAAAGCAGAATGAACCCATCTGGCAAGACAAGAAATTAAATGTAAAGGGGGAGAACCCAACAAAAAGTAAAAGTCATGGCAATGACAAGTCAATACGTTTCAGTTATAACCATCAACGTTAATGGTCTCAATGCACCAATCAAAAGAAATAGACTGGCAGAATGGGTCAAGAAGCAAAATCCAACAATATGCTGCATACAAGAAACACACTTAATTCAAAACGAAACTCATAGACTGAAAGTTGAAGGGTGGAAAACAATACTCCATGTGACGGGAACCCCCAAAAAAGCAGGAGTACCTATCCTCTTTGCAGATCAAGTAGATTTCAAATGAACACTGATTAAGAGAGACAAAGAAGGACACTACATCCTTGTAAAGGGAAGAATCCAAGAGGAAGAGATGACAATCATAAATATCTATGCACCAAACACTAGTGCGCCCAACTATATAAAACAAATACTAACGGACATGAAAAGTCATAGATGCACTAATACAATTGTAGTGGGGGACCTCAACATCCCACTGTCACAAATAGATAGATCAACTAGACTAAAAATAAGTAATGAAATACTAGAACTCAATCGAACTCTTGAACAAATGAACTTAACAGATGTTTACAGAGTCTTCCACCCCACAAAATCAGAATAACACATTCTTCTCAGCTGCACATGGGTCATTCTCCAAAACAGACCACATACTCACAAATAGAACATGTTTAAGTAAGGGCAAAGGAATTGAAGTTATCCCCTGTATATTATCAGACCATAGTTTGCTGAAATTGGAGATAAATAGCAAAAGAAACTGGAAAAATTTCAGAAACACATGGAAATTGAACAACACACTTCTGAATAACCAATGGGTCCCAGAGGAAATTAAAGAAGAAATCAGACAGTTCCTTCAACTAAATGACAATGACAATACAACATATCGGAATCTATGGGGCACAGTGAAAGCAGTCTTATGAGGGAAATTCATAGCAGGGAATACACATATTAGGCAAACAGAGCAAGCCCAATTACACAACCTGATGCTGCACCTGAAGCTTCTAGAAAAAGAAGACCAGGACAACCCCAGACCTCATACAAGGGAGGAAATTATAAAGATCAGAGGAGAAATCAATGCAATGGAGACGAAGAGAATGATACAAAAAAATCAATGAAGCCAAGAGTTGGTTCTTCGAAAGAATCAACAAAATTGACAAAACCTTTGCCACCCTTATCAGAAAAAGGAAAGAAAAGGACCAAATCCATGCAATTAGGAATGAAAAGGGTGAAATTACAACAGACCCAGCAGAAATCCAGAGGTTCATCAATGCCTACTTCCAGAACCTATACACCAATAAGATGGACAACACAGAAGAAATGGACAGATTCCTAGATACACATGAATTACCAAAGTTGAACGAAGAAGACCTAAAAATTCTGAACCAGCCAATATCAACCAATGAAATTGAAATCGTAATTAAAAACTTACCAACTAAGAAAAGCCCGGGCCCTGATGGCTTCACTGCTGAATTCTACAAGACATTTAGAGAGGAACTGCTGCCACTACTGTTGAATCTCTTCAATGAAATTGAAAGGGAAGCGATACTCCCAAATTCATTCCTGGAAGCAAGCATCACCTTGATCCCCAAAGCACAGAAAGACCCAACCAAAAAGGGGACCTACAGGCCAATCTCACTAATGAACATAGATGCAAAAATCCTTAATAAGATAATGGCAAACAGAATGCAGAAGATCCTCAAGGAGATCATACACCCTGATCAAGTGGGATTCATCCCAGGGATGCAGGGATGGTTCAATATACGCAAATCAATCAATGTAATACACTACATCAATAGAGCCAAGGACAAAAACCATATGCTTATCTCCATAGACACAGAAAAAGCATTTGACACAATCCAACATGCATTTGTGATAAAAACCCTACAAAAAAACTGCAATAGATGGTCTCTACCTCAAACTGATAGAAGCCATCTATGAAAACCCAACAGCCAATATCATACTAAATGGTCAAAAACTGAAATCCTTCACACTAAAATCAGGAACAAGACAAAGATGTCCACTATCACCACTCTTGTTCAATATAGTTCTGGAAACATTAACCACGGCAACTAGACAAGAGAAAGAAATAAAAGGAATAAAGATAGGTAACGAAGAAGTCAAATTGTCGTTATTTGCAGATGACATGATACTCTATATAGAAGACACCAACAGCTCCACCAAACGTCTTCTAGACTTAATAAGCAAATTCGGTCAAGTAGCTGGTTACAAGGTCAACACACAAAAATCAATAGCTTTCCTCTACACCAATGACAGCCTCACTGAGAGAGAAATAGGGCAAATAGTTCCTTTCACAATAGCATCCAAAAAACTGAAATACCTAGGAGTCAACCTAACGAAAGAAATCAAAGACCTCTTCTCTGAAAACTATGGCACTCTGAAAAGAGAGATTGAAAATGATATCAGAAAATGGACAGAGATCCCCTGCTGCTGGGTAGGAAGGATTAATATAGTGAAAATGGCCATACTTCCAGAACTGTTATATAGATTTAATGCAATTCCAATTGAGATCCCAGCAGCATACTTCATAGACCTTGAGAAAACAATCCAACAATTCATTTGGAACAAGAAGAGACCCAGAATAGCAAACGCAATTCTAGGTAACAGAGACATGGCAGGGGGTATCACAATCCCCAACGTGAAACTATACTACAAAGCTACTGTGATAAAAACAGCATGATGCTGACAAAGAAACAGACCTGAGGACCAGTGGAACAGATTAGAAGGTGCAGAAACAACGTCAGACACACTCAGCCATCTCATCTTCGATAAAGGAGCCAAACACCCTCACTGGAGGAAAGATAGCCTCTTTAATAAATGGTGCTGGAAAAATTGGGCTTCAACTTGCCAAAGATTAAAACTAGACCTATATCTCTCGCCATGCACTAAACTAAAATCAAAATGGATTAAAGATCTAAATATTGAAATAGAAACTCTGAACCAGTTGGAACAGAGGTTAGGTAGAACCCTTGAAGACATCGGTGTAGGAAAAGACTTTATGAACAAATCCTCAGTTGCCTATGAACTGGCACAGACAATCAACAAGTGGGACCTCTTCTTATTAAAAGGCTTCTGCACAGCAAGAGAAGCCACCAGCAGTGTGAAGAGACAACCCACAATGTGGGAAAAAATCTTCACCTGCTCTTCCTCAGACAAAGGTCTACTATCTCAAATCAATAAAGAACTTAAAAAGATCAGACCTCCCAAATTCAAAGACCCAATCCAAAAATGGACATCTGAAATGAACAGACATTTCTCAGACAAAGAAGTAGAAATAGCAAATAAATACATGAAAAAATGTTCAACATCACTGGTCATTCGAGAGATGCAAATGAAAACAACGCTGAGATTCCACCTCACTCCAGAAAGAATGGCTGCTATCATGAAATCAACCTATAACAAATGCTGGCGGGGCTGTGGGGAAAGAGGAACCCTCCTCCACTGCTGGTGTGAGAGTGGACTGGTGCAACCACTGTGGAAATCAGTATGAAGATATCTCAAAGAACTAGGACTGGAAGTCGCCTGTGATCCTGCTATTGAACTGCTGGGGATCTTCCCCAAAGAATGAAAAGAATCATACCGCGGTGATATATGTGCGCCCATGTTCATAGCAGCACAGTTTGTGATAGCTAAAACTTGGAAACAGCCCAAATGCCCATCAACTGGAGGCTGGATAAAGAAAGTGTGGGTTTTTTTTTTTTTAACAAAATGGAGTACTACTCAGCCATAAAAAATGAGAAATTAGAGACATTTATAGCTAAGTGGATGCACATTGAGGCAATACTCTTAAGTGAAATAAATAGGACACACATGTGTAAAGACCTAATAGTTTCTCTGGTGTGAGAGACTGAAAGTGTAAATAAGGACTAAAATGTATAATAGGTAATGTGAAATAGGAAGAAAAGGGGCAAAGGGGAAGGAAGTGGGAGGGCTAGGGGAAAGGATGGAAGGGAATGGGATTAATATGAGAAAATGGAAAAATAGGAACAAAATCTTTGTAAATAGGGAGGAATGGAGGGGTTGAAGCGAGGGCTGGGCAAGGGTGAAAAAGAAGAACCCAGAGAGACTATGTAAAGGTGCAAATTTCCCATGATGAATGTCATTATATTGTATACCTAAAATGCACCAATGATTAGAATGAATAATCGATAATGCAAATAGGAAGAAAAGGTCCAAGGGGGTAGGGGTAGTGGGAGGGGCAGGGGAAAGGAAAGAAGGGAAAGGAAAAATGATGAGAAATGGAAAAAAATGGAAATAAAGTCTTTGTAAATAGGGAAAGGTGGAGGGGGTGAAGGGAGGGCTAGGAATAGGGAAAAAATAAGAGCCAAGATGGATTATGTAAAGGTACAATTCCCAATGAGAAATGTAATTGTGTTGTATACCTACAATATACCAGTAAAAGAATTTAATAAAGTGCAAAAAAAAAAAATGAATGAAGAGGTAACCAGCAGAGCAGGAAAAATATTTTGCGAGCTTCTTCCCAAAGAGAGGATCAATATCTACAGTATATAAAGAACTAAAAATTTAGACCCTCCAAAAAAGACAGTCAGCCCACACAGATACCATCTGTAATTCCATGCAGATCCCAGGGAAATGCCGAATAAACACTAATACAATAGTAATGGGGGACATTAATAACCTACTTTCACAAATAGATCAATGAGACAAAGAATCAATGACAAAACACTTGAACCCAAACAACCTCTTGGAGAAATGGACCAAACAGATGTTTACAGAGTATTCCACTCATAAAATTAGATTATACATGCTTTTTGGCTACACACAGGTCACTCTCCACAATAGACAACATACTTGCTCATAGAATATGTTTAAATAAGTGCAAAGGAAATGAAGTTATCCTCTGTTTATTATCAGACCACAGTGTGATGAAATTGGAGATGAATAGCAAAAGAAACCATAAGGATTTCATAAACACATGGAAATTGTCCTAAACACTTCTGAATAACCCATGGGTCACAGAGGACATTAAAGCAGGAATCAGACAGTTCCCATAATTAAATGACAATGCCAATACAACATACCGGAATCTATGGGACACAATGAAAACTGTCTTATGAGGGAAATTCATAGCAGTGAATACTCATATTAGGAAAACAGAGAAAGTTCCAATAAACAACCTGAGGCTGACCCTCAAGCTTCTAGAAAAAGAAGAGCAGGACAGGGGCACTCCCACTGAACTGCAGAGATCTGTTTAGCCCTCAGGAGAGAGAGGGCCCCGGTCGCCAGGGGCCCTGCTCCATCCACCCCGCACCAAAAACACCTGTGGGGGCCAGCCAGAAGGTGAGGATCCATGGCCACTGGCCACGCCCATGGCACGGCATCGATCCACTTAGCCTGCCAGAGAGAGAGGTCCAGAAGCCATGAATGTCCAGCATAAGAAAGAAAAGGACACCATGATCACCCAACATAAGAAAGAAATAGAATCCATGAAACAGATTCAAACAGATATTTAGGAGATTAAAAACTCCACTGAAAGTATGCACAGCAGATTAAGGGAATCTGAAGATAGAATATCAGATAGACATAGAAGACAGGATTGCTTTGAAGGACCATGAACACAGAGATTTCTGCAAAATTGTAAGGGACCACCAGAAATCAATCCAGCAGCTGCTAGATGATGCAAAGAAGAATAACATAAGACCGATATGAGTCCATGAAAAAACAGGAGAAGGTACAATTGACATAAAAAAAAACTGTTCACAGAAGTAATAGTTGAAAGCTTCCCAGACAGAGGTAGAGAATTGGACATACAGATAAATGAGGCATATGGAACTCCAACTACCCACGATCAAAAAAAAAATCTACACCTAGGCATATAATAGTCAAGATCCCAGAAACCCAACAGAAGAACATAATCATAGAGGCACTTAGAGAAAAGAAACAAATCACTGACAAAGAAAAGCCCATCAGAATCACAGACCTCTCAACACAAATCCTCAAGTCAAGGAGAGCCTGGAATGAAGTATTTCAAGCCCTAAAAGAAAATAACTTCCAAATTAGAATATTGTATCCTCCAAAATTATCTTTCAAAATCGATGGGGAAATTAGACACTTCCAAGAAAAAGAGCACCTGAGAAATTTCATGAGCACCAAACCAACACACCAAGCAATTCTAAACAATATCCTAGAAAAAAAAAAAAAATGAAAGCCAAACTCCATGAGGCCCAGCAGAGGAAAGCCACCAGGGAAGGTAAGAAGCCAAAGGGAAAGGCGGAAAAATAAGAAAAGAGCCAACAAAAGTAAAACATCCTGACAAGGATGAGTCAATATCTGTCAATTATAATCATCAATGCACCAATTAAAAGAAATAGACTGGCAGAATGGATTAAGAAGCAAAATCAAGCAATATTCTGTATACAAGAAATACACCTAATGCAAAAAGAAATTCACAGACTGAAAGTAAAAGGATCGAAAACAGTTCTCCACGCCACAGGAACCCAGAAAAAAAGCAGGGGTAGCAATCTTATTTGCAGACAAAGTAGATTTCAAACCAAAATTAATTAAGCCAGACAAAGATGGTCACTACATCCCTGTAAAGGGCACAATCCAAGAGGAAGAGATGACAATCATAAATATATATGTACCAAATATGAATGCCCCCAACTATACAAAATAAATATTAATGGACATGCAAAATGAAATAAGCACTAATACAATTGTAGTGGGGGACCTCAAAACACCACTATCACAAATAGACAGACCATCAGACAAAGAATTAACAACAAAATTTGAGAACTGAACCAAGCTATTGAACAAATGGGCTTAATAGATGTTTACAGAGTGTTCCACCACACAAAATTGGAATACACACTCCTTTTGGGTGCACATGTGCCATTCTCCAAAATAGAACGCCTGCTAGCTCATAAGACATGTCTAAGTAAATGGAACAAAATTGAAGTTACCCCCTGTATATTATCAGACCATAGTGCAATAAAATTGGAGATCAATGACATATGAAACCGCAAGACCCTCACAAACACATGGAAACTGAATAACACCCTCCTGAACAACCAATGGGTCACAGAAAAAAATTAAAAAGAAATTAGACAGTTTCTACAAGTAAATGATAAATGCCAGTACAACATACAGGAATTTATGGGACACAATGAAAGCAATTCTATGTGGGAAATTCATAGCAGTGATTGCCCATATTAGGAAAAAAGAGAGAACTCAAATAAATAACATAATGCAGAACCTCGAGCTCCTAGAAAATGAAGAGCATAACAAACCCAAAGCTTGTACAAGAGAGGAAATTATAAAGATCAGAGCAGAAAACAATGCAGTGGAGACTAAGAGAATGATAAAAAAAATCAATGAATCAAAGAGTTAGTTCTTTGAAAGAATAAATAAAATCGATAAACCTTTAGCCAACCTTATCAGACAAAGGAAAGAAAAGGCTCAAATCCTTGCAATAAAGAACATAATAGGTAAAATCACAACAGACCCATCAGAAATCTTGAAGATCATCAACACCTACTTTGAGAACCTCTATTCTAATAAAGAGGAAAACACAGAAGAAATGGACAGATTCCTAGATACATAGGAATTGCCAAAGTCAAATGAAGAAGATATAGAAATTCTAAACACCCCAATTACAATGAGTGAAATTGAAAATGTAATAAAAAATTTACAAACAAAGGAAAGCCCAGGTTCTGATGGCTTCACTGCTGAAATCTACAAGTCATTTAAAGAAGAATTATACCCATTACTCTTTAAATTCATCAAGGAAATTGAGAGAGATGCAATGCTTCCAAACTCATTCCTGGAAGAAAGTGTTACCTTGATTCCCAAACCAGGGAAAGCCAAAAGCCAAAAAGAGAACTGCAGGTCAACCTCCCTAATGTGAACATAGATGCAAAAATCTTCAGCAAGATACTGGCAAACAAAATACAGAGGGTCATCAAGATCATAGACCCTGACCAAGTCAGATTTATCCCAGGGATGCAAGGATGGTTCAACATACGTAAATCAATAAATGTAATACACTATATTAACAGAGTCAAGGACAAAAATCATATGATCATCTCGATAGATGCAGAAATTGCATTTGGCAAAATCCAACACCCATTCTTGATTAAAAACCCTAAATAAATTCGGAATAGAAGTTCTTAATCTCAACCTGATTAAGGCCATCTATGAAAAATCAACAGCCAACATCATACTAAATGGTCAAAAACTGAAAACTTTCACGCTAAAATCAGGAACAAGACAAGGTTGCCCACTATCACCACTCCTGTTCAATATAGTTCTGGAAACATTAGCCACAGCAATTAGAAAAGAGAAAGAAATAAAAGGAATAAAGACAGGAAAGGAAGAAGTTAAACTGTCACTATTTGCTGATGATATGCTACTTTATATAGAAGAACCAAAAAACTCAGCGAAAAGGCTTCTAGACTTAACTGACAGATTCAGTAGAGTAGCTGGATATAAGGTCAACACTCAAAAAACAATAGTCTTCTTATACAAAAATAGCTGACTCACTGAGAGAAAAATTTGGGAAACAATTCCTTTTACAATAGCATCCAAAAAATGAAGTAACTAGGGATCAATATAGCAAAGGAAAAAGACCTTTACACTGAAAACTACAGCACTCTGAAAAAGGAGATGAAGGATGATATAGGAAAATGGGAAGACATCCCTTGCTCCTGGGTAGGAAGAACCAATACAGTGAAAATGACCATACTTCCAGAACTACTATGTAAATGTAATGCAATGCCACTTGAAATTCCAACAGCATACTACACAGAATTTGAGAAAACAATCCAAAAATTCATTTGTACTCAGAAGAGACCTAGAATAGCAAAAGCAATTCTAGACAACAGAGATGTGGCTGGGGGCATCACAATCCCCAACTTGAAACTATATTACAAAGCTACTGTGATAAAAACAGCATGGTACTGGCAAAGAAACAGACCCGAGGATCAGAGGAACAGATTAGAAGATGCAGAAATAACTCAGACATACTCAGCCACCTCATTTTTCACAAAGGAGCCAGTCACCCTCATTGGAGGAAAGATAGCCTGTTTCATAAATGATGTTGGAAAAACTGGATTTCAACCTGCCAAAGATTAAAACTAGACCCATACCTATCACCATCCACTAAACGAAGATTGAAGTGGATTACAGAGCTAAATATTAAGACAGAAACACTAAACTTACTGGGAGATAAGTTAGGTAGAACTCTTGAAGACATTGGCATAGGAAAAGACTTCATGAACAAAAGCTCACTAGCATGGGAACTAGCAGAAAGAATCAACAACTGGGATCTCATCTTATTAAAAAGCTTCTGCACTGCAAGAGAAACCACCAACAGAGCTAAGGGACAACCTATAATGTGGGAACAAATTTTTAGCAGCTGTACCTCAGACAAAGGACTACTATCTAGAATATATAAAGAACTGAAAAATCAGACCCCCAAAATTCAAAGGCCCAATTCAAAAACGGGCATCTGAAATGAACAGACATTTCTCAGACAAAGAAGTAAAAGCAGCAAACAAATATATGAAAAAATGTTCAACGTTACCAGTCATTCAAGAGATGCAGATAAATGCAACATTGAGATTCCATCTCATCCCAGAAAGAATGGCTGCTATCAAGAAATCATCCCATAGCAAATGCTGGAAGGGGTGTGGAGAGAAAGGAAGCCTTCTCCATTTTTGGTGGGAGTGCAGCCTGGTGCAACTGCTGTGGAAATCTGTATGGAGATACCTCAAAGAACTAGGGCTAGGGGTCCCATTTGACCTAGCTATTTCCCTGCTGGTTATCTTCCCCCAAAATTGAAAGAATCATACCGCAGCAACATGTGTGTGCCCATGTTTATAGCAGCACAGTTTGTAACAGCTGAAGCTTGGAAACAGCCCAATTGCCCATTAACTGGAAACTGGATAAAGAAGATGTGTGTTTTTTTTTTAATAAAATGATGTACTATTCAGCCATAAAGAAGGAAAGACTAGACACATTTATAGCTAAGTGGATGCATAATTGAGGCCATACTCTTAAGTGAAATAAATGAGACACACATGTGTAAATACTGAATAGTTCCTCTAGTGTGAGAAACTGAAAGTGTAAATAAGGATTAAAATGATTAAAATGAATAATTGATAATTTGAAATAGGAGGAAAAGTTCCAAAGGGGTATGGGTGGTGGGAGGGGAAGGGGAAAGGAAAGAAGGGAAAAGAAAAATTACGAGAAAAGAAAAAAAATGGAAATGAAGTCTATGTAAATATGGAATGGTGGAGGGGGTAAAGGGCACACAGGTAATGAGGAAAAAATAAGACCCAAGACACATCATGTACAGGTACACGCAACCAATAATAAATGCAGATGTATTGTATACCTAAAATGTACCAATGAAAGAATTTAAGAAAAAAAAAAGAAGAGCAGCACAGTCACAAATCTCGTACAAGGGAGGAAATTATAAAGAAAAAAAGCAGAAATCAGTGGAATGAAGACTAAGAGAACAATGCAAAAAATCAATGAAGCAAAGAGTTCGTCCTTTGAAAGAAAAAATAAAATTGACCAACTCTTAGCCAACCTTATAAAAAAAAAAAAGGAAAGACAAGGCCCAAATCCATGCAATTAGGAATGAAAAGGGTGAAATTAGAATGGACCCCGCAGAAATTCAGAGGATCATCAATACCTACTTCGAGAACCTATATGCCAATAAGATGGAAAACACAGAAGAAATAGACTGATTCTTAGATACATATGAATTACCAAACTTCAACCAAGAAGACCTAAAATTTTTAAACAACCCAATATCAATCAATGAAATTGAAAACGTCATTAAACACTTACCAACTAATAAAAGCCCAGGCCCTGATGTCTTCACTGTTGAGTTCTTCAAGACATGTAGAGAAGAAGTATTGACAGTACTGTTGAATCTCTTCAATGAAATTGGAAGGGAATCTGTACTCCCACATTAATCCCTTGAAGCAAGCATAACCTTGCTCCCAAAAGCAGAGAAAGACCCAACTGAAAAAGAGAACTATAGACCAACCTCACTAAAGAATATAGATGCAAAAATCCTTAATAAGGTACTGGCAAATAGAATGCAGAAGATTATCAAGAAGATCATACACCCTGACCATGTGGGATTCATCCCAGAGGTGCAGGGATTGTTTAACATACACAAATCAATTAATGAAATATGTTATATTAATTGAGTAAAGGACAAAAATCATATGATCATCTAAATGGATGCAGAAAAACCATTCAAAAAATCCAACATACATTCATGTTAAAAACCCTACAAAAAATTGGAATAGACGGTCTCTACCTCAATCAGATAAAAGCCATCTATGAAAAACCAACAGCCAATATCATACTAAATGGTCAAAAACTGAAATCCTTTACACTGAAATCAGGAACAACACAAGAATGTCCACTATCACCACTCTTGTTCAATATACTTCTGGAAAAAGTAGCCACAGCAATTAGACAAGAGGAGGAAATAAAAGGAATAAAGATAGGTAACGAAGAAGTCAAATTGTCATTATTTGCACATGACATGATACTCTATATAGAAGACCCCAAGAACTCCACCAAAAGTCTTCTAGACTTAATACTCAAATTCAGTAGAGTAGCTGGATACAAGGCGAACACACAAAAATCAATAGCTCTCCTCTACACGAACAACAGACTCACTGAGAGTGAAATAGGGCAAACAATTCCTTTTGCAATAGCATCCCAAAACCTGAAATACCTAGGAATAAACCTAACCATGAAATCAAAAACCTCTACTCTAAGAACTATATCAGTCTGACAAGTGTTTGAAGTGGATCTCAGAAAACGGAAGGATATCCCTTGTTCCTGTGTAGGAAGAACCAATAGAGTGAAAATGGCCACACTTCCAAAATTGCTATATAAATGTAATGCAATTGCAATTGAAATTCCACTAGCATACTTCACAGACCTTGAGAAAACAGTCCAAAAAGTCGTCTGGAACAGGAAGAGACATAGAAAAGCAAAAGCAATTCCAGGCATCAAAGACAAGGTAGGGAGTATGACAATCCCCAACTTGAAACTACACCACAAAGGCCCTGTGATAAAAACAGCATGGTACTGGCAAAGAAACAGACCCGAGGACCAGTGGAACAGATTAGAAGATGCAGAAACAACTCCAGACACACTCAGTCATCTCATCTTTGATAAAGGAGCCAAACACCCTCACTGGAGGAAAGATAGCCTGTTTAATAAATGGTGCTGAAAAAAATGGATTTCAATTTGCCAAAGATTAAACCTAGACCTATATCTCTCACCATGCACTAAACTAAAATTGCAATTGATTAAAGATCTAAATATTAAAACAGAAACACTAAACTGGATGGAGGAGAGACTAGGTAGAACTCTTGAAGACATTGGTGTGGGGAAAAATTTCATGAACAAAACCTCAGTTTCATGTGAACTAGCACGAAGAATCTACAAGTGGGATGTCTTCTTCTTGAAAAGCTCCTGTGCAACAAGGGAAACCACCAACAGAGTGAAGAGACAATCCACAATGTGGGAAAAAATTTTCACCTGCTGTTCCTCAGACAAAGGGCTACTATCTAGAATCTATAAAGAACTTAAAAAAATCAGACCTCCCAAATTTAAAGACCCAACCAAAAAATGGGCTTCTGAAATGAACAGACATTTCCCACACAAAGAAGTAGAAATAGCAAATAAACACATGAAAAAATGTTCATCATCACTGGTCATTTGAGAGATGCAAATGAAAACAATGCCGAGATTCCACCTCACTCCAGAAAGAATGGCTGCTATCATGAAATCAACCAATAACAAACATTGGTGGGACTGTGTTGAAAAAGGAACTCTTCTCCACTGTTGGTGAGATTTTGGATGGTGCAACCACTGCGGAAATCAGTATGGAGATACCTCAAAGAACTAGGACTGGAATTCCCATTTGACCCAGCTATTCCCCTGCTGGTTATCTTCCCCAAAGAATTAAAAGAATCATACCACAGAGATACAAGTGCAACCATGTTCATAGTAGCACAGTTTGTACTAACTAAAACTTGGAAGCAGCCCAATTGTCCATCAACTGGAGACTGGATAAAGAAAATGTTTCTTTTGTTTTTTGTTTTTTTATAAAATGGAGTACTGCTCAGCTGTAAAGAATGGGAGATTAGAGACATTTACAGGTAAATGGATGCATATTGAGGCCATACTCTGAAGTGAAATAAATAGTACACACATGTATAAATACTGAATAGTTTCTCTAGTGTGAGAAACTGAAAGTGTAAATAAGGATCAAAATGTATAATAGATCATGTGAAATAGCAAGAAAAGGTCGAAAGGTGAAGAGGAAGTGGGAGAGTAGGTGAAGGGAAAGAAGGGAAGAAAATTAACATGAGAAAATGAAAAAATGGAAACAAAGTCTTTGTAAATAGGCAGGGGTGGAGGGGTTTAAGTGAGGGCAGGGGAATGGGGAAAAATAAGAATCTGCATATATTATGTAAAGGTACAAATCTCCAATGATGAATGTCATTATATTGTATACCTAAAATGTACCAAAACTTAATTTTAAATACAAGATCCAATGAATAAAGTGATAATTGGTATGAAGAAATATTTCGAAGAAGTACAAATGCCCGATAAATACATTAAAAAAATCTTCAGCACCTTTGGCCTTTATAGAAATGCAAATCAAAACAATTATGAGATTCCACTGGATTCCAGTAAGACTGGCTATTTTCAGAGACTCAGTAAACCATAAATGTGAGAGAAATTGTGAGGCAAAAGGAACCTTTCTACTTACCAGATTTATTTTGCTTCAAATTATGTTCTCAATGTACATCCACTTACCCAAAAATATGTACTTTATTCTTCTTTGTGCCAGCGTAGTACTCCATTTTATATAAAAATCACATTTTTTTACACTGCTGGTAGTGTTGTAAACTAGCACAACCACTGTAGAAATCAGGATGGAGATCTCTCAGAAAAACAAAATATAGAAATTCCATTTAGCCAAGATATACTTCTTCTGAACATCTTCTCAGAAGAGCTAAAGTCATGATATTACAATGAAACACGTATACCCATATTTATACCAGCACAACTCAAAGTATTCAATTCATAGAAGCAGCCTACATGCCCACCAACAGATGAATGAATAAAGAAACTTTTTATGTCCACCCTGGCGGCTACTCAGTTATAAAGGAAGATATATTTGAGTCGTTTGAGGGAAATGGATACACCTTGAGACCATATTAAGTGAAATAAGTCAGACAAAGGTTAAATATCATATAGTTTCTTTAACATGAGAGGCAAAATAAGAGACATGTTAAGAAATAAGTAGGTATTCTATACAGATGGAAGGGCATCTGGGGAAGGAGGGAGAGGGAGGATGTGGGAGCCAGACTGTAAAAATGATTATATGAAAAAAAAAATAATTATATATATATATACACATATATATATATACATATACATATATATATATACACACACACACACACACACACACACACACACACACATTCATTCCCCAGGCTGAAGGTAATCATATGTTTTACAAAAACATACTAATAAAATTTTTAAGAGCAGAAATTTTAGCCTAGTCTACGGCCATGAAGTTACTGTCCTCTGTAGACCTTAAGGTTTATTATGTCAAATTTCACATTTAAATTTATCTTAAATTTATTTTTGTGTATGCTTTGAAATAAGGATCAAGATAAATCTTCTTCCAAACAAATATTCAATTGTCCCAAACTATTAGTAGATTAGAGTATATGGTTACATGTCTTTTCACATTCTTGATACTGAAAATTAAAGTTTCTCTCATGTTTTCCCCATGGTCACTCAACCTGGTTTTATCAGTTGTAATATCCTTTAAATTTTTTTCTCTATCAGCTTTTTTCTATTTAATAAATTTTTTTGTTCTCACATCTATCATTTTCTCCCTTTTATTGCCTTTGCTTTTTATTTGTTTTATCTTTTGCTTCATGAAAAAATGTCTTGGTCATTGACTTTCAGGCTTCCATATTTTCTAATAAATGTGTTTGAGTAGTGATATAAAAATTTAAGCATTAATTTAGTAGCATCTAAAAATTTTGACAGATGTATTTCCATTATCATTCTCTTAAGTTTATACTCTAATTCCAAGCAAAATGTCTTTAAAGTAGGGTTTGTTCGGAGCCGTATTATTTAATTTCTAAACATTTGGGAATTTTCTATTCTATTTTCTATTTGTTTCCTCCTTTATTTCACTGTGGCAGAGAATGTACAATGACTAATAACAATCTTCCCTTTTTCCCCCAACTTCACTGAAGTAAAACTGCTATACAATAAACTGCATAATGTATACAATTTGGTGAATTTGGGCATATGTACACATTCACATTACTACCATCACAGCTAGGTAATAAACATTGCCATCAAATCCAAGAGTTTCTTTCCCCATATTGTTGTTGTTTTAAGAACACTTAACCTGATATTCTCCATTAAATAAAATTTTAAGTACACAATACCTTATTGCTAACAAGAACTAGATCTATTTTACAGCATGTCTCTGAAATAGATTCATTTTGCATAACTAAAAGTTATATCTCTACTACCTTGCCCCATCCATTACTATCATACTATGATTTACTTTTATAACTTTGAATATTTTAGATACCTTATATAGAAGGAATTATGCTACATTTGTCTTTCCGTGACATCTCAATATCTCCCAGTTCTATTTATTTCCCTCCATCTCTCTCTTTTTTTCTTTCTTTCCTTCTCCCCTTCCTTTTTTCTTTCCTTCCCTTCTTTCTCTCAGGACTGGGGACTGAGCTCAGGTCCTTTGCACCAAATTACATTCCCTGTCTATTTTTATTTTTGAGACACGGTCTTAGTAAATCATTAAGTTGCTCAGGATATGCCCAAACGCAATCTTCCTGCCTCAGCTTCTCAGAATAATGGGATTATGGACATGATTTCTTTCTTCTTAAAGGCTGTACAATATTCAATATTTCATTTATCCATTCATCAATGCACATTTGTGTTGTATTTATATCTTGGGCATTGTGAATATTGCTCAATACACACTGTATTGCATTTATCTTTTTGAGATTTTGATTTAAATTCATTTGGATATATATCCAGAAGTGGGATTGTTGAACAATGTGATGGTTTCATTTTTAATAATATGAGGACTCCGTATTATTTTTCACAGTGGCTGAAACCAATGTGCATTTCTGCAAACCTTGTACAGTGTTTCCCATTTTTCAACAACTTTGCCTGCACTATCATTTATTTTTCTCTAAGAGCCATGTTAACAGATCTTAAGTGATAATCTCTTTGTGCTTTTGATTTACATTTCTCTGATGATTACCAATGTTGTGTACTTTTTTTATATAGTTGGTGGTCCTTCGTGTCTTCTCTGGAGAAATGTCTATTCAAATCCTTCCCACATCCTTAAATCACTGTTTGGTTTGCTTTTAATTTTGATTTTGTAATTGATTTTTAAAAGTTCTTCATATATTTTGGAAATTACGTTCATGACAAATAAATGTTTTGTAAATACTTTCTCCCATTCAATAGATTACCTTTTTAATTTTTCTTTTTTTTGGCTGTGAAACATCTTCTTTATTTTAACTCAATCCCATTTACCAATTTTTGCTTTTGTTGCCTCTGCTTTTTTGTCATAATAAAAAAATCATCGATCAGACAAATGTCATGGAGCTTTTCTCCTATTTCTATAGTTTCAGGATTTATGTCTAAGTCTTTGATTCTGTTTAGGCTGATATTTTGTAAATGGTGTGAGATAATGGTCTAATTTTATTCTTTTTCATGTAGACATTCAGTTTTTCCAATGCCATTTATTGAGGAGACTCCTTTTTTCTATTGTGCATTTTTGATACTGTCTTTGTGACTTTCTTTGCTGCTAGGACAAAATGCCTGACATGTGCAACTTAAAGGAGGTTCATTTTGGCTTACATTTTAGAAGTTTCAGGCCTTGCACACTTGGCTGGCTCCGAGAAGAAGCAACATGGTGGAAAGGTCTGGTAGAAGAAGAATCCTCACCATATGGCAGCCAGGAAGCAGACAGTCAAGGAGCAACTGGGAAGGGAGACATACTCTTCCAGGTCATGACCACAGTGATCAATCTTCTCTGACCAGACCCCCACTTCCTAACAGCACATCAGCTATAATGTCCCCGTAATTAGAATCACCTTCCAAGTACATCAGGCTTTGGGAGCCATTTTAGATCTAACCATAACAGGCACTCATGCTGAAGATCAGTTGACATAGATGTGAGGATTTATTTTGTGCTCTTTGTTCTGTTCTACTTGTCTATATAGCTGTTTCATGCCAGTATCAAGCTATGTTGAATGCTACAGTGTTGTATGTATTTTGAAATCAGTCAGTATGATGCTTTCAGTTTTGTTTTTGTTGAAAATTTCCTTGGCTATTCAGAGTCTTTAATGGTTCTGTAAGTGTTTCCTATTTCTATGAAAAATGTCTTTGGAGTTTTGATAGAGATTGCTTTGAAACTGTAGATAATTTTGGATAGTATGGATGTATTTTAACAATATTAAAATATTCAATCCATTAATGTGGGCTGTGTTTTGACTTACTTATCTTCTTTAATTCATTTCATCTGAATTTTATAGAGTATACAACTTTCACCTCTTTGAATAGACTCATTCCTCTGTATTTCATCCTTTTCACGTTATTGTGAATATGATTTTCTTAATTTCATTTTTGGAATTATCTGTTTGCAGATGACATTGTCTTACAGGTAGAAACCCTAAAGACTCCATGAAAACTGTTAGAACTAACACATGAATTCAGTAAAGTTGCAAGATACAAAATCAATATTAAAAAGTCAATTGTGTTTCTGTATAGCATCAAGAAAGTGTTTGTTGGGAGGAACGTGTATTGACACTTGCCTTATGATATGGTCGATGTTTGGTGAATTTATTGGTTGTCTTGGTTGTAGTGCTCAGAAATGTGAGTCAGGTCAATTATGTTACTGATGATGTTCAGGATAGTTTGCTGTCTACATTTCTCACTTATTAAGTAGTGTATCTGCCATTATTAAATTAGTTTTTGCATTTCTTTTATTTCTTCTAGACTTTATTGTGTATATTTTTAAGTGATTATATAAGATGACCACAAATTTAGAATTTTCATCTCTCTACCTCTATCCTTTCATCATATTATACTATCCCCCTTTATCACTGGTAATCCTCAATACATACCAAGGCTTAGACATGGTTTGAGTTTGTCCCTCATCGTTTCATGTGTTGGTAGCTTGGGTGGGATTATTAAGATAGTAGGCTCTTTAAGAGGCAGAGCACATTGGGAGGTTCTTAGGATATGGGCACATGCCCTTTCAAGAGATTAAGGAATCTGAATTAATTCTTCCAGGAATCTGAGTTAGTTCTTGCAAAAGCAAGTTGTTATAACTGCAGTTTCCTATATTACCATGTGATCTCTCACTTGCCCACATGTGCTCCTGCCATTGTGATGGATTTGTCACGAGGTTCTCATCAGGATTGAGCTGATGTGCCTACCATGCTCTTAAGCCTCTACAGCTGTGTTCTACTTACAACTGTTTTCTTCATGTTACCCAGCCTCAGGTAATTTATCACAGTAATGGAAATTGGTTGAACAATTTGCCTTAAAATCTACTTTGTCTGATATTACTAGAGCTATACCAGCTTTCTTAGTGTTTATGTGATAAGTTTGTTCTAATATTATATTCAAAATATTCATTTGTACCTATATTTTAGATGTATCCTTTTTGAGCAATGTGTTTCAAACATCCCTAGTATTTGATTCTATCTTTTAATTGGAGACACAGTCCATTTACACTTAATGTAATCGTTGATTTGCCATTTCATTTTCTATTTTCTGAACTTTCTAACATTTTAATTTTTTTTTGAAAAAGTAAACCAAAATTTCATAAAAGTACGAGAATAACAATACTTAATGTGCTATGTTTTATTATCTTCAGTGTAGTTTCTCAGAGAACAGATAGACAAAAAGGATTTTTCTCTTACAGAGAAGAAATAAAAATAGTAGTACGAAAACATTCTTTTCAATGAGATAAGAGAAACTAGTAGTATAAATGAAACAAATTGGCATATATATTAAAATAATTTTCAAACAATGCAATAGGTAATTTAGGGAAATATTTGAACTTCTTCCTGCTTCCTATTTATCTATGTTCTATTTTAATATGTATACATACATATGATAAACCATGCAGTATTTAAGCTTGTATTGTCTTGACTTATTTCACTTAACATTATTTTCTCAAGTTACTTGCATTTACGTTTTCATGCCTCAAGTCTATCTTTCTTTATGGCAGCTTAGTACTCCATTGTGTATAAATATCACATTTTGTTTATCCATTCATCTGTGTATTTTACTTAAGGTTATGGTCTTCATATGCATCAATTTACATAAAAATGTCTCAGGTTTATTCTTCTTTATGGTAGAGTGCTACTCCTTTGCATATAAATACTACATTTTTAGTCCATTCTTGTTTTGATGGGCATATGGGATGTTTCCAAGATTTAGCTTTATACGTTGTGTTGCTACAAACATGGGAATGCATGTATCACTGTGGAATGATGACTTTAACTCTTTCAGGAAAATTCCTAGAAGGGGAAGAGTAAGGTCAAATGGAATCATTAGGTTCAGTTGTTTTGAGGAATATCCCTACTGCTTTCCACAGTGGCTGTACTAATTTACACTCTCATCAACAATGGAGAAGGGTTCCTTTTCCCTTGAATCCTCACCAGCATTTGTTATTAGATGATTTCTTGATGATGCTTTTTCTTTCTTTTTGCAAGATGGGATCTCAGTGTTGCTCTAGTTTTCATTTCTTGAATGGCTAGTGATGTTGGGCATTTTTTCCTGTCCTTATTGGCCACTTATTTGTACTTCATCACAGTTGTGTCTAGTCTTTTCTGATGCCAATTTTTTATTAAATTTATGGGGTCTACTTCTTCTGAGTTCTTTATATACTCTAGATATTAGTCCTCTGTCTGAAGAGTAGCTGGCAAAATATTTCTCCCATTCTGTAGGTTGTCTCTTCACTCTGTCAGTAGTTTCCTTTGCTGTGCAAAAGCTTTTTAATTTGATGGGATCCCATTTGTTGATTCTGGTAGTATTTCCTGTGAAAATGGGGTTTTGTTAATAATGTTGCATAAACCCATGTTTTCAAGAGTTTTAACTATTTTATCTTCCAGCAGATCATTTCTATTTTAATATTTAGTTCTTTGATTCATTTTTGATTTTAGTTTACTGGATAAAGAGGGATATGGGTCTAGGTTCAATCTTTGGCATGTAAAAAGCCAGTTTTGTCAGCACCATTTATTAAAGAGGTGATCAAACTGCCAGCAAATGTTTGGCCCTTGTGTCATACGTAAGGCAGCTGAGTGTGCTTGGAGTTGTTTCTGCATATTCTATTCTATTCCACTGATCTGGAACCAGAACTCTTGTTTAGTTTTGTTTTGGGTTTTTTTGTCAATACCACGTTGATTTTGATCGCTGTAGTTTTGTACTATAACTTGCAGTCTGAGAATTTGATGCCCCCTGCCTTGCGCTCATTGCCCAGAACTGCTTTTGCTATTCTAAGTCTCTCCTGGTTCTACACAAACTTTAGGATTGTTTTCTCTAGGTTTGTGGGGAATGCTATTCATATTGTGATTGAGATTGCCTTAAATCTGTATAAAAGTATTGGGAGGATAGCCATTTTAACTATATTTGATTTTTCCTATCTTGGAACAGGAGATATCTTTCCATTTTTTGATATCATCTTTGATCTCTTTTAGCAGAGTATTATAGTTTTTATTGTAGATGCCTTTCACCAGCTTAGCTAGGTTAATTCCCAAGTCTTTCAATTTTCTTGATGTTATTGCAAAAGTTATTGTTTTCCTAAATTCTCTCTTAATGAGTTTGTTATTGGTGCCATGAACTATTGATTCTTATAGTTGACTTTTTATCCTCCTGTATTTCTAAATTTGGTTATTAATTTTAGGAGTCCTTCTAAGTTTATGGGGTCTTCTATGTAGAAGATCAAGATATACACAAATATGATAATTTAAACTTTTCCTTTCCCATCCATGTTCGTTTTCTTTCTTTCTGTTGTCTAATTTTCCTGGCTAATATTTTGAGGACATATTGAACTGGAGTCATGATAGTGGGCATTCATGCCTTGTTACTGATTTTAGAGTAAAACTTTTTAGCTTTCTCCTTTTACTATGATGTTGGCTGTTGGTTTGTCATAGATGGTTTTTGTCAGATTGACCAAAAGACATTCTATTACAACTACTTTAAGAGTTTTTATTATGAATGGACACTGGATTTAGTCAAATGATTTTTCTGTGAGTATTGAGATGATTATACAGTTTTTGTCCTTGCTTTTATTAATGTGAGGTATAATATTTTTTTATTCACTAAATTTATTGGTAGATTTTAGGTATACAATATGATGACATTCATCATTGAGAATTTTACCTTTGCAAGATATATCTTGGTTCTTACTTTTCCCCCTTTCCCCTGCCCTCCCTTCAACCCATCCACCACTCCACATTTACAAGGACTTTGTTTCCATCTTTTTCTTTTTCTCATATTTATTCCTTTCCCTTCTTTCCTTTCCCCTACTCCTACCCTTACCCCTTCCCCTTTGGACCTTTTCTTCCTATTTCACATTTTCTATTATATATTTTGATCCTTATTTAAACGTTCAGTTTCTCAGACCAGAAAAACTATTTGGTATTTACATATATGTGTCCTATTTATTTCACTTAAGAGTATGGCCTCAATATGCAACCATTTAGCTATAAATGTCTGTAGTTTCTCATTCTTTATGGCTGAGTAGTACTCCATTTTATATATAAAAAAACCTCACATCTTCTTTATCCATTCATTAGTTGGTGGGCAATTGGGCTGTTTCCAAGTTTTAGCTATTACAAGCTATGCTGCTATAAACATGGGTGCACATATATCACTGTGGTATGATTCTACTTATTCTTTTGGGAAGATACCTAGCAGAGGAATAGCTGGGTCAAATGGGACCTCCAATCCTAGTTGTTTGAGGTATCTCCATCCTGATTTCCACACTGGTTGCACCAGTCTACAGTCCCACCAACAGTGGAGAAGTGTTCCTTTTTACCCACAGCCCCGCCAGCATTTGTTATTGGTTGATTTCTTGATAGCAGCCATTCTTTCTGGAGTGAGGTGGAATCTCAGCCTTGTTTTCATTTGCATCTCTCGAATGACCAGTGCTGTTGAACATTTTTTCATATGTTTATTTGCCATTTCTACTTCTTTGTGTGAGAAATGTCTGTTCATTTCAGATGCCCATTTTTGGATTGGGTCTTTAAATTTGGGAGGTCTGATTTTTTTAAGTTCATTATAGATTTGAGATAGTAGACCTTTGTCTGAGGGACCGCTGGTGAAAATTTTTTCCCATATTGTGGGTTTGTCTTTCACACTGCTGGTCGTTTCTCTTGCTGTGAAGAAGCCTTTTAGTAAGAAGAGATACAAATTGTTGATTGCTTGTGCTAGTTCACGGGCAACTGAGGTTTTGTTCATAAAGTCTTTTGCTACACCAATGTCTTCAAGAGTTCTACCTAACCTCTGTTCCAGCTGGTTCATCATGTCTGTTTTAATATTGAGATCTTCAAACCTGTTCAACTTTAGTGTAGTGCATGGTGAGAGATATAGGTCTAATTTTATTCTTTGGCAAGTTGAAACCCAATTTGTTCAGCAGCATTTATTAAAGGGGCTATCTTTCCTCCAATGAGGGTTTTTGGCTTCTTTGTCAAAGATGAGGTGGCTGAGAGTGTCTGGAGTTCTTTCTGCTTCTTCTAATCTGTTCCACTGGTCCTCAGGTCTGTTTCTTTACCAGTACCATGCTGTTTTTATCACAGTAGCTTTGTAGTATAGTTTCAAGTTCAGGGTTGTAATACCCCTGCCATGTCTCTGTTACCTAGAATTGCTTTTGCTATTCTGAGTCTCTTCCTGTTCCAAGTGAATTTTTGGGTTGTTTTCTCAAGGTCCAGGAAGTATGCTGCTGGGATTTTAATTGGGATTGCAGTGAATCTATGTAGCAGTTTTGGAAGTATGGCCATTTTCACCATCTTGGTCCTTCTTACCCAGGAACAAGGGATGTCTTTCCTTTTTCTGATATCATCTTCAATCTCTCTTTTCAAAGTGCTATAGTTTTCAGAGAAGAGGTCTTTGATTTCTTTTGTTAATCTTCTTCCTAGGTATTTCAGTTTTTGGGTGCTATTGTGAAAGGAATTGTTTGCCCTATTTCTGTCTCAGTGAGTCTCTTGTTTGTGTAGAGGAAAGCTATTGATTTTTGTGTGTTGACCTTCTATCCAGCTGCTTTACTGAATTTGGTTATTAAGTCTAGAAGACTTTTGGTGGAGTTCTGGGGGTCTTTTATATAGAGTATCAGGTCATCTGCAAATAATGACAATTTGACTACTTCATTTCTTATTTTTATTCCTTTTATTTCTTCCTCTTGTCTAATTGCTGTGGCTAATGTTTCCAAAACTATATTGAACAAGAGTGGTGATAGTGGACATCCTTGTCTTGTTCCTGATTTTAGTGTGAAGGATTTCAGTTTTTGACCATTTAGTATGATATTGGCTGTTGGTTTTTCATAGATGGCTTTTATCAGATTGAGGTAGAGACCGTCTATTCCAATTTTTTTGTAGGTATTTTATCATAAATGCATGTTGGATTTTGTCAAATGCTTTTTCTGCATCTATTGAGATGATCACATGGTTTTTGTCCTTGGCTCTATTGATATAGTGTATTACATTGATTGATTTGTGTATGTTGAACCATCCCTGCATCCCTGGGACGAATCCCACTTGGTCAGTGTGTGTGGTCTTCTTGATGATCTTCTGCATTCTATTTGCCAGTATCTTATTAAGGATTTTTGCATCTATGTTCATTAGTGAGATTGGCCTATTAGTCTCTTTTTCGGTTGGGTCTTTCTCTGCATTTAGCATCAAGGTGATGCTTGCTTCCAGGAATGACTTTGGGAGAAATTCTTCCCTTTCAATTTCATTGAACAGTTTTAACTGTAGTGGCAGTAGTTCCTCTCTAAATGTCTTATAGAATTCAGCAGTGAAGCCATCAGGACCTGGGTTTTTCTTAGTTGGTAAGTATTTAATTACATTTTCAAATTCATTGATTGATATTGGATTGTGTAGAATTTGCAGGTCTTCTTCAATGAACTTTGGTAATTCATACGTGTCTAGGAATCTGTCCATTTCTTCTGTTTAGCATCTTACTGCTGTACAGGTTCTTAATGTCGGTATTGATTCTCTGAATTTCTGCTGGGTCCGTTGTAATTGCACCTTTTTTATTCCTAATTGCATGGATTTGGGCCTTTTCTTTTTCTGATAAGGTTGGCTAAGGTTTGTCAATTTTCTTTATTCTTTCAGAGAACCAACTCTTGGTTTCATTGATTTTTTTGTATCATTCTCTTCATCTCCATTGCATTGATCTCTGCCCTGATCTTTATAATTTCCTCCTTTCTATGGGCTTTGGGTTTGTCCTGCTCTTCTTTCTCTAGAAGCACGAGGTTCAACATCAGGCTGTTTAATTGGGCTCACTCTATTTTCCTAATATGAGTATTCACTGCTATGAATTTCCCTCATAAGACTGCTTTCATTGTGTCCCATAGATTCCAATATGTTGTATTATCATTGTCATTTAATTGAAGGAACTGATTTCTTCTTTAATTTCCTCTGTGACCCATTGCTTATTCAGAAGTGTGTTGTTCAATTTCCATGTGTTTACCAAAGTTTTGCGATTTCTTTTTCTATTGATCTCCAACTTCAATGCGTTATGGTCTGATAATACACAAGGGATAACTTCAATTCCTTTGCACTCACCTATATACATTCTATGAGCGAGTATGTGGTCTATATTGGAGAACGACCAGTGTGCAGCTGAAAAGAATGTGTATTTTGATTTTGTGGGGTGGAACGCTCTGTAAACATCTGTTGAGTTCATTTGTTGAAGAGTTTGATTGAGTTCTAGTATTTCATTGCTTGTTTTTTGTCTAGTTGATCTATTTGTGACAATGGGGTATTGAGGTCCCGCACTACTACTGTATTACTGCTTATATGATTTTTCATGTCCATTAGTATTTGTTTTATATAGTTGGGCATAGTAGTATTTGGTGCATAGATCTTTATGATTGTCATCTCTTCCTCTTGCATTGTTTCCTTTACAGAGATGTAGTGTCTTTCTTTGTCCCTCTTAATCAGTGTGGGTTTAAAATCCACTTGGTCTGCAAAGAGGATAGCTACTCCTGCTTTATTTCAGGTTCCTGTCACATGGAGTATTGTTTTCCACACTTTAACTTTCAATCTATGAGTTTCTTTTTGAATTAAGTGTGTTTCTTGTATGCAACATATTCTTGGATCTTGCTTCTTGACCCATTCTGCCAGTCTATTTCTTTTGATTGGTTATTTGAGTCCATTAACAGTGACTGTTATAACTGATACATTTAGAGTTATCATTGTCTTGACTTTTTCTGTTTGTTGGATTCACCCCCCCCCCCTTGCTTTTAATTTCTTGTCTTGCCAGGTGGATTCATTCTCTTGGGCTTCCTTGGGTTGGGTTTCCTCATTGTCTTTCCCTAGGATTTTGTCTAATCTTTTTTGGAGTGCTGGCTTGGTATTCATAAAGTTCCTAAGGTGCTCTTTGTCATGAAAGTATCTTATTTCACCATCAGTTTTGAAAGATAGTTTTGCAGGGTACATCAATCTGGGTTGGAGGCTGTTTTCCTTTAGTGCTTGAAATACATGAATCCAACCTCTTCTTGCCTTAAGGGTTTGCATTGAGAAGTCTGCTGTGATTCTGATGGGTCTTCCTTTGTATGTGATTTGCTTCTTTTCTCTACCTGCTTGTATAACTTTGTTCTTCTGCTGGGTCTCTGGAATCTTAACAATTATATGCCTATGTGTAGATTATTTTCATCAAGGATAGTTGGAGTCCTATATGCCTCGCTTATCTGTATGCCAAGTTCTTTTCCCTTGCTTGAAAAGTTCTCTGCCATCACTTTTGTGAATAGTTTTTTTTCTTTATATCATCTGCACTCTCTCCTGTTTCTTCATTGATTCCAATCAGTCTTATGTTATTCTTCTTTGCATCATCTAGCAGCTGCTGGATTGATTTCTAGTGGTCCTTTAACATTTTAAAGAAATTTTTCTTTTCCTGGTCACTAATTGCAATCTTATCTTCTATATCTGAAATTGTGTCTTTGCATTGGCTCATTCTGCTGCATAGACTTTCAATGGAGTTTTTTAATCTCCTGGAAATCTGTTTGCATCTGTTTTATGTATTTCATTTGTTTCCTATGTTGGGATTTCATCATGTTCCTCAGCTCCTCTATTTTTTTTTTCTGTGTCCTCTCTAGATTTATTAATCATGCCTTGCACTATGAGTGCAGTCTCTGTTGTTATGTGAGAAATTATTTCTGATTTCATTTTTTCCAGATCCTCTTTCGTTGCTAGTTCAGGGAGTCCAGGTGGTTGAGTATCAGAGTGTTCCATCTCATTTCACTTTGGGGTTGCTGCAGGTGACCTGGAAGTCTGGTAGTCTGGTTCTGAGGCTTGTGTACTTGTCTTCTCATTTCGACGGGGGGGGGGGGGTTCCTGCTGGCACCCACACGGCTCACCTCCTCTGTGCTGGGAGCTATAGCATGCTGACCCAGAAGCCTCTTCTGTTCTGGGAGCTGTGGCACATTGACTCAGAAGCCTCCTCTGCTCTGGGAGCTGTGGCACACTGACCCAGAAGTCTCCTCTGTGCTGGGAGCTGTTTGACATTTTCATTTAATTTTAAAAACCGGTTTCTTCTTTAATATCCTCTGTGACCCATTGGTTGTTTAGGAGTGTGCTGTTCAATTTCCATGTGTTTATAAAATTCTTTTCATTTCTTATGCTACTGATCTCCAATTTCATCACATTATGATTTGATAACATACAGGGGATAACTCCCGTTCCTTTTCATTTATTTAAACATGTTCTATGATTAAGTATGTGGTCTATCTTGGAGAATGGCCCATCTGCAGCTGAAAACATTGTGTATTCTGATTTTGTGGGGTGGAACACTCTGTAAATATCTGTTAAGTCCATTTCTTCAAGAGTTTGGTTGAGTTCTAGTATTTTGCTGTTAATTTTCTGTGTAGCTGTTCTATTTTCGACAGTGGGTTATTGAGCTTTCCCACTACTATTGTATTAGTGCTTATTTGATTTTTTATGTCCATTAATATTTGTTTTATATAGTTGGGTGCACAACTATTTGGTGCTTATATATTTATGATTATCATGTCTTCCTCTTGGATTATTTCCTTTACAAGTATGTAGTATCCTTCTTTGTCTCTCTTAAGTAGTGTTGGCTTGAAATCCATTTGATCTACAAATAGGTTAGCCACTCCTCCTTTTTTCAGATTCGTATCACCTGGAGTATTGTTTCCCTCCCTTTAACTTTCAGTCTATGAGTTTCTTTTTTTGTTGTTGTTATTGTTACTGGGGATTTAACTCAGGACCTTGTGTTTGCAAGGCAGGCATGGTATCACTGAGCTAAATCCCTGGCCCTATTAGTTTCTTTTTGAATTCAGTGTGTTTCTCGTATGCAGCATATTGTTGGAGCTTGCCTCTTGACACATTCTTACAGTCTATTTCTTTTGATTGGTGAATTGAGACCATTAACATTGATGGTTATAACTGATATGTATTGACTTACCCTTTTCATGACCTTTTCCTATTGTTGGATTCTCCCCCTTTGCATTTAATTTCTTGTCTTGCCTGATAGATTCATTCTGCTGGGGTTCCTGGGGTTGTGTCCCTTATTTTCTTTTCCTAGCATGTCATTTAAAATTTTCTCGAGTTAAGGTTTGACATTCATAATGTTCCTTAGGTGTTCTTTGTCATGAAAGTATCTTATATATCCATTGATTTTTAAAGAAAGTTTTGCAGGGTATATCAATCTGGGTTGGAGGTTGTTTTCTTTTGGGGTTTGAAATACTTAACTCCAGGCTCTTCTTGGCTTGAAGGTTTATGTTGAGAAGTCTGCTGTGCTTCTGATGGGCTTTCCTTTATATGTGATTTGCTTCTTTCTCTAACTACTTTTAGTATTACGTTCTTCTGTTGGATTTCTGGAATCTTGACTATTATATCCCTAGGTGTAGACATTTTAACATGGCTAGTTGGAGTCCTATATGCCTCATTTATCTGTATGTCAAGTTCTTTTCTCCTGCTTGGGAAATTTTCTGCCATTACCTCTGTGAACAATTTTTTGTGCCATTTGCACTATCTCCTGTTTCTTCTTGACTGTGATACATCTTATGTTATTCTTCTTTGCATCATCTAGCATCTCCTGGATGGATTTCTCCTGGTCCTATGCTATTTTTAAGAAATTTGTTTTCCTGTTCACTAATTGCAATCCTGTCTTCTATATCTGATATTCCGTCCTCACATTGGCTCATTCTGCTTCACAAACTTTCAGTTGAATTTTTAATCTCCTGGATATCTCTTTGCATCTGTTTTATGGATTCCATTTGTTCCCTATGCTGGGATTCCATCATGTTCCTCAGCTCCTCTATTTTTTTAAATCTGTGTCTGCTCTAGATTTGTTAATCATGTCTTACACTATGGACACAATGCCTGTTCTTCTCTGAAAAATTAGTTTTGATTTTATTTTTTCCAGATCCTCTTTCATGGCCAGTTCAGGAAGTCCAGGTGGTTGAGTATCAGATTGTTTCATGTTGTTGCCCTTTAGTGTTGGCTTTGGTGTTTTAGAAGTTTGGTTTTGTGTCTTAATTGTCTTCTCATTTCAATAGATGCAGTCTGGTATGCCTTTATTGAGGTGACTCTTTTCTCTCTCAGTGGACTTCAATTCTCAACAAGCCTCAGAGAGGCCTTCTCTCTGTTGCTCAGCACTGTGGCAATTCCTGGGTTCAGAATGATTACTTTCTCGATTCCCTCACTGGGCTGTTGTCCCTGTGGGATTTTGCCTGGGATCTCTGCTCAGTTTGTGATGGTATTTGGGTGGGCCTCTGGTTGGGTCCTCATTGCCTAGCTGGTGGTCTTTGGGTGGTATTCTGCCTAGGGTGTGCACCCACTTACTGATGGTATCTGGGTGGGCATCTGCCTGGCGTCTGTATGCCTGGGTTTTGGTTGTCTGGGAGGGCTTCTGGTGGGACCTCTGCACCAGTGCCACTGATGACCAGTCAGTCTTCTGCCTGGGGCCTGCATGCAGTTACGGATGGTACCTGGGTGGATGTCTGGCTGGAGCCTATGCATCTGTTTTCCAGGCAGGCCTTTACCTGGAGCCTAAGCGCCCAACCTGCTGGTGTCTGGGTGTGGTCCTGGCTGGGACTTGTGCACCCTCTTCTCTATTGTCTGGGTGGACTTCTGGCCATGTGAAATATTGCATTTATTTGCATATGGTGAACCATTCCTGCATCCCTAGAATGAATCCTACTTTGTCTTGGAGTATGATCTATTTGATAATTTGCTGTTCTTTGTTAGCTTATATCTTACTGAAGATTTTTTTCACCTTTGTTCATTGAGGAGATTATCCTGCAGCTCTTTTTTTGGTTGGGCTCTTTTCTGGTTTTGGTATCAGAGTAATGCTTTCTTTCTGGAATTAATTTGGCAATATTGCTTCTCTTTCATTTATTCAAAAGGATATTATTTAATTTTCCTGTGTTTGCGTAGTTTCTGTAGTGCTTTTTGCCATTGATTTCTAGTTTCAATAAACTATGATCTGATAGTATGTATGAAAGAATTTTGATTCTTTTGCATTTACTTAACCTTGCTCTATGGGGTAATATGTGGTGTATTTTGGAGAAAGTCCATTGTGTGGCTAAGAATATGTATTCTGATGCTGTTGAGTGAAATGCCATGTAGATATTGAAGTGCATTTATTCAAAGGTTTGCTTCAACTCTTCTATTTTATTTGATGATTTTTTGTCTTTTTGATCTGTCTGTGACTGTGAATTATTGATTTTTTCCATTATAATGTATTGGTGCTTATCAGATATTTCATGTCCTTTAGTGTTTGTTATATCAATTTGGTTGCACAAGCGTTTGGCATATATATAATCTTCCTGTTGAATTGTTCCCATAATCAGTATTTTGTGAACTTCTTTGTCTCTTCTGGTTATCTTGGTTAGAAACCCACTTTGCTGCAATTAGAATAGTTACTTCTGTTTTTTTTTTTTTTTTTTGTGGGTTCCTGTTTCATGAGTATTGTTTTCCATCCTTTAACTTTCAATGTATGAATTTTTTTTTAGTTAAATGTATTTCTTTATGTAGAGTATTGTTGGATCTTGCATGTTGATCCATCCTGCTAATCGGTTTCTTTAGTGTGGTGAATCAAGACCATTCACACTGATTGTTGTAACTAATAGGCATTGACTTACTCTTGTCATTATATGTTTGTCTGCTGTTGGTTCCTTTTCTTTCCCTAGTGCTAGGATTAAGGCATGTGCCAACAAACCTGGAAATAATGAGTTTACCTTTATAGGTGATTTGTTTCTATTCTCTAATAGCTTTTAAGATTCTGTTCTTGTGTTGAATTTCTGGAATCCTAACTTTCTTATGTCTTCATGGAATTCTTTCTGATCATGAATATTTGGGGTTCATTATGTCTCAATTATTTGTATGTCAAATTCTTTTTACATGCTTGGAAAGTTTTCTCCTATTAGTTTTGTAAATAGGTCTTTAAATGTTTGTGCTATCTTCCAATTTTTATTGATTTCAATTAATCTTATATTAGTCTTCATTGCATCAGCCAGCAGCTGCTGAATCCATTTTTAATGGTCCCTTGCTATTTTTAAAGTATCTCTTATTAATTCATCACTAATTACACCCCATCTTCTAGGTCTTATATTTTGCCCTCACATTGATAAATTCTGTTGGATATACTTTTAATAGGTTAAATCTCTTAGATATCTGTTTGAGACTGTTTTATGGACCCCAGTTCTTTTCTATGTTTAGCCTTCATGGTTTATATGTCTTTCTTTATCTCCTCTATATTTTTATTACTACTTTCTCTTAAATCACTAATCATTTATTTTATTAGGGTCATTATCTCTTTTTTCAATTAATGTTTTTTATTGGTACATTGTAGGTATACAATACAATTACATTTCCCATTGGGAATTGTACCTTTACATAATGCATCTTGGTTCTTATTTTTTCCCCATTCCTAGCCCTCCCTTCACACCCTCCAACTTTCCCTATTTACAAGGACTTTATTTCCATTTTTTCCATTTCTCAGCATTTGTCCTTTCCCTTCTTTCCTTTCCCCTGCCCCTCCCACTACTCCTACCCCCTTGGACCTTTTCTTCCTATTTGCATTATCGATTATTCATTCTAATCATTGGTACATTTTAGGTATACAATATAATGACATTCATCATGGGAAATTTGCACCTTTACATAGTCTCTCTTGGTTCTTATTTTTCACCCTTACCCAGCCCTCCATTCAACCCCTCCATTTCTCCCTATTTACAAAGATTTTGTTCCTATTTTTCCATTTTCTCACATTAATCCCATTCCCTTCTATCCTTTCCCCTAGCCCTCCCACTTCCTCCCCCTTTGCCCCTTTTCTTCCTATTTCACATTACCTATTATATATTTAGTCCTTATTTACACTTTCAGTTTCTCACACCAGAGAAACTAGTCAGTATTTATACATGTGTGTCCTATTTATTTCACTTAAGACTATTGCCTCAATGTGCATCCACTTAGCTATAAATGTCTCTAATTTCTCATTTTTTATGGCTGAGTAGTGCTCCATTTTATAAAAAAAAACCACATTTTCTTTATCTAGTCTCCAGTTGATGGACATTTGGGCTGTTTCCAAGTTTTAGCTATCAACAAACTGTGCTGCTATGAACATGGGTGCACATATATCACTGTGGTATGATTCTTTTAATTCTTTGGGCTAGATTCCCAGGAGTGGAATAGTGGGGTCAAATGGGACTTCCAGTTCTAGTTCTTTGAGGTATTTCCATACTGATATCCACAGTGATTGCACAAGTCTACACTGCCACGAACAGTGGAGCAGGGTTCCTCTTTCTCCATAGCCCCGTCAGCATTTGTTATTGGTTGATTTCATGATAGCAGCCATTCTTTCTGGAGTGAAGTGGAATTTCAGCGTTGTTTTCATTTGCATCTCTCGAATGACCAGTGATGTTGAACAATTTTTCATGTATTTAGTTGCTATTTCTATTTCTTTGTGTGAGAAATGTCTGTTCATCTCAGATGCCCATTTTTTGATTGGGTCTTTAAATTTGGGAGGTCTGATCTTTTTAAGTTCTTCATAGATTCGAGATAGTAGACCTTTGAGGAAGAGCAGGTGAAGATTTTTTCCCACATTGTGGGTTGTCTCTTCACACTACTGGTGGTTTCTCTTGCTGTGCAGAAGCCTTTTAATAAAAGAGATCCCATTTGCTGATTGTTTGTGCTAGTTCACAGGCAACTGAGGTTTTGTTCATAAAATCTTTTCCTACACAAATGTCTTCAAGGGTTCTACCTAACCTCTGTTCCAACTGGTTCAGAGTTTCTGTTTTAATATTTAGATCTTTAATCCATTTTGATTTTAGTTCAGTGCATGGTGAGAGATACAGGTCTAGTTTTAATCTTTGGAAAGTTGAAGCCCAATTTTTCCAGCACCATTTATTAAAGAGGTTATCTTTCCTCCAGTGAGGGTGTTTGGCTCCTTTATCAAAGATGAGATGGCTGAGTGTGTCTGGTGTTGTTTCTGCATCTTCTAATCTGTTCCACTGGTCCTCAGGTCTGTTTCTTTGCCAGCACCATGCTGTTTTTATCACAGTAGCTTTGTAGTATAGTTGCACATTGGGGATTGTGATACCCTCCCGCCATGTCTCTGTTACCTAGAATTGCTTTTGCTATTCTGGGTCTCTTCTTGTTCCAAATGAATCTTTGGATTGTTTTCTCAAGGTCTATGAATTATGTTGCTGGGATCTCAATTGGAATTGCATTAAATCTATATAGCAGTTTTGGAAGTATGACCATTTTCACTATATTAATCCTTCCTACACAGTAGCAGGGGATCTCTGTCCATTTTCTGATATCATCTTCAATCTCTCTTTTCAGAGTGTCATAGTTTTCAGGGAAGAGGTCTTTGATTTCTTTCATTAGGTTGACTCCTAGGTATTTCAGTTTTTTGGATGCTATTGTGAAAGGAACTATTTGCCCTATTTCTCTCTCAGTGAGGCTATCATTGGTGTAGAGGAAAGCTATTGATTTTTGTGTGTTGACCTTGTAACCAGCTACTTGACTGAATTTGCTTTTTAAGTCTAGAAGACGTTTGGTGGAGCTGTTGGTGTCTTCTATATAGAGTATCATGTCATCTGCAAATAATGACAATTTGACTTCTTCATTACCTATCTTTATTCCTTTTATTTCTTTCTCTTGTCTAATTGCCATGGCTAATGTTTCCAGAACTATATTGAACAGGAGTGGTGATAGTGGACATCCTTGTCTTCTTCCTGATTTTAGTGTGAAGGATTTCAGTTTTTGACCATTTAGTATGATATTGCCTGTTGGTTTTTCATAGATGACTTTTATCAGTTTGAGGTAGAGACCATCTATTGCAATTTTTTGTAGGGTTTTTATCGTAAATGCATGTTGGATTTTGTCAAATGCTTTTTCTGCGTCTATGGTGATAATCATAGTGTTTTTGTCCTTGGCTCAATTGATATAGTGTATTACATTGATTGATTTTCGTATATTGAACCATCCCTGCATCCCTGGGATGAATCCCACCTGATCAGGGTGTATGATCTTCTTGATGATCTTCTGCATTCTGTTTGCCATTATCTTATTAAGGATTGTTGCCTCTATGTTCATTAGTGAGATTGGCCTATAGTTCTCTTTTTCACTTGGGTCTTTCTCTGCTTGGGGGATCAAGGTAATGCTTGCTTCCAGGAATGAATTTGGGGGTATCCCTTCCCTTTCAATTTCATTGAAGAGATTCAACAGTAGTGGCAACAGTTCCTCTCTAAATGTCTTGTAGAATTCAGCAGTGAAGCCATCAGGGCCTGGGCTTTTCTTAGCTGATAAGTTTTTAATTACATTTTCAATTTCATTGGTTGATATTGGGTTTTTCAGAATTTTTAGGTCTTCTTTGTTCAACTTTGGTAATTCATATGTATCTAGGAATCTGTCCATTTCTTCTGTGTTGTCCATTTTATTGGAGTATAGGTTCTGGAAGTAGGTATTGATGATCCTCTGGATTTCTGCTGGGTCTCTTGTAATTTCACCCTTTTCATTCCTAATTGCATGGATTTGGGCCTTTTCTTTCCCTTTTCTGGCAAGACTGGCTAAAGGTTTTTCAATTTTGTTGATTCTTAAGAAGAACCAACTCTTGGCTTCATTGATTTTTTGTATCGTTCTCTTAGTCTCCATTGCATTGATTTCTCCTCTGATCTTTATAATTTCCTCCCTTGTATGAGCTCTGGGGTTGTCGTGATCTTCTTTTTCTAGAAGCTTGAGGTTCAGCATGTGGTTGTTTAATTGGGCTTGTTCTGTTTTCCGAATATGCATATTCAGTGCTATGAATTTCTCTCATAAGACTGCTTTCACTGTGTCCCATAAATTCTGATACGTTGTATTGTCATTGTCATTTAATTGAAGATTTCTTCTTTAATTTCCTCTGGGACCCATTGGTTATTCAGAAGTGTATTGTTCAATTTCCACGTGTTTATGAAATTTTTTGAGTTTCTTTTGCTATGGATCTCCAATTTCATCCCACTATGGTCTGATAATATACAGGGGATAACTTCAATTCCTTTGCACTTACTTAAACATGTTCTATGTGTGAGTATGTTGTCTATTTTTGAGAATGACCCATGTGTAGCTGAGAAGAATATGTATTCTGATTTTGTGGGGTGGAAGACTCTGTAAACATCTGTTAAGTTCATTTGCTCAAGAGTTCGATTGAGTTCTAGTATTTCATCACTTATTTTTAGTCTAGTTGATCTATCTATTTGTGACAGTGGGATGTTGAGGTCCCCCACTACAATTGTATTAGTACATCTATGACTTTTCATGTCTGTTAGTATTTGTTTTATATGGTTGGGTGCACTAGTGTTTGGTGCATAGATATTTATGATTGTCATCTCTTCCTCTTGGATTCTTCCCTTTATGAGGATGCAGTGTCCTTCTTCATCTCTCTTAATCAGTGTTGGTTTGAAATCTACTTGATCTGCAAAGAGGCTAGGTACTCCTGCTTTTTTTCGGGTTCCCGTTGCATGGAGTATTGTTTTCCACCCTTTAACTTTCAGTCTATCGGTTTCCTTTTGAATTAATTGTGTTTCTTGTATGCAGCATATTGTTGGATTTTGCTTCTTGACCCATTCTGCCAGTCTATTTCTTTTGATTGGTGAATTGAGACCATTAACTTTGATGATTATAACTGAAATGTATTGACTTGTCATTGCCATGACTTTTTCTTTTTGTTGGGTTCTCCCACTTTACATTTAATTTCTTGTCATGCCAGATGGGTTCATTCTGCTTTGCTTCCTGAGGTTGTGATCCTTAATGTGTGTTCCTAGGATATTGTATAAAATTCTTTGGAGTGCTTGTTTGGTATTCACAAAGTTCCTAAGGTGCTCTTTGTCATGAAAGTATCTTATTTCTCCATCAATTTCAAAAGATAATTTTGCCAGCTACATCAATGTGTGTTGGAGGTTGTTTACTTTTAGGGCTTGGAATATGTCACTCCAAGCTCTTCTTGCTTTGATGGTTTGTGTTGAGAAGTCTGCTATGATTCTGATGGGCTTCCCTTTGTATGTGATTTGTTTCTTTTCCCTAACTGCTTGTGGAACTTTGTTTTTCTGTAGAGTGTCTGGAATCTTAACAATTATATGCCTATGTGTAGATTTTTTTTGATCAAGGCTATTTGGAGTCCTATATGCCTCACTTATCTGTATGTCAAGGTGTTTTCCCCTCCTTGGGAAGGTTTCTGCCATTATTTCTATGAAGAGATTTTTTTATATCATCTGCACTCTCTCCTGTTTCTTCATTGACTCCAATCAGCCTTATGTTATTCTTCTTTGCATCATCTAGCAGCTGCTGGATTGATTTCTCATGTTCCCTTATAATTTTGAAGCAATTTTTCTTTTCCTGGTCACTAATCACAATCTTATCTTCTGTATCTGAAATTCTATCCTCACATTGGCTCATTCTGCTGTGTACGTTTTCAATGGAGTTTTTCATGTCCTGGAAATCTATTTGCATCTGTTTTATGGAGTCCATTTGTTTCTTATGTTGGGATTCCATCATGTTCCTCAGTTCCTCTCTAGATTTATTAATCATGTATTGTACTAGGGGCACAATTTCTCCTTTTATCTGAGAAATTATTCCTCATTTCATTTTTCCCAGATCCCCTTTTGTTGCCAGTTCAGTGGGTCCAGGTGGTTGAGTGTCAGAGTGTTCCATCTCATTTCCCTTTGGGGTTCCTGTAGGTGATCTGGAAGTCTGGTTTTGAGACTTATTTATGTGTGTTCGCATTTCGACTGGGGCGGGGGGCTGTTTGCGCCTGCCTGGATTACCTCCTCTGAGCTAGGAAAGCTGGGACAGGGGCCAGGGAGCAGCAGTAGTGATGGTGACCCAAAAGCCGTTTCCTGTTGTCTGGGAGCAGTGGGAGGGTTGGTGGCCAGGAAGCCCCTTCCTCTGGACCAGGAGCAATGGGATGGTGGCTCAGAATCCCCTACCTCTGGGCCAGGAGCGGTGTGAGGGATGGTGGCCCAGAAGTCCCTTCCTCTGGTCCAGGAGCAGTGGGACAGAAGGTGGCCCAAAAGCCCTTTCCTCTGGTCTGGGAGCAGCAGAAGGGATGGTGACCGGGAAGCCCCTCCTATGGACCAGGAGCAGTGGGAGGGCAGCTCAGAAGCCCCTACCTCTGGGCCAGGAGCAGTGGGACTCAGTACCTTGTTCTGGTGGTCTGGTGTCCTCTGCGTCTTTGTAGTGTGGAACCAGGAGGCTGCCTGTCTGCAGCGGGGTGATTCATTGTCTTCCGTGCAACCCAGTACCTCAGTAGAGCGTGGGCAGACTTGCTCGTCTGCAGAGGGGTAATTCAGCATCTTCTATGCGACTCAGGACCTTGCTAGGGTGTGCACAGACCTGCCTGTCTGCAGCAGGCTGATTCTGCGTGTTCCGTGAGACTCAGGACCTCGGTAGGGCGTGGGCAGACCTGCCTGTCTGCAGCGGGGTGATTTGGTGTATTCCGCGCAACTCTGGACCTAGGTAGGGCCGGGTCATTATCTCTTGTATTATCTCTGCCATTATTTCTGCTTTAAATTTACCAAGTGTCCTATTGATCTGTTTTGTTTCTTTCTTGTTTGTTTATTTGTTTGTTTGTCTTTTTTTGCTTGGATCGTTGTCAGGTTTAATGGTCAGGACAATGTTGGTTTTCCAAGAATGACTTGGTCTTGCAGAATTCAGCTGTGAATCCATAGCATCCTGGGCTTTTCTTTGTTGGTAGTATTTTTCTTATTGTTTCAATTTAATTGCCTGTTACTGGATTGTTTAAGATTTTTAGTTCTCCTTGGTTGTTTTAGTAGTTCATATGCATGAACTTTCTCACCTTAATTTTTATTAAAACAATTTTTCTCTACCCTGATTTATTGATTTTTAATATATATATCTTTTTCCTATTCTCTTGGTGTTTACTTTAGAGTAGTGGTTCTTACAGTGTTTTCCAGGAATTCCTAACAGCCACCAAAATTCTTTCTAGAGTCTATAATGAAAATTGTTTTCATTAATAATATCAATGTATTGTACTCTTTCTCATCCATTCTTTTATGAATTCATAGTTGAGTTCTCCAGAGGCTACATAATGTGCTATATTACAATAGATTAAATGTGATAGGTGATATGAAGATGCAGTTGTCATCTATTTTAATTATTTTCAGAAAAGTAAAACAGTGCCATTATTTTCACTAGGCATTTTGTCTTGAAAATATATTTATTTTTCATATAAATATATTATTTACGTTAATATATGGTTTATTACTGTTATTTTAAATATCAATGAAAAATATTCAAAAATTTCTTAGTTTCTAATAACAATAAAACTCAACAAATATAGCTCAAAAGACAGGAGCTGACTATTGGTCTCAGCACATTTTAAGAGTGTAAAGAGGTCCTGAGAACCACTGCCATGGAAAATGCCTATAATAGGCAACTGCTCTGGAGGAAAAAACACTCTACTCATAGAGTGTTGGTTCATCTCTCTCTATTTTTCTTTACTAGTATCTTTGTCTCTCAAATTCCAGTTGTTTTGGAAATTCTCAGACACTCTCTGATGTCCCCAGTGGTAGCCTCAATTTGTAACATAATAACCCATTTTAGCAGGACACTGAAAGTATGAACATCATCTAGTCCATCTAATTAGGGTAAGAGTTCAACACTTTCTGTGCTTACACATCAGACCTTGGAAGTATCTAGGAACTATAAGAGGAGATTGTTATAAACACAGTATCTGAAATCTTGGTTTTACACCCCTGGCTCTTTATCAGCTCTGGATCCCTGTAAGGTCACTTAGTTTTTCTAAGCCATATCTTCTCATTTGTAACATGGGGCTGAGACCCTATCTAGGTTTGTGAGAATGAAGTAAAGTAATCCACACATGCATCACAGAACTTGGCAAATAATATGCATTGGATAAGGATTAGCTATCAGTGTAAATTCAATCATGATAAGGATTATTTTATATAACAGATTTTATACATATACTTGTATTTTTACAATGAATATTGCTAAATAAAAGCTGAGTTAGAGCAAATGAAGGATAGATTTAATGGACTTATATAAATACAGTTTAATTTGTTTTCATGTCTCAATTTTATCACCTATAAATAATTTGTCCATGGAGACCAATAGTACTTAGTGAATTTTATATATTTACACACTTGTCTTTAAGCTAGTGTTATCTGTTGAAAGATTTTTGTATTGTTCATTATATCTGAATAATCAGATGCTTCCCCTTCTTCTTCCACAACTCTCATATCTAGTTATATAGCAGGAACACTTGCTTAAACCTAAATGGTTTTTTTCCCCCCTACCTGATAAATGATGCACATCTGGGCAAATCACTAAAATTGTGTAAAGTGCTCACTAAGAGTCTAATTTAAAAGGAACCTAGGAATAGTATGAACTTAAACTGAAAAGAGTCATTTTTTCTTGGTTAAAAGAATAATGTGAGAAATGAGGGACTTCTGAACACAGTTTATATGCTATCATTCAGGTTTACCTTTGCACAGCCCATCTGGAGTCCTGCCTGAGTCTTAGCCTGAGGGAATAATGACATGAGTGAAAGAATAGAAACCAGTGCTCTGCATCAGCGGTGCTGATGCTAGTGGCTCCCACAGAGACAGTAGACTGCACAAGTGCTTTCAATATCTTACCAAAGGATTAAAATCATTGTATCACAGTGATAAATGAGCACCCATGTTTATAGTGGCACAGTTTGTAATAGCTAAAACTTGGAAACAGCCCAATTGCCCATGAACTGAAGACTGGATAAAGATTTTTTTTTAAATAAAATGGAGTACTACTCAGCCACAAAGAATGAAAAACTACAGACATTTATAGCTAAATGGATGCACATTGAGGCAATGCTCTCAAGTGAAATAAATAGGACACACATGTGTAAATACCAAATACTTTCTTTGGTGTGAGAAACTGAAAGTGTAAATGAGGATCAAAATGTATAATAGATAATGTGAAATAGGAAGAAAAGTTCCAAAGAGGAAGGGGAAGAGGAAGTGGGTGAGGTAGGGGAAAGAAAAGAAAGGAAAGGAATAAAGGGAAAAATGGAAACAAAGTCTTTGTAAGTGGGGAGTGTGGATGGGTTGAAGGGGGGGCAGAGGAATGAGGAAAAAATAAGAACCAAGATATATCATGTAAAGGTACAAATTCTCAATGATGAATTTCATCATACTGTATATGTAAAACATACCAAAAATCTTAATGCATAAAAAAGCAGTCAGTACTCTTGTTGTAGGTATCAGTTTCTTCCAAGAATGGATAGTGGCAGACATTATGCACATACATGTAGATGTTGGAACAGGAAACAGTACCTTAATCAGGCATTAACATCAGTGGTATCTTTCAGTGAGCAATGGCAGCATAACTGGAACATTCTGGCACTGGTGATAATGTGATACTTGGTCAAGTAGAGCTGGCATCATAGGAAGAAGGGTTGTTGCAAGGAAAATGATGAATCCCATAAGGTAGTTACAGAGTACATGGGAAATACTTGTTGTGGATCTTCAGGACTATTTGGAAGATGTCCAAAAGAAGTTGGCGTTTTTACAGACTGGACAGAAATATGCTTTGTGGCTGTTGTGACATATTATCATTCCTAGGTTAGGGTACCTTGGGGGAATACAAAGCTCAGGAATAGCAGTAGTGGTGATGATAGTATTGGAGGAACTATGATTTTACAAATACATCAAAAATAATACAAAACTGCCAGATGTGGTAGCACACGCCTGTAATCCCAGCATGTGGGAGACTGAGGCAGGAGGATTACTGTGAGTTTGAGGCCAGCCTGGACTACATAGTGAGTTCAAGTCCAGCCTGAAATAATCATGAGACCCTGTCACAAAAAGCTAAATAAATACATAAATATGTAAATAAATACGAAACTTCCATGCATGTTAATGTTCACCATTTACTTATTTCCCAGGTCCCAAATGAAGCTGATAAGTGCATTAAATGTGACAATAAGAAATACAACTTTTTAACTTTTTAATCGACACATAAGAACATTTCAAAAACATGCATACAATGTAATGATCTGGTGAAGGTAATTCACATATCTATCAGCACAGGCACTTCTCAAGAAATATGATTTATAAAAGAAAAAGCACCAGGAACTTGACAGTCTCCTGGGAATTACATATACAACTACTATAGTAATTGTTTATGGAATCAGATTATAAGACATATAAAAATTTTAGTCTGGTTGTTTTAAGAACATGGCTCAGTTTTGGATTCAAATATTGTCAATTCTGCTTATGTAATTGGTTTTCTACATCAGGGTTTCTGTAAAACTCAATAGACAAACGGTAAATTTTGCTACTGTCAAAACTGTTCTATCCTTAAAAAGTAAATAACTTTTAAAAATGTATCATAAGATCTGAAGACATTTTCCAAAAAGAGTTCTAGGGAAGTAATAAAACCAGTTCAATTTTCTATAATATACAGAAGATTTTTATCACAAAAAAACCAAAAATCAAACAAAAACTTCAGCAAATTGACTTCTGATAGCTCATATTTTTTCAAAGACCACATCCATTTGTTAATTTATTCACTGTCTGCTGAATGCATACTTTGTGCCAGATAGTAATCAAATAAGCATAAAAATGGATTTAAAAATACAATTGTAATATACATTAGAAAGGAACAACATATTCCTATGAAAATATGACTTCATCTGAGAGAACAAGGAAGGGTTCCTGATTAAGTCACCTCTAGATCAGGAATTGAAAGATAAATATAATTCAATTAAATGAAGGAAGGTAGGGCTGAATGTGGCAACTGGGATAACATGTGAAAAGATCCTGTGGTTGGAAGGGACTAGCTATTTGAGGACCTGAAAGTCAAAGTGGCTAGAGTCATATTAATTTCTTCATTACCTGAAGTTATTCTTTCTCATAAGGCAAAAATAAGGAAGTGAAAAATTTAAAGTTCAGATTTCATGGGAAGCAGTGTAACCAGAACTCACTACAATTTTCCCCAGGGCCATCTATTTCCACCTATGGAATCAGTGGAATTTGCGTGTTTCCTGTAGTTCTTATCATGACCTATAATCCCTTTACTCTTCCCTATTCACTCAATACTTCATCTTGTTTAATTTTATTTACTGCTCTCCTTAAGGAAGATCACTTCAACACTGCTTTGCCACTTGCCATAATTTTGTACGTTTGGACTGTGTCACATTTCTTTGCTAACTTCCAACCCCTACTATCTACTCTATAACATTCACTATCGGTCTATTTTACATTGTCTATAATCTTAGTTCTTGGTTCTTCAATGTGATTCCACATAAGAGCCATCTGGGATGCATATGAAGTACTGAGCTTTGGGGTTCACCACAATCCAATTTAATTGGAATTTCTGGGTTGGCACTGGAATCTTTACATGTAAAAACTCCTCAGGTGATTCTAATGGACAGCTGAGCTTGTGAACGCTAAAACAACTATACTTTTTCCCCCTAAATTTGACCTATTATATTTTGATTCTGAGCCCTTGCTTATGTTTTCTTTTTCAGATACCCTATGTGGTCATAGTCAATCTTTTTTGAGGCCTAATGAGCATAGAGTAAAATGAAGAAATTTAAAATTTTCAATTAGATGTATTTTGAAAATTATATATATTTATGTACTTTGTGCCCTTTTCAAATTAGTTTCACTCCCTCCCTGTACTCATTTTTAAACTTTTAACAATATAGATTAATTTTGCCAGTTCTTAGGCATCATAAAATTGCACCCATAGGTGTGTACTATGTTTTGTCTGATTTCTCTGTCTTAATAAAATTCTATGAGATTTATCGATCTCATTGCATGTATAGTGGTTATTTTTCTTTTATTGACAAGCAGTATCTCATTATATGAATATATCACAATTTATTCATTCAGTTCTTAATCAATGGATATTAGGCTGTTTTTATAATTCCTCATTAAATCCCTACCAATCCTTTAAGACTAGTTGAAATTTTAACTTTGTTATGTAGTTTTTCCTCATTCTTCAGTTAATGATCTCTCTATTCTCTGAACTCCATAGCATTTTGCATATGTTTGAAACAGTGTAGAATATGAGTCAGATAGAATTGTGCTAAAAATACATCTTTATCAAAAATAAGTTCATTTAGAGTAATTCAGTGTATTTGTTTTCTATTGTTGCAAGAATAAATTGCTACTAATCTAGTGGTTTAAAACAACACAAACATAATCATAGTTCAGGGGGTCAGAATTCTGACATGAATCTCATTGGGATAAAATCAAGTTTGTAAGTAGAGATAAATTCCTTTTTGTAGGCTCTGGGGAAGAATACAAATTCCCTGGCCTTTCCCACTTTCTAGAGACTGCCCATATTTCTTGGCATGTGGCTTCCATCTGCAAAGCCAGCAATAAAAGGTTTAGTTCTTTTCACATTATCACTCTGACTTTTTTTCTACCACCCTGTCTAACTTTTCATAAAATTTATTTTTTCTTATATGTATTTGTGGGCTACAATGTGAGTTTTGATATCTGCATACATTGTGGAATGATTAAATCAAGATGATTAACATGTCCAATGTTTCACATGCCTTTTTGTGGTGAGAACATTTCGAATCTATTTCTTAACAATTTTCAAGTATGCAATACTGACACCGGGAGGTGGCTATTGATAATGATAATATGCTCTATTTTTTTACAAGCCCAAAGAAAGGATTTTGAAATGTTTCCACTATAAAGAAATGATAAATATATATAAAGATAAGAGAGATAGGTTGACCCCAATTTGAATATTATACAATGTGTACTTCTATTTAAATATCACCCAGTACCCCATAAATGTGTCCAATTCTTATGTATCAGTTCAAATTTAAAATTACAAAGAAATGGAAACTTCTTATTATGATGAACAGAAACTTATGCTCTACTTTTTAAATGGCTCTTTTGCCTATTTCTGTACAGCAAATATTTGAATTCTTGTGAGCTACAATATACTTGAGGTAAAGGCATGCACACAGTGATAACTGATGAATTCCAAAGGAGTCTTAAGAGACTACCTCTGTGTGGAGCAGTATGTCTGCCTTTAACTCCTAAGGAATGCAACACAAATTTTAACACAATATAAAGTATTGCATGGGAAAATATAGAAGGGTTTACGTTAACTATGATTCTAGAAAGAAATGGGAGACACATTCAACTTGAATTTTGAGTAAAATTTAATGAAGGGACTATTTACAGGCATACAGGTAGGATTAAGAGGATTTAGAAGAAGAGAGAGGTACCCAGGGACTAACCAACATGAGAAGCTCTCACAATTAGGTGTGGGAGAGCTGCATCTGTGGAAGAGGATGAGGGAATCAGGTAAGAGCTGGTGTCACAGAGGATTACGCACACTGCTAGTGCAACCCATGGAGCAGAGAAGGGAGATTTAGAAAGCTGTAGACCGAGTCTGACTGATATATTTTTTAATTAATTTCTCTTTGGAAAAGAATGACTTTTCATATTCCAGGAAACCTTGAAAGGGCAAAAAAGTGTGAGTTATTGTAGTCAGGTTTAACTGGTGATGTGGGAGTTCACAAACTCTGTCCTTCCCTACAGTTTTTTATACAGGAATCTTGAAGTCCAAGATACTTTTTTTTGATGTGCCTGGTCAAGATGAGCGACTGCTTGATTAGGTTTTCTTGGAAGCATGTCCACTTGTCTACTTGTTACCAAAAGCCAGATCATCCAAGTCAATTATATTTCTCCACTGAAATACAAAACCCTCAGATTCCTAAGGATGTCAGACATCTCTTATTTTCTCTTCAACAAAAAGTAATGAAGAATCATAGAAACAGAGTAAATTGGTTTTGGGAAGTCAGTCTCACCTTGGACTAGTTGAAAGACCTTAAAACAAGTCATTTTCCATGTCTGTGGATAGGTTGTCTTATTGTTAAAATAAAGAATTAAATTAATGATTTTAAAGATCTCTTAGAACTCTAACATTTTGGATTTCTAGAAGAGTACAGTTCTTCAATATTTATGAGAGATAAGTTCCAGGACTCCCTGTTGACACCAAAATTTCCAGATACTCAAGTTCCTTATATAAAATGGTGTAGTGTTTGCATATAACCTATGCATATCTTTCTGTTTACTTTGAATCCTCTCTAGATGACTTATAATACCTAATGCAATATGAATGCTGCACAAGTAGTTGCTATGCTGTATTGTTTAGGGGAGTTTAGTATAGGTGCAATTTTTCAAGTATTTTTTTGTCTGAAGTTGGTTGAATCCACAAATGTGTAACCCATGGATATAGAGGGCTGACTATAATTTCCAGTATCAGTGGTACTTGAGCAGTTTTCCCATAGCCCCAAACTGTTCTTGCTCTCTACAAAAGGTTTCTGAAAAATTTAAAAGAGTTGATGTTTCCATCCCCTTCTTTCCTTTCCCCAAATCATCAGCTCAACTTTTGATAAGTCTACATTTGATAAGAAAATTTAAAACTGTACAGATATTCAAATGTTGATGTTATTACAAAAACATTGGTAAAACTGACCATTTAAAACTTGCCACTTGTTTTATAGGAGTATTAATTGGGGTTGTTTGATAAATATGCAAGTAGCCTCATGTTACAGGACCAAATATGATGAATTATTTCATGAAAATGTGTTCTACTTGAAGTTTTATAATTTTAATGTTCTTCTTTAAATTGTATTTATACAATAATCATTAGTAGAAAGTACTGTACCCTGAGAAATGAGCGCTAACCTTCAAGAGAGTTTTGCACATGTGTGTCCTATTTATTTCACTTAAGAGTATGGCCTCAATATGCATTCATTTAGCTATAAATGACTCTAGTTTCTCGTTCTTTATGGCTGAGTAGTACTCCATTTTATAAAAAAACCCACATCTTCTTTGTAGAGTTTCCAGTTCATGGGCACTTGGGCTGTTTCCAATCCTTAGCTATTACTAATTGTGCCACTATAAACATAGGTGGACATGGGGAAAAAAATAAGAACTAAGATACATCATGTTCAGGTACAAACACCCAATGATAAATGTAAATGTATTGTATACCTAAAATGTACCAATTAATATATAAATTAAAAAAAAAAAGAGTTAGAGTTTTGTCCTATAAATGAAGTTTACACTAACTCCCACAGCTCCAGAAGATAGAGTTAGGAGAGTTGTAAAGAGAAGACAATACTGGATGTTGCTCTATAGAGTTGTGGTTGTCATAAAAGGTAAGGTATTTCTGACATAAGTGTTAGTAAGTTTAAACAATTAACCAATGCACCATATCCCAACTGCTTTCTGTTTATCTTACCAAAAGGCTTAGACTGAGTGTGACACAATTACTTCATAACTAGAAACTACTTGATCATATCCTAATTAGTCACCTTTAAACCAAGACTTCACCCTATCATTTTAGCTTTTTTGATGAGTTGAAAAGTCACACAGAGGCCACGGCACTGGCGTCTGACGTCCAGCCAGCGCTCTCCTCAGTCAGGCGGTCGTGGGGCGACCACTCAGAAAGGCAGCTCAGCCAGGCGAGGGCAGCGGAGGCCTGGCTAGGGGCAGTGGAGTGAGGCCCTGTAGCGGGCGGCGGCAGCGGGAGCTGGAGCTGCCCGGGATGTTCAGTCATGAAACGGGTGCGCACCGAGCACGTCCAGATGGCAGTGTCCTGCTACCTCAAGTGCCGGGAGTACGTGGATTCAGATGGCCAGCTGAAGCAAGGCCTGTGTCTGTCTCAGACTCCTGAGGAGATGGCAGCCAACTTCACAGTCCAGTCAGAATCTGGTTGTGCCAACATAGTGTCTGCAGCCCCTTGCCAGGCAGAACCCTAGCAATACGAAATACAGTTTGGACGACTGTGAAATTTTCTCACTGTTTCTGATTCCCAGTACAGCCATGAAGTTATGTCTCTTCTCTACCCACTGTTTGTCTACCTCCATCTCGGCCTGGTCCAGAGCAGCCCAAAGAGCACAGTGGAAAGTTTCTGTAGCCGCTTCCATGGAATGTTCCTGCAGAACGCAAACCAGAAGGATGTTACTGAGCAGCTGCAGACCACTCAGACCATCCAGGACATCCTGTCCAATTTCAAGCTTCGTGCATTCCTAGATAACAAGCATGTGGTCCGTCTCTAGGAAGACAGCTACAACTACCTGATCTGCTACCTCCAAAGTGACACCAACACTGCCCTGTGCAAGGTCCTCACCTTCCATATCCACCTGGATGTGCAGCCTGCCAAGAGAACAGACTACCAGCTCTACATCAGTGGTGGCTCCTCCCATAGTGAGAGCAGCGGCCTGGATCTCCCGGATGTGCCCAGCCCCTTTTGCAGAACGAGGCCCCACTGGAAGTCTTACAAGAGAGCATCAAACACGTCAAGGATGCTCTCCCCCACACATCTGCTTCTACACCTTCTACATCATGGAGCAGCTGCTGAACACTGCAGAAATCACCCCTGATAGCAACCTGCTTGCTGCTGGGTTTGACAACTCCTGCATAAAACTCTGGAGTCTGCGGTCCAAGAAGTTGAAATCAGAGCCTCACCTTGTAGATACATCACATATGCACTTGGCTTGTGATACTCTGGAGGAAGAGGAGGATGAGGAGGACAGTGCAGGCATGGAGATGAAGATCCTGCTGGGACACTGTGGACCAGTGTACATCACACGTTTCCTCACGGACAGCTCAGGGTTGCTCTCTTATTCTGAGGACATGTCCATCTGGTACTGGGATCTGGGGAATTTCACCAACACTGTACTGTACCAAGGTCATGCCTACCCCCACCCCCTTGTAGGACCTGGACATCAGCCCGTACAGCCTGTACTTTGCCAGTGGGTCCCACAACCACATGACCAGGCTGTGGTCCTTCGATCAGATGTAGCCACTGAGGATATATGCAGGACACCTGGCAGATGTGGACTGTGTCAGATTTCACCCTAACTCTAACTACTTGCCATGGGCTCAACTGACAAGACTGTCTAGCTATGGAGCGCCCAGCAGGGGAACTCAGTGAGGCTCTTCACAGGCCACAATGGCCCTGTGCTCTCTCTGGCTTGCTCTCCCAACGAGAAGTACTTGGTGTCTGCTGGCAAGGACCAGCGGTTAAAACTGTGGGACCTGGCCTCCAGGACCCTTTTTAAAGAGCTGAGAGGCCACACAGACAGCATCACCAGCCTCACCTTCAGCCCTGACAGTGGTCTAGTAGCCTCTGCTTCCAAGGGCAACTCAATACTTGTCTGGGACCTCGGGAACACATGCTGTAGTGCACCCGCAGATGGCTCCTCCAGTGAGCTCATGGGTGTCTACACTAGGCAGATGAGCAGTGTCCTGAGCGTGGAGTTCATGGCCTGCAGCCTGCTTCTTGTGACTGAGATCACACAGGAGAATCAGGAGCATTGATTCTTACCTTGGCTGGAATGAACTGGGCTGTGGTGAGAGGCCTCTGGCTGCAGCATGGACATGGACATGGTGAGCAATTACTGACAGACTGTGAAAGAGCCCTCCCCAGATGCAGCCTCATTGTCATGGAACTCAGTCAGGGTTGGGGCATGGCTCAGTGATGTGCCTGGACTCGAGATGAGCACTAGGGTGCTCTGAGGTTAATGGCATTTTTCCAGAGGACCCTTGGGACCCCAGGTGCAAGCACCTTCCCATTTTCATCTTGTCATCCAAGCACCTTTCCATTTTAGCCTTGTCCTCCTGCCAGAGTGCTTACTGAGGGCAGGTGCCAAGTGGCCTCCACAGCACCCCTAGACACCCTCAGTTGGGCCACCCTTGAGGAGGGAAGTGGGGACAGAACTGGCAAAGGGAGGGATAATCCTTTTCCTGAATGGTAGAGCCAGGATTTTTTATTACTGTTATTGTGATGATGATTATTATTGCAAAGAGAAAACCTAGCACTGGCATAGGGAAACATCTCTGCTTTTATCTTCAGGTTTGACTCCTGGCACTGGCTGTGATACTTGGAATTTTGAGCTTCAGGGAATTCAGAAATTTTGGTGGCACAGTGTATCAGGAGAAAGGGAAATCTTGGGTGCACGTTGAGCACACCAAACAGCATCTTTATGGAAGTCGGAGGGTGAGTTGACTGAGAACACTGGGCTCTCTTGCAATTATGGTGCGAAAGATTCTTTCTTGGCTGCACTTCTATCAATAATTCTCTCCCTTGAAAAGAAAGATTATGGTAGGAGGGAGTGCAGCTTAGTGGTAGCTCATTTGCCTAGCATGTGGGAGGCCCTGGGTTCAATCCCCAGTACCACCACCAAAAAAAAAAAAAAAAAAAAAAAAAAAAGAAGAAGAATTTGGAGTAAGTCACAAGATAGAATTAGTATTACATTTCAGAGTGACTGTTAATCAGAGGTTAGCATTTCTGCTCTCTCTCCTGCGGTGAGCGCATCATGAGGTGAATCCTTAGTGCGCATGCACATGTCGAACTGTGCCCTGAGGATAAAGCAAGTTCTAATGTATGGGGAAAGGATTAAATATTTCTGTTTTCTGAAAGGTTATTTTGTATTTTGTTTTCTATTAAAATGTATTTAGTTTAAAAAAAGTCACACAGAGAAAATAGTTAGATAGCCATTTGATGACTTTGTAAAATAAACACACTCCCTAATAAACAGGTTATTTAACAAACTCCAGCAGTTTTAAAACACAGAAGTTTTGTATTTGGTTTTATGTATTAGCAAAATACCTGATAACAGGGAAGATTTTGATATAGGAAAAGAAAATATTTTCTCTGAGCCTCTTCACTGAAAAATTAGCAAGTTTGTTTTGTGTTCTTTCTTTCTAAAAAGAGATTTTTAACTAGAGAGAAAATAAAAGAACTGTCATTTACTAAATGCCAACTCTGTAAAAGCCAGTGGTAGAAGCTGCTCATTGAAACTTCTTAACAATCCACTGATATTAATATATTCTTATTTTATTGGTGAAAAAAATCAAGGCTACAGGAAGAAAAATCTGCTTAATATTACACAGCTATTTATTGATTTGTGATTCTGGCTGTTATGAATTCACTTGCCTCTTTCTTGTTATTATTTGAGTTTTCCTGAAACCACATTCAATTGTTTCACAAAGTATTTTCACAGGTTATTTTTCTAAGCACTATGGTATTTTAGTACTAAAGTGTTTAGATTTTTTTACTTCAAGGTTCTATTGATTTTTGTTAGCAATCCTTAGCCATAGTAACAACCTCAAGATTACACATTAAGGAGTTGCTGCTACTCAAGAAATTTATACTAAACAAACAGGAATCTGGGTTTCTAATTCTTGACAAATAATTATTAAGCTCTGGCTAAATTCAAGTGAAATAAAAAAGATAGTGCTGTAAAAATCAGGTACAAGTAAAATTTGTATACATGGGGTGTTCAGCATAGTTTTATTCATGATGGAAAAATTTTGAAAAAAACTTAAATATTCAATAATGACTTTAAATTACAGTAAGTCATTATGAGAAGTTATTCAGGCACTAAACTTGACAGAGTAAATCCATTATTTATTGATGGCCTTAGATTTTCATATGGTAAATCATAAAAATTTTCAAAAGAATCTATAATGAGAAATTCTAACACTATCAAATAAAATGTTATATTCTATTAAGATAATCTATTCCTCAAAAGGTTAGCTTAGAGGTATTTCAGATATGCAAGAGTGGTTTAACACTTTTTAGTCAACAAATGTGATTTACAATAACAATAAAGGATATATTAATGTTTTATCTTACTAGAGGCAGAAAAATTTGATAAAAACTAGTACCCATTCAAAATTTAAGTGATAAAACTTTTAACAAGTTAAGAGAAGAGAAAATGTTTAACTTGATAATCTGACTAATAAAAAAGCATACAGAAAACGTTATGTTGAACAGTGGAATGATGAAAGACCCCCTCCACACACACACACACACACACACACACCCACACACACTAGAATTGGAGGTGAGACAAGAATGGACAATATCAGCCCTTCTTTTTATCATTATACCACAGGTCCTTGCCAGTGAAACAAGGTGTGGGAAGGTGTCATAACCATTGAAAAGGAAGAAAATAAACTGTTACTAATGGGATTGTACATATACAAAATCAAAAGGAATCAATAGAAAAGCTACTGAAATTAAAATGTGAATTTTCAGTTATCAAATAGAAGAACAAATATATAATTTTACTTGTATATGCTGGAAACAATCATAGACAGGGAAAACTTAAAGAATAATTATAATATTATAAAATATCAAATTCATAAGAAAAAATCAAATGGAATATATAACAGATCAGTACACACAATTAGATATAGAACAATGAGGAAAAAGGAAGAGTTCAGAAACTGATAGGCAAATGTGTTACTTGATTAATGAAAAAAGTACCACTGTAGTTCATCAGAGAAAGATGACCTTTTCCATAAATGGTTTTGAATTTGCAGTCTATTGGGTTGGAAAAAAGGAAATATCACCTAATATTATACCACATGCAAATTAATTTTAGATGGACTATAGATCTAAATGTGAAAGGTAAAACAATAAATCTTCTAGAAAAAATATAGGAGAAAAACTTACTGGATTTGCAAAGAGTTCTAAAATAGAATAAAGACATTATTAATGAAAATGTTGTGATAAAATTGAACATTAAGCTTTTGTGTTAATCAAAAGCATCAAGGGAATGAAAAAGTAAGTTGCAAGTTGGAGGTGTTTGTAAAAATTACAGCCAACGCATTGGTGTGAATAGAATATGTAAAAAACTACTATTACTCAATAAAGATAAAAATCTAACAGACAAGTCATTAAAATATTTGACCAAGTACTTTATAGGAAAATATTCAAATAGCTAATGAACACATGAAGAGCTTCTCAGCATCTTGGGTCATCAGAGAATTGCAAATTAAAAACATACCTTGAAATAAACACACACACCCCCAAAAGGCTAAAATGAAAAAGTCAGAAGAAGTGCTGGTTAGGATGTAAAAAAATGGGATTCCCAGGAACCACTGGTGGGAGTGGAAATTTACATAACCATTTTGGAAGACTATTTGACACTCTATCCCAAAGATAACATAGCTTACCATCCACTAACTCCTCTTATTTATATACAAGTGAAATGTGAACATAAATGCATAAAAGTAGGTACAAGAATAATCCTAATAGCATCATTTGTAATAGCTAGGAACTAGGAACAACCTAAAAAACCATTAATTGTAGAATGAATAAAGAACTTGTTATACATTCACCCAATGGACTTCTATGCAACCATTGTCTGAATCTTATATGAGATCTAAATGACTTGGATGGAAAAGCAAGTGCATACTATATAATTCCATTTATACAAAATTCAGAAATTGAGAAGTAGTGGACAGTGCAAAAAGTCAGAGTAGTGTTTCACTTTGTGTTTCTGGAAGGATACACAAAGTACTGGGGTGTCAGTAATATTTTATTTTATTTCTTATATCCTTTTATTGGTACATTTTAAGTGTACAATATAATGACATTCATCATTGGAGATATGCACCTTTACATACTCACTTGGTTCTTATTTTCCCCCTTCCCCTGCCCTCCCTTCAATGCCTCCATCCCTCCCTATTTACAAAGATTTGTTCCCATTTTTTCATTTTCTCATATTAATTCCATTCACTTCTTTCCTTTCCCCTACCCCTCCCACTTCCCCCTCCCCTCTGCCCCTTTTCTTCCTATTTCACATTATCTATTATACCTTGTAGTCCTTATTTACACTTTCATTTTCTCACACTAGAGAAACTATTTGGTATTTACACATGTGTGTCCTGTTTATTTCACTTATGAGTATCGCCTCAATATGCATCCATTTAGCAATAAATGTCTCTAATTTCTCATATTTGATGGCTGAGTAATACTCCATTTTATTAAAAAATCACATTTTCTTGATCCAGTCTCCAGTTGATGGGCATTTGGGCTGTTTCCAAGTTTTAGCTAGCACAAACTGTGCTGCTATGAACATGGATGCACATATAACACTGTGGTATGATTCTTTTAATTCTTTGGGGAAGATACCCAACAGGGGAATAGCTGGGTCAAATGGGAATTCCAGTCCTAGTTCTTTGAGGTATCTCCATAATGATTTCCACAGTAGTTGCACCAATCTACACTTCCACCATCAGTGGAGCAGTGTTCCCCTTTCCCCACAGCCCCGCTAGCATTTCTGGTTGGTTGATTTCATGATAGCAGCCATTCTTTCTGGAGTGAGGTGGAATCTCAGCCTTGTTTTTATTTGTATCTCTCCAATGACCAGTGATGCTGAACATTTTTTCATATGTTTATTTGCCATGTCTACTTCTTTGTCTGAGAAATGTCTGTTCATTTCAGATGCCCATTTTTGGATTGAGTCTTTAAATTTGGGAGGTCTGATTTTTTTACGTTCTTTATAGATTCAAGATAGTAGATCTTTGTCTGAGGGACCACTGGTGAAAATTTTTTCCCACATTGTGGGTTGTCTCTTCACACTGCTGGTGGTTTCTCTTGCTGTGCAGAAGCTTTTTAGTAAAAAGAGATCCCACTTGCAGATTGTTTGTGCTAGTTCATGGGCAACTGAGGTTTTGTTCATAAAGTATTTTCCTATCCCAATGTCTTCAAGAGTTCTACCTAACCTCTGTTCCAGCCAGTTCAGTGTTTCTGTTTTTATATTTAGATCTTTAATCCATTTTGATTTTAGATTAGTGTATGGCAAGAGATATAGGTCTAGTTTTAGTCTTTGGCAAGTTGAAACCAATTTCTCCAGCACCATTTATTAAAGAGACTATCTTTCCTCCAGTGAGGGTGTTTAGTTCCTTTGTCAAAGATGAGGTGGCTAAGTGTGTCTGGAGTTGTTTCTGCATCTTCCAATCTGTTCCACTAGTGTTCAGGTCTGTTTCATTGCCAGCACCATGCTGTTTTTATCACAGTAGCTTTGTACTATAGTTTCAAATTGGGGGTTGTGATACCCCCTGCCATGTCTCTGTTACCTAGAATTGCTTTTGCTATTCTGGGTCTCTTCTTGTTCCATATGAATTTTTCGATTGTTTTCCCAAGGCCTACAAAGTATGCTGCTGAGATTTCAATTGGTATTGCATTGAATCTATATAGCAGTTTTGAAAGCATAGCAATTTTCACTGTGTTGATCCTTCCTACCCAGGAGCAAGGGATGTCTTTCCATTTTCTGATATCCCCTTCAATATCTTTTTTCAAAGTGCTATAATTTTCAGAGAAGAGGTCTTTGATTTCTTTTGTTAGGTTGATTCCTAGGTATTTCAGTTTTTTGGATGCTATTGTGAAGGGAATTGTTTGCCTATTTCGCTCTCAGTGACTGTATTGTTCTTGTAGAGGAAAGCTATTGATTTTTGTGTGTTGACCTTGTATCCAGCTATTTTACTGAATTTGGTTATTAAGTCTAGAAGACTTTTGGTGGCATTCTTGGGGACTTCTATATAGAGTATCATGTCATCTGCAAATAACGACAAATTGACTTCTTCATTTCCTATCTTTATTCCTTTTATTTCTTTCTCTTTTCTAATTGCTTTCGCTAATGGTTCCAAAACTATATTGAACAGGAGTGGTGATAGTGGACATGCTTGTGTTGTTCCTGATTATAGTGTGAAGGATTTCAGTTTTTGACCATTTAGTATGATATTGGCCATTGGCTTTTCATAGATGGCTTTTATCAGATTGAGGTAGAGACCATCTATTCAATTTTTTGTAGGGTTTTTATCATAAATGCTTGTTGGATTTTGTCAAATGTCTTTTCTGCATTTATTGAGATGATCATATGGCTTTTGTCCCTGGCTCTATTGATATTGTGTACTACACTGATTTGCATATGTTGAACCATCCCTGCATCCCTGGGATGAATCTCACTTAGTCAGGGTGTATGATCTTTCTGATGATATTTTTCTGCATTCTGTTTGCCAGTATCTTATTGAGGATTTTTGCATCTATGTTCATTAGTGAGATTGGCCTGTAGTTCCCTTTTTTGTTTGGGTCTTTGCTTTGGGTATCAAGGTGATGCTTGCTTCCAGGAATGATTTTGGGAGTATTGCTTCCCTTTCAATTTCATTGAAGAGTTTAAACAGTAGTGGCAGTAGTTCCTCTCTAAATGTCTTACAGAATTCAGCAGTGAAGCCATCAGGACCAGGACTTTTCTTGGTTGGTAAGTTTCTAATTATGTTTTCAATTTCATTGATTGATATTGAGTTGTTTAAAATTTTTCAGTCTTCTTCATTCAACTTTGGTAATTCATGCGTGTCTAGGAATCTGTCCATTTCTTCTGTGTTTTCCATCTTATTGGCATATAGGTTCTGGAAGTAGGTATTGATGATCCTCTGGATTTCTGCTGGGTCTCTTGTAATTTCACCCTTTTCATTCCTAATTGCATGGATTTGGGCCTTTTCTTTCCTTTTTCTGATAAGATTGGCAAGGGTTTGTCAATTTTGTTTATTCTTTCGAAGAACCAATTCTTGGCTTCATTGATTTTTTTGTATCGTTCTCTTAGTCTCCATTGCATTGATTTCCACCCTGACCTTTATAATTTCCTCCCTTGTATGAGCTTTGGGTTTGTCCTGTTCTTCACGTGTAGAAACTTGAGGTTCAGCATCAGGTTGTTTAATTGGGCATGCTCTGTTTTCCTAATGTGATTATTCACTTCTATGAATTTACCTTGTAAGACAGCTTTCATTGTATTCCATAGATTCTGATATGTTGTATTTTCATTTAAATGAAGGAACTGTGTGATTTCTTCTTTAATTTCCTCTGTGAGCCATTGGTTATTCAGAAGTGTGTTGTTCAATTTCCATGTGTCTATGAAGTTTTTGCAGTTTCTTTTGCTGTTGATCTTCAATTTCATCGCACTATGGTCTGATAATATACAGGGAATAACTTCAATTAATTTGCACTTACCTAAGTATGTTCTATGAGCAAGTATGTGGTCTATTTTTGGAGAAAGACCCCTGTGCAGCTGAAAAGAATGTGTATTCTGATTTTGTGGGGTGAAATGCTCGGTAACATCTCTTAGGTTCATATCTTCAAGAGTTTGATTGAGTTCTCGTATCTCATGGCTTGTTTTTTGTCTAGTTGATCAATCTATTTGTGACAATGGCATATTGAGGTCCCCCACTACTATTGTATTAGTGCTTGTGTGGTTTTTCATGTCCATTAGTATTTGTTTTATATAGTTGGGTGCACTAGTGTTTGGTGCATAGATATTTATGACTGTCATCTCTTCCTCTAGGATTGTTCCCTTTACAAGATATAGTGTCCTTGTTTGTCTCTCTTAATCAGTGTGGGTTTGAAATCCACTTGTTCTGCAAAGAGCATAGCTACTCCTGCTTTTCTTCAGGTTCCTGTCACATGGAGTATTGTTTTCCACCCTTTAACTTTCAGTCTATGAGTTTCTTTTTGAATTAAATGTGTTTCTTGTATACAACATATTGTTTGATCTTGCTTCTTGACCTATTCTGCCGGTCTATTTCTTTTGATTGGTGAGTCGAGACCATTATCATTGAAGGTTATAACTGTTATGCAGGAGTTATCATTGTCATGACATTTTTCTTTTTGTTTGATCCTTCCCCTTTGCTTTTAATTTCTTGTCATGCCTGGTGGATTCATTCTGCTGGGCTTCCTGGGGTTGTGATCCTCATTGTCTTTTCCTAGGATTTTGCCTAAAATTTTTTTGGGGTGCTCTTTGTCATGAAACTATCTTATTTCACCATCAATTCTGAAAGATAGTTTTGCAGGGCACATCAATCTGGGTTGGAGGTTGTTTTCCTTTAGGGCTTGAAACACATCGCTCCAAGCTCTTCTTGCCTTGAGGGTTTGCACTGAGAAGTCTGCTGTGATTCTGATAGGCTTTCCTTTGTATGTGATTTGTTTCTTTTCTCTAACTACTTGTGGAATTTTGTTCTTCTGTTGGGTTTCTGGAATCTTAACAATTCTATGTCTATGTGTAGATTTTTCTTTGATCAAGGCTGTTTGGAGTCCTATATGCTTCGCTTATCTGTATATCAAATTCTTTTCCCCTGCTTGGGAAGTTTTCTGCCATCACTTCTGTAAACAGTTTTTTTATGTCATCTGCTCTCTCTCCTGTTTCTTCATTGACTCCAATCAGTCTTATGTTTTTTTTCTTTGTATCATCTAGCAGCTGCTGGATTGATTTCTCATGGTCCCTTAAAACTTTAAAGATTTTTTTCTTTTCCTGGTCACTTATTGCAATCTGATTTTCTATATTTCAAATTCTGTCTTCACATTGGCTCTTTCTGCTGCATAGACTTTCAATGGAGTTTTTAATCTCCTGGAAATCTGTTTGGATCTGTTTTATGGATTCAATGTTTCCTATGTTGGCATTCCATCATGTTGATCAGGTCCTCTTTTTTTTTTTTATCTGTATCCTCTCTAGATTTATTAATCATGTCTTGCACTATGGGCACAATCTTTGCTGTTATGTGAGAAATTATTTCTGATTTCACTTTTTCCAGATCCTCTTTTGTTGCTAGTTCAGGGAGTCCAGGTGGTTGAGTATCAGAGTGTTCCATTTTGTTTCCCTTTGGGGTTGCTGTAGGTGATCTGGACGTCTGGTTCAGTGGTTTGTTTCCCTGTCTTCTCATTTTGATGAGGGGTCGGGGTGGGGGATTGTAGGGTGGGTGTGTGTTCCTGTGACCCATGTGGCTCACCTACTCTGGGCTTGGAGCTCTAGCTCGCCTACCCAGAAGTTTCCTCTGAGCTGGGTGTCGCAGCACACCTACCCGGCAGCCTCCTGCTGCCTGGGAGCTGTGGCGCACTGATCTGGAGGTCTCCTCTGGGCTCAGAGCCTTGGCACACGTACCCGCAAGTTTCCTCTAAGCTAGGAGTCACAGTACACCTACCTGGAAGCCTCCTTCTGCCTGGAAGCCGTGGATTGCTATTCTGGAGGTCCGATCTGGAGTGATGCATACACAGGGCATGTATTTTTTTTTAATTTTGTGAAACTCATTGAACTGTATACTTATAATCTGTAGTTTCCCTGTATGTGTGTAGAATTTCAAAAAAAAAAGCCTGAAGTAGATAAAGAAAAATACTTATGAAAAGAATATTTTAAATGACCTTTTTTGTAGGTTTAAAATATACAACCACAGAAAAATCTTAAATTTATATGTATCAAAATATTATATTTTGGGCTGTGGAATTATTGATGATTTTAATATTTTTCTTTGTGCTTTTGCTTCTTGAGAGTAGGAAGAATGTGGAAAGAAATATATGAACATCATTAAGGTTTAGTCAAAATCTAAGTGAAAAGTAAAGACCTATACTGAGCCTCTCACTTGGTCAAATTTGAATCAGCTTGGCAAGAAAGGTACATATCTCAGATCCTTCTTCTTAATTTCAATATTTACATCAATCAGACTTTTCTGGTTTTCCTTATAATTACAAGGACTTATTCTTAAAGATTCATTATTGTTCTGTCTCCTCCATTTTGATAGTACAACATATCTCTTTCTTGTAGCACTGAAATAGTTGGTTGAGTTAATTGTGATACTGCAAAGAGATGACTTAGAGAAGCTGAGACCAGAATATACTCATATTATTCTCAAAGACCTCAGTAGGTCTACATGCTGAGTCTTCATAAAAGAATGAAAGGGAGGAGCTGAATAATAAAGGAGATATTTGTAACAAAATATTTGACTGTCTAATCTTTATGTACACTGAGACCAATTTCTTCATTTTCCTTTCAGATGCAAAACTGCCTATTTTGTAGTTGAACTCTAGATATTAAATTTGTTGTGATTAAAAGTGGAGGTATATGAGCTTGGAATTTGTTTCTTGAATTTAAATAGATTTTTCCCAGTAGCTCAGAAAAGGTCAACATTTTAGCTTCATAATTGTATGATTTGTCATAAGCCAACTCAACCACATGTGAACCAAACAGGTTTAACTTGATTTTACTGGCCAAAGGCCAGCCAAATTCTGCAGCACTGTCTCTTTCCTTACAAGTCTTGAATAATCTTGTACTGGTTCCAGCGTGGCTGGGACTCTGTAGTTCCGGGCTGGGGCTCTCTAGTTCCAGGTGCATAGATGTATATGAAGTACAGATGCTTTGGGCAGCTTTAGGGAGTTCCACCAATGTCCTAGCCTATTTGATACCTATGAATAGATTAAAAATTCAGCAAATCATTTCCCTGTTAAAAATATGAAATTAAATTCCATTTAAGCAAGAATATTATTAGAGAAGCTACTCAGGAAAGTTATTATTTCTATGGTTTCACTAAAATCATAAATTTAGTGCCATTTTTGTATTTCTCAAAACAGCAAGGTAAAAAAAAATAAACCAGTCAGACAGCTTTCCAAGGGTTTGTCTTTGCTGTTTGCATAATGGGAGGTACCTTGCTGGGTACTGTCCTTTTCATTCTGATGTGGACTTTGTTTACATTCTTTTGTTGAATCCTCAGAACAATCTGGTGAAACAAGTCCTATGTTATTATTCTCATTTTACAGATGAGGAAACCTAGACACTATGTAATTGTCTAAATTCACTCAGCTAGTAAGTGCCAGAGCTGGGATTCACATGAAGATTCATATTACTTCACAGAATAAATTCTTAACCATTCTACTTCAGATATATATTTTATCTAATAATATAAATATAATTTTATTCAATGCTTTTTATAACAATCTCTTAGGAGACAGGATAATTTAGTATCTATTTATAGAAGAGGAAATTGAAGATTCAAATAATTTTTTAGCTTGTCTTATTTGATACAAAAGAATGCTGGCAAAGGAAACAGTAAATAATGTGTTTGGAGTAAGGGATTGTCAGCTGTTTTATCTTGAAGACTAATCAGTCATATTTTGAACCCTAGAGTTAAATATTTCTTCCTATGTTTTTAGGCAACAAGCCTGATACATACTTATCTCCTTCTACACAATTTATACATTTTCTTCTCTGCTCAGTTTCTTTCTTGTTTACCCCAACTTCAACCTTTAAATAGAAAACAGAGCTGCACCTCATTAAAAACAAGTTGGGAACTCTTTACTTAGATTTTTAGTTCTCAGGGGAGATTTTGTCCACTGTCTCCTAACTCCAAGAACATTTGTAAATATCTGGAGACATTTTTGATGGTCGCAACTTGATGGAAGTCGGATGCTATTGTATCTACTTGGCAGAACCCAGAGATGATGTTAAATATCCTCTAGTACACTGAATCCCTTCCACAGAAGGGTAGAAGGTAGGAGAAATGGGGAAATATTGGCCAATGGGTACAAACTTTCAGTTATAAAATGAGTAAGTTCTGAGAATCTAATGTACACCATGGTGACTACAGCTAATAATAGTATACTGCATACTCAAAATTTTCTGTGAGTGAATTTGAACTGTTTTCCCCCCTCCATGATAACTATATGTCTTAGTCTTCCTGTGAGTATAACAAAATACCAGATGCTGGCTAATTTATAGTGGATAGGCTTTTATTAGCTTATAGTTCTTAAGTCTAGGAAGTCCAAGACTGAGGGGTCAACATCTGGTGAGGGCCTTTTTTGCTGCATTATACATGATGGAAGGCATCAAATGGGCAAGAAAGAGAAAGGACAAGGGGCCAAAGTTATCCTTTAAGAAACTCATTTTTATAATAGTGACCTTAATCTATTTGTGAAAGCAGAAGCCTCATGACCTAATTAACTTTTAAAGGTTCTACCTCTCAACAGTGTTGCACTGGGGTTTATGTTTCCAACCATGAACTCTAGGAGATGGATTCAGACCATAGTATTCTACTTCTGCCCCCAAGTTGATGTCCTTGTCATATACAAAATACTTTTACTACATCCCATTAGTCCCAAGAGGCTTAACTTGTCCCAGCATCAACTCTAAACTCCCAAGTCCTGTCTTGATTGAATAAGATAGGTGAGTTTCAAGGTACATTTCATGCTGAGGCAAACCTCCCTCACCCCAGCTGTGAGCCTGTAAATCAAAACATGTTCTACTTTTCCAAAACACAATGATGGAACAGGCATAGGATAAATATTCCCCTTCAAAAGTGAGAAATGGGGAAGAAGAAAGGAGCAATAGGCCTCAAGTAAGTTCAAAACTCAACAAGGAAAACAGTAAACCTTGAAACTTCAGAATAATTTTTCATCCCATGTGCCACCTCCTGGACATACTGTAGTAGAGGTTGAAACTCCAAAGCCTCAGGTAACTTCATCTTTATTGTTTTGCTAGGCTCTGCTCCTTCAGCAGATTTCATGAATTGGAATCTTGTGCCTTCAAATCTTTGAGGATAGAGTTTCACAGAGGTTGTTCTAAAGTTCTACGGTCTCAAAGGTGGCCCCACTTCCCTAGTTCCACTACGTATTGCCCTCTTAAGGGCTCTCTGCTGCAACTGTGCCCCTACAGGAGAGGGACACACAGGTCATCTGATGCATCCTATGATATTTGAAAGGAGGCTGCCATAGCCTCACAGCCCAGATACTCTGTGTGCCTGAAGAATTATTGCAATGTGGATACCACTAAGGCTTATGGATTGGACTCTCCAGAATGATTTCCAGAGCTGCACCTGGACCTTCTTGAGTCATGGTTAGAGTGACCAAGTGGCACTTTTTCTAGAATGCAGGATGCACAGACCCAAGGTGACCTTGGCAGTACTTGCTGGGGTCCTGGGTGTTCCTGGGTGAACCTTGCCTTCAACATCTTATCTTGCCTCAAAAATCCCTCAAATGCCTTTGGAGGCATTCTTACATTGTCTTGACTAATAGTATCTGACTCCTTCTAATCATGCTACTTCTTTTCTCAAAGGGCTGTTTGGGAACACTTTTGCGTGCTTATAAGACCAGCCTGCATATTTTGCACATCTTTCCATTCTATTTTTCTTTTAGTGATACACTTTATTTTAAAATCATTTTTCTTTTTTGTCTATTACTACAACAGTTAAATAAACCACACATCTTCAGTAATGCTTTGACATTTCTTTTGCCAGATATCCTATCTCATCATTATTAACTTTTTTCCCCATAAACCCTGGGGCATGTACACAAGTCAGTCATGTTCTTTGTCAAATTATAAAGGGCATGGCCTTTACTATAATTTCCAGTAAGATACTGCCCATGCACTATATCTTAAACCTTAAAATAGTCATTCCTCTTGATTTATAATCACAGTTATAGGAAAGTAGCTTGAGGAAACAATCCACACTAATTCATAGGAAAGATGTTCATCTAAACATTATTTATAACAATGAAAATTTGAAAGAATTCTAACTCACTAACAGTAAGTCAAATAAGTTTTGTTATACCCATGTGATAGGGTGCTATAAAGCAATTTTAAATGATGTTGACATAAGATAATGCTCAAACTGTAATTCTAAATACAAAAAATGGTATGTAAACTTTTTTTTTTTGGTACCAGGGATTGAACTCGGGTCCTTGAGCTTGTGCAGCAGGCGGTGAAACCACTGAGCTAAATCCCCAGCCCAGTATGTAAACTTTTTAATAACATAAATCCAATATAAACTCAAGAAAGGGAGAGAAGAGGAGAGGGGGAGAGGGAGATAAGGAGAGAGAGAGAACTTAAAGAAGGTGAAGTTTTACCTTAGCCCTGAATAGTTAGAAAAAAGAGAACCCAAATGTGTGAGCTGTCTAACTTTGGAGAAAAATCTAGAGCAACAACTTCTTAAGGGATCTAATAAACAAGTAAACTGTGCCTAGATAATATAAATAATAAGCAAGTGTGCCTGCAATTTACCTAATGTGTACAGTTTATTCCTTGAAATTGCATCTCTTGGTTGTAGCAGTTTGATGCTTAAATTTGGCTGACAGAGCATGTATGACCAGTTAACACAGTCAGAGGAAAGAAGCAAGCAAAGAAGAAAGAAAGCAGAATGGTTGGAGGGTATAGAGAATGGAGTTCAGAAATGAAGCATGCTTTGCTCACCACCCTGACATTATCTAGAATGACATCAGCAGAAAGAAGTGATTACTTGAAGTTAGGAGCCCTATTTCCTAATATTCCATTTACCATACACTACATATTCCATATTCCATATACCATATTACATATTCCAAGAAGGTGCGAGGGGAAGTACAGTAAATAAAGTCTTGTGTTATTTGTTGTTTTAAATTTTAGAACAACACTAAGGGAAGTTTTATACAGAATATACAAGCACACTAGGACTATAGGATATTCCCAGACTTAGAGCTGCACACACCATTATTTCTCCCTGGGACATCAGAAAGCAGACGAGAGCTGTATTATTTCAGTGTTTTTGTGCCTTTACCTTTTGTTTTTTGTTGCTATTTATATGGACAGCCCTACTGGGGCAAGAATATTAAGTTAAGAAACAATCTACAGGATTATTCCAAGAATGGCCCTAGGAAACCTAAGACACAGTTTGTAAATATCTACCAGGTATGTTCCTCCATTGCATTGGCTTCATTATCACTTCTATATCTTTATTCAGTTTCTTTTTTTTTTTTTGCCTGTGGAAAAGGGAGATCAAATATAGATAAAAATAAACTCATGAAGTATAGTTTTCCCTCTGCTTTAAAAAATACATATAAATTATTAAAAATCTCACCACTTGGAGAAAACTTTTACTATTTTGGCATAATTTCTTCCAGACTTTTCCCAATATATTTGTGTATATGTTTGCATTTTTCCATGTCATTAAATATTGTATAACTGACATTTTGTCAGGTGAACAATATAAAGATTACTTAAAGGTACACAAAATGTTCATTCAGTGTATTACTTGATATTTATTCTGAATACGTACAATGAATAGCTTTCTGCTTCAGTGTTTGTCCACTTTTTTTTTAGGATAGAGTCTTAGAATTATGAAATATCTTGTCAAAGGAGGTGAATATTGTTTAGTTTTTCTGATACATGTTGCCAAATTACCTTCTTTTTATTTTTGGTATTGGGGATTGAACACATGGCCTTCATACTGAGCTATATCTCCAGTCCTTTGTAATTTTTATTTTGATACAAGGTCTTGCTAAGTGACTAAACCATTCAGACTGGGCTTGAACTTGTGGTCCTTCTGCCTCAACCTCCTAGAGTGTTGACATTACAGGCATGTGTTACCAAGCCCAGCTTCTTCCAAAATTTATACAAACTTATTATAGTCTCATGAACTATGGAAATGAATGTAAATCTAAATTTTTAAACCTTAAGATATAACACAAATACTATAATAAAATTCGATTTTCAAGACAAAATGAGTGTTACTTTCGTCATTTTTCAGGTTTATTTCACGTGTTGACACTGCAGTTTTTCCCTACCTACTTTGAGGTAACTTTAGATAGAATAAGGGTATAAAATGAGACTGGATACCAAATAAAATTTGAAATAATGCTAAAGGCACTGCTAGGCACTCATGTTGAAATTTAATTGCCATTGGAAGCCTGGACCATATGAAGAAGTGATTAGTTCATAAGAGCTCTGCCCTCATGAATAGAGTAATGCCATTATCTCTGGGAGTGGATTACTGATTAAAAAGATTTGTTCTTCTTGATTATCTATCTTGTAGATGCTCACTTGCCCTTCTACCATTAAGATATGGAACAAAGGCTTTTCCCAAATGCCAGTGCCATGATTTTGGACTTCCTAGACTCTGGAATGGTGAGCTAGATAAGCTTCTTTTGTTTATAATTTTACTCAGTATGTATTATTCTATTTTTGCAGCAGAAAGTGAATTAAGACAATCATCTTAGAAAAGTCTCAAGTGATTCTGTTCTTGATAATAACTGTGAAAGCTGTCTCTTAGCTTCAGGGTAAAATTCAGATTCAAATGTATTTATTCTTAAGCTCATCAAACAACAATTTGAGCCTTCCTGCTATGCTTTGGATCTCCTTGAAGCCAATGGGCACACAGTGGTAAGTAATACAGAGTTCTTCCTTAAAGCTTGTAGTTGGTAACACCACTGCAATGAGTCAATGATTTCTTCTACCACTACCAGAAAATTTGGTTTATAATCTGACTGATATTATGCTCTTTTATACTCATTACTACCTGATTATAGCCATCTTGTCTCATAAGCTCTAATCCTTTCAGTCATGGCTTATCCTAAGCCTCCCATGATGCTTTTTTCCACTTAATCCAATCATCTGAACATTTAAGTCTGTACGTAGCTTCACCACTTGATTATTCATTGTCTTATTTAAAACTCTCTAGCACTCTTCTGAGAAAGACAATAAGCTTCTTCCCCACAGCACATACTATAGTGTATATGTCAGGTAGCCCTTTCTTTACCCAACATTTCCTTTAATACAATAGGATGAGATTCTGAATATGACTTCTCTGTCTTGAACCAATCCTTCCTAAGGAGATTTCATTGCAGAGGTTCTGAGGGTCTTCATGTTAATTTAGTTGGAAGTATAATGCAGAACACCTGAAGGCACTTTTAGAGTGGGGCTGTAGCAAAGAGTATGGGTCTGGAATCAGGGAAATAGAATTTATACCTGGCTTTGTCATTCATATAGGGGACCTTTGGAAACACTACAGAGTCTTGGATAGTCTTATAGTCCTTAATGTTTTAGGTTCTTCTTTTGTAAAATGGGATCAGTGACACCTTTGCTCTCTATTTCATAGTATTAGTGGGACAATTATGTGAAAAAAATATATAGGAAAACTTATATGTGTGAAGTGTTATAGTATTCTTCTTTCTTCTTAAAGATAGAGAAAAGAAATGTTCTAAAACCAACGATGGAGGAGACTCCAATTGCTTGCCAGAAATTTCAGGATCTGGAAAAAATGAGTTAATGAGATATTGTTTTTTGTTTTAATCTTTGCTGATCTAGTGAACTCCCGTATTATTCCTTATGACTCTTACAGCAACAAGAGAGAATATTCGAAGAGAGATGACACAGTAAAGAAGGGAAATATCAACAGAACAGACTGAACTCCCAATTTGGCATAGAAAGTCTGAATGTGTTTTCCATCACTCAAATGGATGTCACCAAAGGTAGCTAGGCTTCAGTATCCTTGTGATACCAAGAGGGCTGCCAATCAATTAAGATGTTCCTAGCAACCAACAGTACTGTGAAAAATTATGAGAGGAGAAAGCTGAGGGGAACTTGAAAGAAGTTTCAGAGAACAATTCTGGGAAAGTCACCTCTTCATACAGTTCCAGAAGACTCCTCATACACCAATGATTTACACACCTGTCATGTAGATAATATTGATAACTAACCGCTCATAGCCAGAAAAGCAGTGACAGCTGAGTGCAAATTACACTAACAACACTTGCCAACTCCAATCCAGAAGAAGAGAAAGGGACTCTGAAAGACAGGGGAGGAATTAAAGAGCAGGCTGTATTTCTTTCCCACCCCAGGTTCCTTGAGGGGAAGTCTAGCAGTACAGTGGAGGAGGAGAAAAGATGAACAGTAAGTTGGCAGTAAATTAAAATGAATTACAATAGATGGACTTTTGTTTATACTTTCTTATTTATATGTAATATTTGTAGATATGAATAGGATAAAATATGATCAGTTAATATATTCATATAATATGTAAAGGTCAGATCAGGGTAATGAGTAATTCCATCTCCTCCAACATTTATCATTTTTAATGTTTGGGGAACTTTTGTTCTCTTCTAATCATTTTGAAATATATCACAGATGATTGTAGATAATAATTGTCCTACTGTGCTATAAATCACAATTATCAATCTCCTAGATCAGTGGTGGTGAATCTATTGCTGCCGTGGGCTGTTTACATCAATGAAAGCTCTAAAAGTTTCACCATCATTGTACTAGAAGAACAGAGTGGAACACTGGGTCACTTGAAACTTGTAAGGGCAAGAGGGTAGGGGGAAAGAAAAAAAGATTATTTGGACTTTTAAATGCCTAAAAGTGACCAGAAAGCTAAGGAATAGGCCTGAGGTATTTTCTGGGGGTGGGAAAAGGAAATTGAACACATCCTAGTAAGGCAGTAATCAGAAAAAAAGCTACATGTTTGTACCTTTCACTGTTCAATGAACTGGATATCAATATATGTGTTTTTAAAATTCCCTAAAGAATACTCAAGTCAGAAATAATAGGATTTGATACTTTTACCAGGATAAATTATTATTTGTCTGGATTCATAGCTTTCTTTCCATCAAGAAGTTATGTAACTGTAATGTGCCTTTATTCTTAACTATTTTAAAAAATAGGACTAATACACACTGCACTTACTTCTGTGTACTTTGTACTTTATTGGAATATGAAACTCAAGATGGTAATACTATTTAACAGAAAGGTATTATGTAAGAAGCTGTGTTTAATTTTTATTCATTTTAAAATAATATTTCCCAGTGAGTATTAATCACATGTGTTCTTTCATTTCTAGACACAAAATATCTAAACAAATGAGTCAGGCTGTAACTCAAACTGAGGTATTAGAAGGTGTGTAATTATAGGACAGGTGTATCACCACTACTAAGCCTGGAAACAATAGTATTCCAATAACAGACTCATGGGCAGCCTGAAATTCTGAGCACCAGTAACTGCTCCACCCTATTTAATGTTAATGAATACTGATCAAAGAAGAGAAGTCTACTTTGTTTGTAATCCTTCCCTTCCACAGTTATTGGCAGAAGTTCTGGTGCTCGTTTCATAAACTAATCTCTGATTGTACATAGGAAAGCCTATGAACTGTGTCCAATTGGCTTATATACAGAACTGCCCTTGCTCCACTGAACAGTCTCCTGAGAGGGATCCCTGTAGTGCAGCACTGAGATATCTGACTGGCTTTAAGGTGTTATCAGTTCAGGCTAGTGGTGAGTACTAATTACCCTTTGTGTTTTAAGAAGAGACTGACTGAAAAGGGGAGTTGAAGGGAGCCTACTAAGAAAGGGAAAACAATTTAGAAGGACTGGGTGAAGCAAGACTGGGATAAAGGAGGGAGAGATAGAGGTAAATAATAAGAGGGAGAAATAATGAGAAGAGACAAAGAAATAATAGAATAAACAAAAAAGGTTGAGATGGGAAAGAGCCTCCCCATAGTATTATAACTGAGGAAACCTCAGATTTTGTTAATAGCACTGGATCTGAATACCAGCCCCTACATTTTCTAGCCTGACGACTTTGGGCCAGTTATTTCTGTTCTCTGTGCCTGTTTGTTTACCTACAAAAATGTGGAAAATATTAGTATTTGTTTGGTAAGGTTGTCATGATGATTGCAAATAACACATATAGAGGGCATAACATACGCATAACATACAGTAGCCACTATAAAATGTATAGCTGACATTTTGATGATGGTTATCATCATTATTGTTAGGAACAATATTGTTTGATGGCAGTAAAATACAAACAAATCAATTGACATGATATTCAGTAATAAAAGAAAGTGCATGGACGAAAGATCCTCAGATAACCCTCCAGATGTCACTTTTAATGTCATTGTGCATGGCAAAGTAGAAAAGAATTGAAAAATAATATTCACATATTAGACATTCTACTGCATGTCACTTTCACATTAAAGAACTTCAGCCAAACAAGGAAAAATAAATATTATACACATGGTTGGTTTTATTTACAGCACTTCTTTTTCCACTTTTTTAGCATATGCAGTGATGTAATTTAACCTCAATTAGAAAGAGATTTTGAAAATGTACATGAAGACAGAATCAACACACTATTCTCTGATTTTATGACTTCATAGGACTGTAGGTGGATTGCAGTTAGGATCCAGAATAAAAGTTTTTATGCTTCCTTTTATTTAAGATGTTAACAAGAATAATTAGTCTATGTATCATATGAAGTGAATGATTTCCTTAGGTGTGAGGCACTTGTTTCTCTGAAAAGCCTGATATTTAAAAGCTATGTCATGTTGTCTGTCAAAGTATGCAAATCAGTGACAAGCATACCTTAAAGCAATGCATTTAAAAGAAGAAATATCAGTGTATCCAGATGAAGACTAAGTAGTTTTCTCCTTTAATGCATCATTATGATAGATAACTACAGCAAGTTGAAATACGTATTCATTATTACTAATAATTTAAAGAGTAACTCTAGTAGCTATATATTCGAATTTTCAATGTTATAAAAAGAATTAATATTTCTATACTGAAGACAGAACTCTGAACTGGGAGAGGAAATTTTTTGCTTCTTTGCTAAAAATAACCAAAAGGCCAAATTAGCTTTATTTTCTAGTTGATTCCGGTGTGTCATATGAAGGATTTGGCTTTGTTAAAGAGATTTAGATAATAAAATACATTGCATGCGATAGTGAAGCATCTAAGTGTTCCTTAGGCTCTGAGACTCTATGTGTTTGTTACACCTTAGCAGACTATATGTGTCTATCTTTGCCTCTAAGCTGTAGCTATTAAAATCCAGCCTTCAACCTGTGTATCCAGCACTGACTGTCTGTATACAGATGAGCTGAATCACAGTCTCTTGCATGTAACCATTGTAAACAAACAACATGAGATGTGGCTGGGATAGAAGTAAACATGCTGTCTAAGCTGCAACTTCTTCATAGGCATACAGATAAGTGTATTAAGTCTTAGAGAAGAGGTGTTTTTATGTTATATATCTAGATATCCTCTCAAAAACTCGTTCACTCAGAGGTGAGGCTTTGGGGAAGTGATTAGATCATGGGGGCATGATACTCATTAGTGGATGAGTTTATAGCTAAATGTGATGCTGGAAGTGGAAGCCTGGTGGGAAGAGGTGGGTCACTGGGAGTGTGGCCTGGAAGGGTGTATCTCCCTCCTTCCTCCCTTGATCCCTTTCTCTGCTTTCCCCTGCCATGCCATGAGCTGTTTCTCCTCTGCCATGCCCCTCTATCATGAAGTCGGTGCACTGTGGACTGAAACCTCTACAAACTGTGAGCCAAAGTAAATCTTTACTCTTTACAGTTGTAGCTGTCGGGTATTGTGTCTCAGTGAGGAGAAAGTAGCTAAGACAGGCATTTAAACAGAATTTCATCCATGTGTAGTGTTCTACTGGTAATGGAGGGTAAAATGATGCCTAATTATTTAAAGTCATTATTAATGTTTATGAGATATCAAACCCTATGCATCAGGAATGCCACAAAACATTTTCTAATTTGTTGTCTTTAGTCGCTTACAGTCAAATGGTTTGGTAGCCTAAGTTTTAGAGTCAGATAGTCTGAGTTCAAATTACAGATCTATCACTGACTAGTTGTTTGAGTTTGAGGAAGTCATTTAACATCTCTGAGCTTCTGTTACTTCATTAGTAAAATGAGGATTATAATAGTTTCTACCTCTAAGGAGTTCTATGATAAATATAGAGTACTTAACACAGTACCTAGCTCGGTACATATATTTCTTCTCTTTTCCCGTCAAGACTCCTACCTTTTCTTCCACTTCCTCCTTTTCCCTACATAGAATATTCCTTGGGGCATTTAAAAATGTATGTGGTAGTGCTGGTGGGAGCACAAATTGGAAGAGTGTTTGGTAGCATCCACTGAAGCTGAATTTAAATTCTGTGATCCAGAAATTCCATTTTAGATCTATACCTAGCAGAAATACTTAGAAAAAACATGTTGCAAAAAATTCATAGTGAGACTAATAAAAACAGTTCCAAACTGGATATAGTCTAAATGTCCATCAGTAAAAATGGATATTGGTAATGGTAAATTCATTCACTGTAATACTATATGATATGATAATAGATGACCTACATGTATATATAGCAATATGGTAGAATCTCCAAAACAATATTGAGTCAAATGTTGTCAGAAACAAGAGTATTTGTATCATAATATTCCATTTATTAAAATTCAAGAATATAGTTTTAAAATTTAAAATAAGGGTTAAACTTTGGGAGACAATGAAGCTTCTTCTATCTTGGGTTCTAGTAATGTTGTTTCTTGGACTTGTTGCCCGTTGTTCAAGAGGATTACATTTGTGAAAATTCATTAAGCTGTATACCTATGGTTTGTGCACTTTTGATACGCATTTCACATTCCAATGTAAAGTTAATACTTTTTTAAAAAAGCTCCATGGTATGCTCTAGCCAATGTAAACACAATAATGAAATTTAACAATTCACTTTCCTTGCTTAGAGAGCACAAGTATGAAATTATTTGTCAGGAGCAAAAATATCTATATCATTAGATTGTTTTCCTCCTGTGCTAGGGATCAGACCCCAGGCCTTGCACATTTGAGGAAAGCATTCTGCCACAGAACTACACCCTCAGCCCCCTGACTTCTTCTTTAAATAAGCCTTGCTTTCTAGCAATGAAAGAAGCTTTTCAGAAATAATTCATTAATGTTACGAGTGAACAGAGTCTAACAATTTAATGAAGTAGTGAAAGTTTGATACTGAAACTTTAAAGGCATAATTCGTGAATACACATTCACTATTATCAGGATTTTAAAAATATATTACAGTATGTATTTATTTTAATGTAGACTAGTGGGACTCATTCAGACTTTCAGCTGGTAAATTTAAAGGAGTTCTTGTAAAAGGTGGTAAAAAAACAATGTGATTACTCAATAAGGTATTGGGTTTTGTGAGAGTGTTCAAATGCCTTCTTATCTGACAAATTCTCCACATTCAAATACTTGGAAGAAAAACTGTAGGCAATGTGTCCTGTAGTTACTAAAAATAAGATAGAAAGTATATCTATGGTTAATAATGTAAATGTAAAAAAACTGTGGGATGTAACAATTGGACCAGTTTTTAACTTTGTTTCTTGAATAAAATCATAGTTATAAGCTGAATATTTTTTGAGACAGGGTCTCCCTATGTAGTTCAAGGTGACCTTGAACTTACTATTTAGCCTAGGCTGGCCTCAAACTTGTGATTCTCCTGCCTCTGCCTCCCGAGTGCTGAAATTAAAGGCGTGCGCCACCACGCCCGGCTTTATAAGCTGAGTTTTAGTTGCTGATGACTTATTCCTAAATAAATCTCCATTATTATTGAAAATGACTTTGTTTTTAAAAGAATAACAATCAGATTTATGGCTCAGTGTTTGTCAAGGAAGAGATGGCCTATAGTTAAAAGTCCAACATTGTACAACTCAGTGAATGGGGTCACTAACTATAATTTTAAAGTGATTTTGTACAATTAAAGCTAGTCATGGGTTACTCCCAAGTTAACCATCACTTTATTATTGACTATAAGGCAATAGCTCAGGCGACTATTGCAAGACTGAGAAATAGCAACACTTTCTCTCTCCAACATTAATTTCTTGTTTCTCCAAAAATTAGCAGAGTCTTCTCATGATCTCCTACACCAACTCATTCATATTCTTGTGACTTAGTTTATGTAGTTCTTTCTTTTTCCCACTCAACTTCTATACTTTTTTCAGTTTCCAAATAAAAGAAATTTACAACCCATTTTGCTCATTAATTAGAGTCAGATGCCAAACAGGAGTAAACATTCTTCTGGTATTACATGGTCTCATGGAGGCGAATTCTAGACCTCTTGTCCTTTTTTTGACAGCAAAGTCATTAAATGGTGTGATTCAAATGTTCTCATAAATATTTACTGAGTGTCTGCTCTGCATACAGTTCTGAGCTAGGTTCTTGGAATATAAGAAGACAATCTCCCTGGGTTCCTCAATAAATAAAAAATAGAACTACTATATGACCCAGCTATTCCACTACTAGGAATATATCCAAAAGAAATGAAACTAGTATGTCAAAGAGACATTTGCACTCCTGTCTTTATTACTGCGTTATTCACAATAGACAAGAAATGGAAAAAATCTAAGTGTCCACCAACTGATAAACAGATAAAGGAAATACAATACTAGTACATCATGGAACATTATTCAGCCAGAAAAAGAACAAAATCTTGTCATTTGTGACAATGTGGATGGAACTGGAGATCAATATGTTAAGTGAAATAAGTCAGGCAAGTACTGCATTATCTCATATATATTATGAAATAATGCAGTACTTGCCTGACACACATATATATATATATATATATATATTTTCTCTAAAATAGTTGCACTTATAGAAATCAAGAGTAGACTGGTGGTTACTGGAGACAGTAGAGAGGATGGATTGATGAATTTGTACTAATTTACAATTAGATAAGAGCAAGCAATTCTGGAGCACTAGTGTACATTATGGTGACTATATAATAATTATGTACTGTGTATTTCAAAAAGGTAGAAGAAATGATTTTGTGAACTTTCACCACAAAGAACTAATAAATATTTGGGGAGATACATAGGTTTAACCCAATTTTAACATTTAAATGTATATATATTACAAACATTATATGATACCCTGTTAATATGTACAACTTTTATTTTTTTAAAAAATCTTTTAAAGTAGTCTTCTTCCTTTATAGGACTCACATCCTAGAGGTCTATGGGCAAATAATTTTACTTAATGTATAAAGAATAGAGGGTCACATAAGAATACAGAAGAGAAGCATGGAAACTTAGTCTGTGGTAACATAGGAGGAGCTGTTGGGCAAACACCTGGGCAGGTGTCACTTAAGCAGACTCTTAAAGGATGAGTCTTAGCCAAATTAAGAGGAGGATGGGAATTTCCAGAAGAAGAAATAGCATGGGCAAAGACACAGAGGTGAGAAACAACATATACAGGGCAGGAAACAGAAGATTAAGAGTTTGAGATGAAGAACAGCAAAAGATGATAATAAAATGATAGGCAGCAGCCATGCCATGAAAAGCCATCTGTGGCAATGGGAATAACACCCACCAAACAGAAAAAGAACTTTCTCTAAAATACCTTTTATCTTAAATTTTATCCTCAGGTGCTCCAGTCTCAAAGGTACTTAAAGTTTCTCTACTGAATAACAGGCAGGGAAAATTGCCGGGTTTCCCCTTTACTTACCACAAACTCTGGATTTCCATCCTCACAATCTCTATCCCTAGAATTCCTATTCTTTTTCTACTCCCTCAGTTACCAACAGTTTGAAGTGGCCTACAGTGGATTCCTGTCATTTCTATCTGACTTTGATAGTTTGATAGATATTATTGGATTTGTTTCTTAGCTCATCCTTTTATAAATAGGTTTATAAACCCTTCACTCTGCCCTCTCTTCTATGTCTAAGATAGGGTAATAATTTCTTCATCTTCTAATAGGTCTCTCTCTGACTCTCTCCCTTCCTCCCTGCCTCCCTCCTTTCCTTCCCCCCTCTCTCCCCACAGACTAACCTGTACTGACATTCAAGACCTAGTTAGATGAAACTTACTGATACTTTCTTCTTATAATTTCCTATAATTTCTTCATGAACTTTCTTCTATCTGCCTAGATTCCTGAAGGTATTATTCTACTGCAAATGGAAAGTTTTTGTCATCCAGTAGGGAACAAAGGAACTATACTTAAGACACAGAATTTGCTTCCCTGATGATTCCTCTGTGTGCATGGATTTATACTATATTTCATAGAATTGCTACCATCTCTTACTGCATAAATTGAGTTTAAATGCTTTGAGTTTTTCATGAAAACGTGCTACATAAGTAGACAGCATTATAATGAATATTACCTCCCTGGTCTAACTGGGATGTTTCTTCAGTTTACTTTCTTGGTCTCACCATTCTTGCAGAGTAGAGTCCTTTGTTAGGGTTAGAGTTTCCTATAAACCTGCTCAATAATTTGTTTGTATTTGGCTTCTTTGAAATACTACACAAAGCAATCCTTGTAAAAGGCAAAACTGTCCTGAAGGCTGAGAAAGAAGCCTGAGACATAGATTCAAAGTCACTCTTTTCAGGCAGAGCCAGCTGAGTAATATTATCTTAGCTGGCCACTTTTCAAAGTGCCCAATTCAGGAGCTTTCCCTTTGGGAGCAGCATTTGCCCTGGGGGATGAAGAGCTTTCTAATGACCGGTAAAACTTTAGGAATGGGCCCAGGGAGGTATGGTGTGTCCAGAGGAATCTTGGTGAGCAGAATGGACCCCTTAGACTGTGTCTATTCCCCCTCCAACACCAGGAGTGATCAGCACTTGGCCTAGGGACAGAGACTAGACTGAGAGGCAAGGTGAGAAGGAAGTGGGAAATCCAGGAAAGGAGACAAGATTGCTGAGGCACCTTAACAACTCTGAGTCAAAGGCTGTCAGTCATCTGGGCTCTGGCTACTCCACTCCTTCACAGCCCAGCCCTTTCCTGGGGCCGCGGCAGGGAATTGCTACACGCAGGATTACCTGGGGAAAAACCAGAGCCTCACTTTGGTCCCTTCCGGTAATTGACATGACTGGGCTCCCGGGAGGGGGAAGGGAGAGCTTTTCTCCATAAATGGTCCCACCCCTAGGCAAGGTGGCTCACTTTGGCCAGTAACAACGGGGGAGTGTGCACCTGCCACCCGTCAAGCTCAGGCAGACTGTGAGAAAAGGCAAGGTGGAGCAAGCCGAGAGAATCAGTGAACCATGGACAAATTGAAGTGCCCGAGCTTCTTCAAGTGCAAAGGGAAGGAGGTAGGGGCCTGGGAGCTGTTGGAGGTGTGGAGGGCCCAAGAGAACTCTTAAGAGGGAGGGTTAGTCTCTGTTTTTTGTTTCCTGTGGCTGCTCCCTGTTCTCCAAATTTCTACTTTTAACTATTTTCAAGTGAGCCTAACATGATCCCATAGAGTAGCGGAAAAAGAGAATAGCTCTTATTTTCGGAGCAAGGTGACTTAGGACCACCTCAGCCTTGCCTTGTGAGTCCCCACAAAATCTTGTTCTCTGTACTTCTCCAGACTGTGCCCGTATGCTTCAGGGAAACACAAAAGTGCACTGTCCTTACCTACCTGAGGAAACTTCCAACTCCCAGAGCAGCTGACAGGTTGGGAGAGAACCCCTCTCTTCTCACCTCCAGAACTGAATCAAGAGCTGCTCCACCTGATCGGACAGGAAAATTTGTCTCTGTATGTGATTCTGTGGTTAGAAAAGTATTTATTTTATGCTCCAAGACAGAGAGGACAGTTACACTTCCCTTAACTCCAAACATCCAAAAGTCTCAGCACATAAGAAAAGGACTGTATGAATTTTTTTACTCCAGTGGAAGCTACATTTTATCCTTCTCAAAGATCTATTACAATCTCAAGCATGTTAATTTTTCCTAATTCATCCTTAAAATTTTGTATTTGAAAACTGATTTATTTGTCCACTTTTTCTTGTCCTTTATGTTGGTGCAGCATTTAACCTTTTCATTAAAATTTGGGTGGTCTCAGTGGAAGAGAGGGTAAAAATATTTACCAACAGAGTTTCTTATCTCAACAAAGTGTTATGTAAGTGTGTCTATAATCAGAAACATCCCTTATTTCAGGTTTTTTCCTCTTAGATACCATATTCAGGGTTTGTTCTTTCTTCTTCCTTTCTGTGATATTTGCTTCTTTGGGGTTTGTGATAGTAAAAAGACAAGCTGTTGATATTTTTCTTTCCTCAGAAAGTGACCACTTCGTCTGAGAATTTCCATGTTGGTGAAAATGATGAGAATCAGGACCGTGGTAACTGGTCAAAAAAATCAGATTATCTTCTATCTATGGTCGGATATGCAGTCGGATTGGGAAATGTGTGGAGATTCCCGTATCTGACCTACAACAATGGTGGAGGTAACCTCTTGGCATTTTTCTTTTTCCTCCAGTAGTAACTGGGGTACCATATGGTTTCTGAGGATATTTGAGAGCTAATGAATGGTATATACAGGGAAGAGGAGAAGCAAGCATACTACGTTTATTATTAGACTCTAAACTATCTCAAGTTAGGAATCTGGTTTCAAAAAATTCATAGACATAAACTTCATGAAAGCTTTATACTTAGTACTTCTGGGCTTCTGATTTGAGATTCCATGTAAACTTCAACTGGGACTTTTAAAAAATTATGCATATTCCTGTGATAATCTTTTCAGACTCAAGTAGTGCTTTAATTTATAGATGAATCTAAGGGAAAAGCAGGGAAATCTAGTTCTATTAAGAAATTGAAATAAATTGTCTTATTTAGTAGAATAAGCATTGCATTTTGGTAACTTTAAATGTGGAAAGAGATAATTAAAAGTTTAGTATTTTAAATGGTATGTATCCCAAAGTGGATTGACCATGTAAAAGATCCTCGTAAAACACAATAGAGTTTAGTTCAAGGCTAGGTTATTTTGTTGTTGCAAAATAATACTGTTTACACATTATAGTCACGAAGGTGAGTTCTATAAGAATAAGGAGAAAAAATAACTGAGGTGACATACTAAGGGAAATAAAATGAATTACACAATCCACTAGTAATGTAGCAACAACTTTTCACTTGCACATTTTATTTACTTGTATTTAATGGTTCTATTAGAAGTGTAGAGGTGACATAACCTTGTATTTCATAACAAAGCAGTAAAACTATGCTAGTATAATTATTTTTTCTTAGTACAATAGGATTTTTTGTGGTGAGATTTCAATTTTGTATTTTTTGTTAATTGGGTATATAAACCAGTTACACTGGCCTTCAGAGACTTAAGAAATGCTCTGTTTACTAAACAACTTAAGTATTGGTAGCGTAAATTCCCTTATGTAGGACATAACTCATTCAGTAATGGGTTTAGTGTATTACATACAAAATGAGACAGAAATCACGATCATTTGTGATGTCTATATTCAAAGGTTCAGTGTGCTGAAATGAAGTAATCAGACTTCTTGACTTCTTTCAAATCACTTGTTCTCATGTTTAGAGAAAGAAATTTCCTGTGCCTTGAGTACAACACCCAGTATTTCTCATAAATTTCTAGGAAATGTTAATAGACAATTTAAAAATACATCCCAGACAAATAATATTGTTTGTCATGTGCTATTATCTTTTTTGCCACTTCCTCTGAAAGTTAATATGTTATATTGGCTCTAAGTTTTTAAAGATCACATCATTGGGTAATAGCTAATCTAGATTCTCTCAATTGTTTTCCCGTCCGTCAAGAGTATGTGAGGAACATGAAATTTAAATATGTCAAATGTTAATAGATTGAGTTTAAAAATATGTTCACATTTAGAAAACTGCTGTTAAAATCTGGAAACATTTGTATTTGTAGATTATTTTTAGTAGTTTACGACCCCATTGAGGTCTAACATCATCAGTGGCCATTGTTTATATTAATCATTTCTCAATTATGGTCATTATTAATATGAAATGATATGATGGATAAAAACCCATAGATAACAATGAATAAAATAATCATCTTTTTCAAAACACCTGTCAACCCTGAGCTTTATAAACCTTTATTATTATAGATAAATAGAGATATTTTGTGTTATTTTTCTTCATATTTATTACTGGTAGTACTTACAGTCCTACGGTCATAGTAATGATAGTATGCATATTACAACATCTGTACACACATTTTTTTCTCTATGGTCTAATGATTTTCATGGGTAGCATTCCAGCCAAGCCACTTAAATATGGGTATGTAATAAGTACTAGTCTCATTTTGTGTTGCACCTATTTTAAGGGTTGGAAAACAGGATTCCTAGATAAGTGTTGCAGTATCATAATATGAAAAATACTTGAGGAATATCTTAACATGTGTAAATGAATCGTACATAATCCAAATGCTTATTTTATCCACTAATTCATACATTACCTTCATTAAACTTTGCTAAGACTTACAGACTATTTGATTAATAGGTTTAAAATTCTGTCTGTGCTTCAATTTATAATGTGGTAAAGGTTTCAATGAGTAGTGATATGCCTAAAAGTGCACAGGAAAAATGTACAATGATAAAGGTTTAATTTAAAGGAGTGGGGCTGGTTAAAGGGAAGGGAAAGAGAGATGGTCCTTCTGAATTGAAAGTTAACAATGAGTGTGTCTGCTATGTTTAGATTATTCTATCAAAATTACTATGTTCTTATTCACATTGAGTAGTCTTGAAACTGTTTTGAAATTAATGAATTTAATTGCAATAAATTCTACTCTGAGCAACATTTAGCATTTGGACTCTTGGTCGTAAAAAGTGATCATTATTTTTAAAGGAAGAAGGAGAGGAAACTAACATCGAACATGGGATATGTGCCTGTCATGCTGCCAAGTGTTTGCACATAGGCCTAATATTTGAACCCGTACCAGAAACTGATGAGATTGTATTATTCTCCCCTTTTATGAGGAACATAAGGTTCATAGGTAAATTGCTCTAGGTCATATAATTAGTAAATAGTAGAGCAGCATTTTAAACTAGACCTTTCCAACTCTACAGATTGTGATCATTCAGTCTGCTGTTTTACCTTTTAAGCTATTGTGTTTCTTTCTTTCTTTTTTTTGCTTAAATTCTTTTATTGGTACATTTTAGGTATACAATACATTTACATTTATCATTGGGTGCTTGTACCTGTACATGATGTACTTGGTTCTTATTTTTTCCCCATTACCTGTGCGCCCTTCCCTATTTACATAAACTTTGTTTCCATTATTTTCTTTTCTCATAATTTTTCCTTTTCCTTCTTTCTTTCCCTTTCCCCTCCCATTTCCCCTACACCTTTGGACATTTTCTTCCTATTTTGAATTTTCAATTATTCATTTTAATCATTTTAATCCTTATTTACAGTTTCAGTTTCTCACACTAGAGAAACTATTTGGTATTTACACATGTGTGTCCTATTTATTTTACTTAAGAGTATGGCCTTGATATGCATCCATTTAGCCATAAATGACTCTAGTTTCTCATTCTTTATGGCCGAGTATACTCCATTTTATAAAAAAAAAACCTATATCTTCTTTATCCAGTTTCCAGTTGATGGGCACTTGGGCTGTTTCTAAGCTTTAGATAATACGAACTGTCCCGCTATAAATGTGGGTGCACATGTATCGCTGTGGTATAATTCTTTTGGGAAGATACCTAGCATGGGAATACCTGGGTCAAATGGGACCTCTAGCCCTAGTTCTTTGAGGTATCTCCATACTGATTTCCACAGTGGTTGCACCAGTCTGTTCTCCCACCAAAAATGGAGAAGGCTTCATTTCTCCCCACACCCCTGCCAGCATTTGCTATGGGATGATTTCTTGATAGCAGCCATTCTTTCTGGGGTGAGGTGGAATCTCAGTGCTGTTTTCATGAGCATCTCTCAAATGACCAGTAATGTTGAATATTTTTTCATATGTTTATTTGCTGCTTTTACTTCTTTGTCTGAGAAATGTCTGTTCATTTCAGACGCCCATTTTTGAATTGGGTCTTTGAATTTGGGAGGGTCTGATTTTTTTCAGTTCTTTATATATTCTAGATTAGTAGTCCTTTGTCTGAGGAACTGCTGCTAAAAATTTCTTGCCACATTGTAGTTTGTCTCTTAGCTGTGTTGGTGGTTTCTCTTGCAGTGCAGAAACTTTTTAATTAGTTGAGATCCCAATTGTTGATTCTTTGTGGTAGCTCCCGTGCTACTGAGGTTTGGTTCATAAAGTCTTTTCCTATGCCAATGTCTTCAAGAGTTCTACCTAACTTATCATCCAGCAAGTTTAGTGTTTCTGTTTTAATATTTAGATCTTTAATCAACCTCGATCTTAGTTTAGTGCATGGTGATAATTATGGGTCTAGTTTTAATTGTTAGCAGGTTGAAATCCAGTTTTTCCAACACCATTTATTAAATAGTCTATCTTTTCTCCAATGAGGGTGGTTTGTTCCTTTGTCAAAGATGAGGTGGCTTAGCATGTCTGGAGTTGATTCTGCATCTTCTAATCTGTTCCACTGATCCTCGGATCTGTTTCTTTGCCAGTACCATGCTGTTTTTATCACAGTAACTTTGTAGTATAGTTTCAAGTTGGGGATTGTGATACCCCCGGCCATGTCTCTGTTGCCTAGAATTGCTTTTGCTATTCTAGGTCTCTTCTGATTACAAATGAATTTTTGGATTACCTTCTCTAGTTCTGTGAAGTATATTGTTGGAATTTCAATCATCATTGCACGAAATCTATGTAGTAGTTTTGGAAGTATGGTTATTTTCATTACATTTGTTCTGCCTACCCAGGAGCAAGGGATGTCTTTCCATTTTCTTATATCCTCTTCGATCTTTTTTTCAGAGTGCTATAGTTTTCAGTGTAGAGATCCTTTGTTAGATTGATTCCTAAATATTTCATTTTTTTGGATGCTATTGTGAAAGGAATTGTTTCCCTAATTTCTTTCTCAGTGAGTCTGTTATTTGTGTATAAGAAGGCTATTGTTTTTTGAGGGTTGACCTTGTATCTAGCTACTCTACTGAATCTGTCAATTAAGTCTAGAAGTCTTTTGGTGGAGTTTTTTGGGCTTTCAATGTAAAGTGTCATATCATCAGCACATAATGATAGTTTAACTTCTTCCTTTCCTATCTTCATTCCTTTTATTTCTTTATCTTTTCTAATTGCTGTGGCTAATGTTTCTAGAAATATATTGAACAGGAGTGATGGTAGAGGGCATCCTTGTCTTGTTCCTGATTTTAGCAAGAAAGTTTTCAATTTTTGACCATTTAGTATGATGTTGGCTGTTGGTTTTTCATAGATAACCTTAATCAGGTTGAGATAAAGACCTTCTATTCCAATTTTCTGTAGGGTTTTTATCATGAATGGGTGTTGGATTTTGTTGAATGCTTTTTCTGCATCAATTGAGATGATCATATGTTTTTTTGTACTTGGCTCTATTAATATAGTGTATTACAGTTATTTATTTATGTATGTCAAAACATCCTTGCATCCATGGGATAAATCTGAGTTGGTCAGGGTGCATGATCTTCTTGATGACCCTCTGTATTCTGTTTGCCAGTATCTTGTTGAGGATTTTTGCACCTATGTTCATTAGGGAGATTGGCCTGTAGTTCTCTTTTTCAGTTGGATCTTTCTCTGGTTTTGGAATCAAAGTAATACTTGCTTCCATGAATGAATTTGGAAGTATTGCTTCCCTTTCAATTTCCTTGATGAGTTTAAATAGTAATGGCAATAGTTCTACTTTAAATATCCTGTAGAATTCAGCAGTGAAGCCATCAGGACTTGGGCTTTTCTTTGTTGGTAAATTTTTGATTACATTTTCAATTTTACTCATTGTGATTGCAGTGTTTAAAATTTCTATATCTTCTTAATTTAACTTTGACAATTTGTATGTATCTAGGAATCTCTCCACTTCCATGTTTTCCATTTTATTAGAGTACAGGTTCTCAAAGTAGGTATTCATGATCCTCTGGATTTCTACTGGGTCTTTTGTGACTTCACCTTTTTCATTCTTGATCGCATGGACTTGAACCTTTTCTTTCCTTTTTTTAATAAAGTTCACTAAAGGTTTATCAATTTTATTTATTCTTTCAAAAAACTAACTCTTTGATTCATTGATTTTTTCATCATTGTCTTAGTCTCCATTGCAGTGATTTCTGCTCTGATCCTTATAATTTCCTCTCTTGTATGAGCTTTGGGTTCATCATGATCTTCTTTTGCTATGAGCTTGAAGTTCTGGATTACGTTATTTATCTGAGTTTTCTCTGTCTTCCTAATATGGGCATTCACTGCTAAGAATCTCCCTGATGAAACTGCTTTCATTGTGTCCCATAGATTCCTGTATGTTGTACTGGTATTATCATTTACTTGTAGAAACTGTCTAATTTCTTAATTTCCTCTGTGACAAATTAGTTGCTCAGGAGAGGGTTATTCAATTTCCACTTGTTTGTGGGGTTTTTTTTTGGTTTCTTATGTTAGTGATCTCCAATTTTATGGCACTATGGTCTGATAATATACAGGGGTTAACTTCAATTATTTTACATTTGCATAGACATGTCCTATGAGATAGCATGTGGTTTATTTTGGAGAATGACCCTTGTTCAGGCCAAAAGAATGTGTATTCTGATTGTGTGGGGTGGAACAATCTGTAAACATCTACTAAGTCCATTTGTTCAATAGCTTGGTTCCATTCTCAAATTTCATTGTTAATATTTTGTCTAGATGATCTGTCTATTTGTGATAGTGGGGTGTTGAGGTACCGCACTACAATTGTATTAGTGGTTATTCAGTTTTTCATGTTCATTAATATTTGTTTTGTATATTTGGGGACATTCGTATTTGGTGCATATATATTAATGATTGTCATCTCTTCCTCTTGGCTTGTTCCCTTCACAGAGATGTAGTGACCACCTTTGTCTCACTTAATTAGTTTTGGTTTGAAATCTACTTTGTCTGCAAATAAGATTGCTACCCCTGCTTTTGTCCGGGTTCCTGTGGTGTGAAGAACTGTTTTCCATCCTTTTTCTTTCAATCTATGAATTTCTTTTTGGCTTAGGTGTGTTTGTTGTATATAGCATATTGTTGGATTTTGCTTCTTAATCCATTCTTCCAGTCTATTTCTTTTGATTGGTGAATTGAGGCCATTAACATTGATACTTATAATTGATAGATATTGACTCATCCTTGTCATGATGTTTTACTGTAGTTGGCTCTTTTATTTCTTATTTCTTTTTCCCCCTTTCCCTTCAGTTTCTTAGCTTGGCTGATGGTTTCCCTCTGTTGCACCTCATGGAGTTGTGACCTTCATTGTCCTTTTCTAGGATATTGCTTAGAATTGTTTGGAGTGCTGGTTTGGTGTTCATGAAATTTTTCAGGTGTTCTTTGTCATGGAAGTTTATAATTTCCCCATCAGTTTTGAAATCCGAATAGTTTCTCTGGTGTGAGAAACTGAAAGTGTAAATAAGGACTAAATGTATAATAGGTAATGAGAAATAGGAAGAAAGGGGGTAAAGGGGAAGGAAGTGGGAGGGCTAGAGGAAAGGATAGAAGGGAATGGGATTAATATGAGAAAATGGAAAAATGGGAACAAAATCTTTGTAAATAGGGAGGAATGGAGGGGTTGACAGGAGGGCTGGACAAGGGTGAAAAATAAGAACCAAGAGAGACTATGTAAAAGTGCAAATTTCCAATGATGAATGTCATTATATTGTATACCTAAAATGTACCAATGATTAGAATGAATAATCAATAATGCAAAATAGGAAGAAAAGGTCCAAAGGGGTAGGGGTAGTGAGAGGGGCAGGGGAAAGGAAAGAAGGGAAAGGAAAAAATGATGAGAAATGGAAAAAATGGAAATAAAGTCTTTGTAAATAGGGAAGGGTGGAGGGCGTGAAGGGAGGGCTAGGAATGGGGAAAAAATAAGAACCAAGATGCATTATGTAAAGGTACAATTCCCAATGAGAAATGTAATTGTGTTGTATACCTACAATGTACCAATAAAAGAATTTAATACAAAAAAAAAAAAGAAAGGCAATTTTGCGGAATACCACATTCTAGGTCAGAAGTTATTTTCTTTTAGGGCTTGAAATACTTCCCTCCCGGCTCTCCTTGACGTGAGGGTTTGTGTTGAGAAATCTCCTGTGATTCTGATGAGCTTTCCTTTGTAGGTGATTTGTTTCTTTTCTCTAACTGCTTGTAGGATTTTGTTCTTCTATTGGGTTTCTGGGATCTTGACTATTATATGTCTAGGTGTAGATTTTTTCTGATTGTGAGTAGTTGGAGTTCTACATCCCTCACTTATCTGTATGTCCAATTCTCTACCTCTGTGTGGGACGTTTTCTACTATTACTTCTGTGAAAAGATTTTTTATGTCAATTGTACTTTCTCTTGTTTTTTCCTGGACTCCTATCAGTCTTATGTTATTCTTCTTTGCATCGTCTAATAGCTGCTGGGTTGATTTCTCCTGGTCCCTTACTATTTTTGAGAAATCTCTGTTTTCATGGTCATTAAACACAATCCTGTCCTCTATATCTGATATTCTATCTTCAGATTCCTGTAATCTGTTGTGCATACTTTCAATGGTGTTTTTAATCTCCTTGATATCTGTTTGAATCTGTTTCATGGATTCCATTTCTTTCTTATGCTGGGTGATCATGGTTTCCATTTCTTTCTTATGCTGGACATTCATGCCTTCCAGCATGTTTCTGGGCTCATCTATTTTTTTTATCTGATTCTGTTCTAGAGACTCTTATCATGTCTTCACTCTGCTCACCATCTCTATATTTATCTCAGAGATTACTTCTGCTTCGAATTTTTCTAGAGCCTTATTCATCTGTTTTGTTACTTCCTGTGCTATCAGTTCAGGGTGTCCAGGTGGCTGATTATCAGACTTTTCCACCTCATTTCCCCCAGTATTTGCCTTTTGTGGGCTGGAAGTCTGAGTTTGTGCCTTGCTTAGATGTCTTTCATTTTTTGTTTTTGGTATTGTCCTTGGTTTAATTCCTGGGTTGATACTTCAAAGTTGCTTATTGCAATATTTTTTTGCTTGTATTTAGAACTCTTATGGAATGATCATTTCTCAGAGGTGTCTTCCAGATATACCTGGTCTTTAGGTGTTGAGCCTCTAATGGCTCGGAGGCTATCTCATTTTCATTATACCAGGAAGGACAACTGATTAGATCAATCACAACCCCTTAGTCTAAGTGATACAATCAGCAACACCATAGCATCAAGTACATCTTAGAAAATGATAATTTGTAGTAGTTATTAATCTGTCATCTTTAACTGGGTGAATTAAATCAAAATTGAGGACCAATGCAACATATGCTTTTAGTGAATAAACTCGTCAATATAGCAAGTTTAGCCTTTGGGATGGGGAGTTAGAAGGAGTTGGGGAGGGAAGAATAGGTAGGTAGAATGATAGGGGAAGGTTGTCAGTGAGGCCAGAGGACACAGGTCAGAGATAGAAGAATAAAGAAATGTGAATTAGGGCCAGAACAGGAACAAAAAGGAGATGAAGAACAATGTGGGACAGCAGGGGAGCAAGGGAGGGAGAGAGAGAAATAAAAGAGACAAGAAAACAAAAAGAAAAAAATAAAAGTTTGAAAAGAGTAGAAAAAAATTAAAAATAAGAACAAACAAATATTAATAATAATTTTGAAAATAACAAATAAAAGACAAAAATGAATGGCCTCCTTCTGGGTATTTCTCTGCTGTCACAATAGACAACATGGGCAACAGTGTGCAGATATAAGTCAATGAGTCTCTGCAAGCCAGTCACAAACCCTTCAGATTCAGGCAGATTTCTGGCTGCAAGTCCCAAGTTGAGCTCCCTGTCCTCCTGTAGGGTTGAACTCTGCAAGGCTTTACTGCAGGATCCAGATCCCCTTTCCCTGAAGATAGTCCAGGTTCTGATGGGAGGTGATGATCCCTCTAACTTACCAAGTACAGTGGTCTGGTGTGCCTTTATTGCAGAGATTCTCTTCACTTTTTCAGTGAGCTTCAGTGTTCATCAAGTAGCTAGAGAGAGGGGGCCTCTATCTATTGTTCACTTCTGCAGCTCAGGACAATGGCCTTTATGTCCCCCTGTGCCTCTGTAGTGTGGAACCAGGTAGCTGCACAGCCAAGAGGCCAGAGGCAGGGGTGGGGGGGTGGGGGGTTTGCAGACACCCCTGCACCTAAGCTGCTTGCCAGTGAGTGTGCCAAGGGCTTCCTCACCTTTTCGCTGGTTGCAAGTGTGCATGATGAGCTGGACGGAGTGTGGCTGTAGACAAGCAGGGATCTCTCAGCCCTTGTGCCTAAGCTGGGGCTATTTTTTTAATTATTCGCAATAACTTCATTAGGAGATGCTATTATACTCATCTCATACATGAGAAATTCAGAGTTTAGAGTCAGCTTTTATCTCACAGAAAATACTAAATTTGAGGACCAAACCTAGCACATTCTGACTTCTGTGTATCAAGAGATCTTTAAAATATACTATTTGTCAAGGTACCATCAAGACTTTGAAATGTAATAGTACTTTTGTTCTCTTTTTACCTTTTCTAGGTGCATTCTTGATACCTTATGCAATTATGCTGGCTTTGGCTGGATTGCCTTTGTTCTTTCTAGAGTGTTCACTGGGACAATTTGCTAGCTTAGGTCCAGTTTCAGTTTGGAAGATTTTGCCATTGTTTCAAGGTTGGTATTAAAATGTTATTATCATGATGATTATTGCTTGATGTATCCTTCACTATGTGTAGGAAAAAATGTTCTGAAATGTTTGACTACATAGAAGCTGAAGACAGAATGGCTGTTTCCAGAGGCTGGAGTATTTATATAGAAGGGAGGGGTACCTAGTCAAAGGATATATGGTTACAAGTAGATAGAAGAAATAGTTCCAAAATATTTATAATCTACAAGTTTACAAATTCAATAGTGACAGTATGGTAACTACAGTTATGACAACATATTGTATTCTTGAAAATACAATAATAATTGTGTTCCTAACAATTAAATGATAGCTATATGAGGTGATGAATTTGTTAATTAGCTAGATTTAGCCATTCTACAATGTATTTATACTTAAAAATTCATGGTGTACATGAAAAATACAATATTATCTGTTAATTAAAAATAAAAATTCAAATAATATTCTGACATCTTAAGGCAAAGGAGCATGCTTATTGTTTCTCTGTGTAGTTTGACACCATACATAGAATTTGAAAGTCAGATGTTAATTTATTTGTTTAACCTGACTGAAAGTATGGGAAGGATTAGAAAGGGCACTAGAAATGTTGGTAAGAGTGTCATTATGTATTTTTCCAATTTTATTTTAAAAATTATTTTTATTTATTTATTTTTTCCTTAAATTATTTTATTGGTACATTTTAGGTATACAATATGTTTACCTTTATCATTGGGTGCTTGTACCTGTACATGATGTATCTTGGTTTTTATTTTTTCCCCATTACCTGTCCGCCCTTCACCCCCTCCACCCTTCCCTATTTACACAGACTTTGTTTCCTTTTTTTTTTCTCATAATTTTTCCTTTCCCTTCTTTCCTTTCCCCTTCCCCTTCCACTTCCCCTACCCCTTTGGACCTTTTCTTCCTATTTCAAATTATCAATTATGAACAAACCTCAGTAGCACAGGAACTAGCACAAAGAATCAACAACTGGTACCTCATCTTATTAAAAATTATTTTGACACATAGTTTGTTGTGCATTAACTTCTTTGGCTCTGGCTTTTAAAAACTTTTATTTTATTGGTACTTTGGCTTTTTAACTACTTTGTATACAACCCTTTTCTTGCTATTTTTACACGTCATATAAGAATCTTCATTCAGAAAAGTTAAAAATCAGGTCACCTTATTTTCCTGTATGCTCCTAATAAACTAGGACATTGCTAAAGCTGAAAAATGCCTTTAGTGTTATAAAAACATCAAACTGCCATTCTCCAAAGATTAAATATCATTTTGGAATGTGCTACCTGGTGAAAATTACTTGGAAAACTTTCAGTGTGACATAAAAATAAATTCCTAGTGAGGTGAATAGAATATTGTACTGAAAGATTGGAGAAGCTACTTAAAAATCAAGTCTTAGGCTTAGAAGTTATATTCAATCTGCCAAACTCCATTTTGAAACTACGGAGTTAAAGTTTGGAGGTTTAAAATCAAATTGCTACAGAATTACTGAGTTTTATTTACCTATACTTGTAGAAATACTGTACTGTGTCTTTTAAAGACATTAATTGAAAGGCTTCATTTTCTCCTTGCTAAAATGTAGGTTAAGAGATGAAAATGTAAGTATTGGTCAATGAGTCAATAAATACAAGTTTTGACTTTAAAAATTGTCCAATGTGCCCACACTGACAAGAATTTGCAGACTTAATAGGAAAGAGTAATAGATATAGGTTTTATGTGAATTTGATTGCTTAATGCAGGTTTTTTTCTCATCCTTATTATCTTTTCTAACTAACTGAAGAATTGTCTTAGGAAACCAATTGTCAAAACTTTTTTTTAAAATGAGAAGAAAGCTACTTGGAGAGTACCATTCCCCTGTACCCCTTACTTTCCTCCTCAAAAAGGAAGAAAACAGTTATTTGAAACTTTATTTTTCATTTAAATAGATTTTGTGAAAATTGAGATGGACTTGTTTAATGAATTAGTAAAACAAATTTCACTTGAGTATATTTTAATTGTTCTCTTTTCCAGGTGTGGGAATTACAATGGTCTTGATATCCATTTTTGTGACAATATATTATAATGTCATAATTAGCTACAGTCTTTACTACTTGTTTGCTTCATTTCAAAGTGAACTACCATGGAAAACTTGCTCTTCTTCTTGGTCAGACAAAAACTGTAGCAGATCACCTATAGGTAAATTTCATTGATTTAATTTTTAAAATATTATCAACTCCACATCATTTCTTTTATATATTCTAAATAAGCTTGAAGGAGTAAATAATTTTCTAACTTTGATACAATTTTAAATGGCTCATAGGTCAATAGTTAAAGCAAATATGGCATATATAATCTGAATCTTTTGGGCAGCCAGGAATGCTAAACCATGCTAAGCAGAACACCTTTCAGGACTAAGCCTTGGGCAGGAGAGAAATAAGACAAAGAGAAAGTGATAAAGAGACAGAGAAGTACTATCCATAATCACAGAATTGTGCGCTTCAGGAAACAGTGAATGTTGCTCATATCAATATGTTGTTAATCTTCAGAATAACATAGCATCAGTATTGCAGGCTATTACCAGGTTTACACAGAGGATAAAGTTATAAAGATTTAATATTTTTGAGGAATTTTAAGGTATCAATTTGTCTATGTAGATTAGATAGGATAAGCCCACCTACTAAAAGTTCTTTAGCGCACTAAGCTTCAACTGAAATAATTGTTATTATATATCTGTTATTATTATAAATACCGTTACAGTTTAAAAGGGAAGTTAGTATTATACTCACTCTTAGCTTAGTAGTAGAGATTATTTAAGATGCTAAATGAGAGTAGTTTATTGTATTTGTGGATTATTTTTACTCTACCTTCACAAAGTAACAATTTAGACAGTTGTTTAAATAAACATTTTACCATTTAAACTTTTTCCAAGAAAGTACTCCTTTAAAAGTAAATACATGACTGTTTCTGTATTTCTTCTATCATTTTTAGTCACTCACTGTAATGTGAGTATAAGAGCAAGAGACATCATCCAAGTGAATATGAGCTGGATAGATGCCAACAATTATACATGCATCAATGGCAGTGAAATTTATCAGCCAGGGCAACTTCCCAGTGAACAATATTGGAAGTAAGTGCACTAGATGATTCACTTCTTAAACAGATGTTATTAAACAGTTTTTTTTATAAGTGACTGATATATTGACCATTCCTTTGCTTAACTCACATAAATAGAAAAAAAATGGAAATCATAGAGAATTATACTTCATTTGATTCAAATATTTATCTATCCTAGGTGAACAGTAATTATTTGCAGGACTAGGACTTTGTTAACAATGTGTCTTTTATAAATTGGTTGTTCAGTGGGCACAAGACTTTAATGATTTATTCAGAAATTCCTGTGTTAGGAGTTTGTTTATAAGAAAAAATTTCAACTATAAAAGAAAAAAAATTTTTTTTGGTACCAAAGATCGAACTCAGGACCTTGAGCTTGCCAGGCAGGTGGTATGCTGCTGAGCTAAATCCTTGGCCCTGAAAGAAAATTTTAATGATAAACAATGGAACAATAGGTAATACTGAGGGGCACGATTGTTATTGTAGCAATTCCTCAACATCTACTTTGCATGCTATTGTCATTGTATGGTAAGAATAGGTATTCAGGGTTATATTTACATTTTACTAATTTTAAATTATCCTTCTTTATGCCTACTCACTACTGTTACCCAATACCTTTGAGTTTAATACTGAATGAACTCTCCTTCATCCGCATATTAATGCCCTCTATAACTTTTAAAATATTTTAACTGATACATGGAAATATAAAACATGTGCATATTAATGTATATATTGTATAATGTTTATATCAGGTTAAATATGCCTATGTTGAATATACCTATGTCCTTAAACATTTGTCATTTCTGTGTTTTGAAAAATTTTCAAAAATCCTCTTGTAGCTTTTGAAATTTACAATACATAGCTACTATCATAGTCACTGTACTGTGCAATAGTATTCCAGAACCTCTTGATCCAATCTAACTGTAAATTAGTGCCTACTGATCAACCTTTCACCATTCCCATCCCCCACTGTCCTCAGTTTCTGGTAACCATTGTTCTATTTTAAACTTACATGAGATCACCTATTTTTGATTCCACATATAAATGAGATCATGGGGTACTTTTTCTTCTGTGCTTGGCTTATTTCACTTCATATAACACTCTCCAGTTCCATCCATGTTCTCAGAAATGATAAGATTTCATTCTTTATATGACAGAAAATATTCTATTATGTGTGACATTTTCTTTATCCATTCATCAGTTGATGGACACTTAGGTTGTTGTTGTTTTCATTTCCTGGCTATTGTGAGTAGTGCTGCAGATAACATGGGAATGCAGATGTCTCTTTGATGTACTTATTTCTTTAGATATTTATCCACTAGTGGGATTGCAAGATTATATGATAAATCTATTTTTTAATTTTATAAGGAGCCTCTATGCTATATTCTATAATATGGATTTTAAAAGTTTTGAAGATTGAAATATTCCCAAACATCAAGGTAAAAATTAAGATTCTAGATTCATGCACATCACTCATGAAAAATCATGGAGTTTTACAGAAAGACTTTGAAAAAGATGTGAATAATGGAGCCATTTGAGTTTGCTGATATATACATGTATGGAATAAATATTTAACATAATTTAAAATATTTTCATTATTATTTTAATGAGAAAAACATTGTATTGAGGTAAATGTAAACATATGATATAAGGTTAATTTCTTTTAAAAGGAGCTTAAAATATTAGGGGATTATTAGAGGTTTTGGAAATTTAGATTAGCTGTCCTTACCCCTGAAGTTCAGATCTTGGCTTTTTAATGCAGTTTTTTGTCCTTCTATACAGTAGCATCTATTAATGAAAGGCTCACAGAACATTCCTGTTAAGACACAATATTCATAAAGCTTCCCCTTGGATGAAATGTATTACAGAATTCATTATTTTTAGACAAATGATTCTGTGTTCATAAAAGGTCTTATATATTTCAGTAAAGTGGCACTTCAACGGTCAAGTGGAATAGATGAGACTGGAGAAATTGTGTGGTATTTAGCACTGTGCCTTCTTCTGGCTTGGCTCATAGTCGGAGCATCTCTAATTAAAGGAATCAAGTCTTCTGGCAAGGTAATTTGAAAAACACATTAGGTAGTGATGTAACTGCCTTCCAATTTCATTGTAGTTCAGTGTTAAGAATTATCAAATGCATGGTTTATCTATAATGGGAACATTCAAAGATGCTAAAAGCTTTCTAAGCAGGCATCTTAATTTTAAGTAAACAAATAAGATTACTGCTACTGTTAGAAACAGAACAAACAAAAATTAATACTGGAGTTGTGTGTTACTCAAAACTCAGACCCTTTAGTTGATTCAGCATTCTGAGACTTGAGAATACATTTTAAAATTTTCTGACCCACTACTGGAAAGTCTAGATCCATATTATGTACAGTAATAGAACCAGGATTCCCTTTACAGAGAGACATAGAAAAGTACTATACAATTATCCTCTAAAATCAAAGTTTTCCAAAATTGAGTCAGAACCTGCGAGTTCACTGAAAGGTGAACCTACTCTTCTAAAATAAATTCTATTTTATCTATTGTTTTATTTTTAAACTTTCAGAGAGCACAATGACAATTTTAGAAAACAAGAAATTTTCTCTGTGAGAAGTTTCACAATACCAAGAAGAGTAAACGTTTACGTATTTTTTGCTGTATGTTTTTTAAGACAGGGTCTTGCTATTTAGTTCAGGCTGGCCTTGTGCTCAGTATGTAGCCCAGGCTGACCTCGAACTTTCAATAATGTTCCTGCCTCAGCCTCCCAAAGGCTGGGATTACAGGAGTGTATGTTTGTCTTTTTAACTACTAGAATAAACTTACCTGAAAGATGGAGGACAAAAATACTGAGGGTTTTATGTTCGTATTTCTAGTACAACACCTAGCACATTCAATTAGCATTAAATTGTAAGGAAACATGTTGTTATATCACAAAAATAATGTGAACATCACAAACCCAGTGGAAACTTCATAACACGTTCAAGTTGCACATTTTTGAAAGCTTTGGTTCCTTTTTGATGTTAATATTTGAAGAGTCCACTAAAGGCCATTTATCTAGGCAATTATTCTTTATTGGTCTCCAGGCGACTTGTTTAAATCATTTGCTTGGTGATATTATCAAACACAGAAGAGCTATGAATCAAAAATCATCAATGTTAATGAAAAGCTAGCCTCAAAGGCAATCTGCTCCTCTGGAACCTCGTATTTTCTAGGATGGAAGCAGCACACTAGAGTGAGTGCTGTCAAAATCTCTTAATAGGAGCTTTAAATAATGAGTATTCAGTATTCACTTTAATAAAGCTTCAATGGGATTTGGATATCTACTAGGAGATATTTTCTTTTTCTCTGGGGGCCTAATATATGCTAAGCATTGCAGGTTTTAAAATAATTTTCCTTCATATCTTGATGCAATAATGTACTGAAAAAAAGACATTCGGTTCAATCAGACATTTATAAGGCTGTATTTAAGAAAGCATTCCACGTAGATCCAAAGCTATCACTGCTGATGTATTATTTATTTACAACATGAGCCTGGGAAATATTGCTTCATGCATCAAAGTGATTTTGGAAATGGATCATTTGATAGTGGGAACAGAAATAGGAAATTATGCCAACTTTGGTATTGGTATCATCAGAGTTATTAATAACCTTATGAAATCTCCAGTGGTTTGACTCTCTGAACTGGCTAAAAATTTTACTTGTCTATAATTATATACAATGATTTAAAATAACACTAACTTTCACTGTTTTTCTTGGCAGGTGGTATATTTTACAGCTATTTTTCCCTACGCCGTCTTACTCATTCTTTTAATACGAGGTGCAACTCTGGAGGGGGCATCAAAAGGCATCTCATACTACATTGGATCACAATCAAATTTTACAAAACTTAAGGAAGCTGAGGTAAGACTTTATTCTGGCTTGAAATTATCTGAGGAGGTAAATCTTGAAATCAAATACTTCAACTCTTTGTTTCTATCTGAGTATCATGATACAGTAGCTTGCAAAAAGAATATACTTAAATTCATTAGAGTTTCTGCCCACTAGAATGTCTAATTACCTATATAATATGACACTGATGCTTTCTTATTGGAGGTAAGATAATTTTGTGCAACAGGGTTCCAAAAGTCATTTTATTTATACAACTGATTCTTTTTTTGTTGCTTTTTTGGTACTGGGGATCGAACTCAGGACCTTGTGCTTGCGAGGCAGGTGGAGGAACCACTGAGCTAAATCCCCGGCCCTCCAACTGAATCTTTTTCATCAACAGGATTTGCATTACATTATTTTGAAAAGGAATATTTAATGCATAAATTTCTGCAAAATTTGGTTAGGACTATGTGAGTTATTGAATAAACTCATAGTAGCTTTAAAAATTGTTATTCAAAGTTTAATGATCTAATATATTTTTAAATTATCTTCAAAAGTCAAGATACCAAAAATAAAATCAATTTTGCCTAATGGATTATAAAGTCAAAACACAAATTTAACATGGATTAAATTTTCCATAAAGAAAAAAATATTCCATAAAGAAAACTGTTACTTATACTACAAACATGAAAATGTGCCATGGATATGAATTGGGTAACTCTTAAATTTAGTCTATTTCCAAGTAATACCTGTGCATCATGGGAACATAAAATCTAAAATTTTAACTTCAGAGTGCATTAACAATAAGTGTACTCTAGATACTATGCTTCTATGATACAAGCTAAGTATATTTTCACATTTATGATATTCAAATCACATTCTTGGCACATACAAAGAATCTAGTCAGTTAAAAACTTCTAATCTTATGTTAAAGTAAAGAAAACTATGCTAATACTTTCTCTCATACTAGTAATTCTAACCCAACTGGATATTAATTTTAGTTTGTTATGGTGTTCTCTGTGGAATTCATAATAATTTCCAGCCATTGATATTTTCTTTTCTAAATACTTACAATCAGATATTTAAATATTTTTTGTAGAATCTTCCTGGTGTTCAATGTCAAATTTATCAGCTTTAGTCATAGGAATCTGTTACTAACATTTTTTTGAAAACTGAAATATGTATTTCTGGTCTTTGGTTCATTTTATTGTGCTCAGCAAGTTTTACTCAATGATTATTCATGATAGCTCTAAATTATTTAGAACCATGACATGTTATTATTGTTTTGGAGATTAATGCATCTGATGTGTCCTCTAGCCATCTTAATATATTTCTTTATTTATCTTGCGGCTCACTCATATTAACTATATTTGTTAATCTCTTCCCAACTTAAATATTATTTCTGTGGTAAGTAACAAATAAATTGGGAACTGAGATTTTTTTAGGTTTATTGAATAAGATAAAATAAGTTAATGCACTTTGGAATTGGTAAACTCATATAAATATGACCTAATACATAATTATTTTAAATACTGTTATTATATTATACTATAATATTATAATTGCAGCATTTTCTCTAAGAAATAGGCCCACCATTTTCTCTAAACTTAGTTAATTACTTTGAGCACAGTTGAAAAGCCCTTTCTGCTCCTTCCCTTTTGCAAAAGACCTATGGAGGGATAGGGGGAGTGAAAGGGGCTGAAAAAATAATTAAGATGTGTTATGTGCATGTACTAATTCCCTATAAGGAATATAATCATTATGTACTGGAAACATGTACATATAAGAATAAGAATTAAAGCAAAAGAAAATAAAAGCCCTTTGATATTAAGTTGCTATTACACGCTCCAGACACCTGGGCTTTATACTTCCTTTAGATTATCTCAAGAAATATATATGACTATTTTATATTGATTTATGTTTCAGTTTCTCTATTAGTTAAAAATATCAGAGCTACATACAATTGCAAAATTAAAATTTCATCGAGAAGGAATGTAAAATTTAATCCTTTGGCTCCTCCACGGTCCAACACAATTCCACCACACTCTTTCTTCTGGGTTTTCTGGTAGTTAGAATTATTTTTCTTAGATCTTTTTTATTCCTCCTGATCCACATTTTAAAGATGAAACCATAAGTATATATTTTTTCATTTTCTTTGAATATCAGAACTCTACTGAGGTCTTCAGGAAATTAAAGAACCATGCAAATTTATACCTAGAGTAGTCTTCCGAGGTTATTTTACTAACTCCTTTATTTTACAGTGATGAATCTGAAATGCAGAAAGATTCAAGCTAGCCAAGTGTACACAGAAAACTAATGCAACTAAAATTAAAATTTCCTAAACCTAAATCTAATAATCTTATATATAGGTATAAGATTGATAGAGAGTTTGGAACATTGTTCAACAATTTTTGGCAACGGAAGCACATATCATATTATGCAGTAGCATTTGTATGTAATCCAAAACTGCCACATACAACTCCAGCTCCCAGTGAGTCACATATGTGTACATAATACATCAAATAAAAGAGGATCAGAGACCAGGATATCCATGGTATTCAACTCTTAATACAGACAACAATCTAAGAAATAAGAGGACACTTTTTCCTAACATAATTTTGTTATATGTAAGCAAAATAACCTGAATTTATGCATTATGTATGAATGCATCTATGTATCTATCTTTCATGTATCTGTCCATCCATCCATCCATCCATCCATTTTGCTTCATACTGGCTCCCTGAAATCTAAATTCAAACTGCATTCTGAAAACCTGTAATATGTTTACTCCCTAGCAACTTTGGTTCAATTGAAATAATATTCAAATCATTGTTTTTAAATTCTCTGTAAGAAATGGATCATCAGTTTATGATTATTTCCCATAATGACAATAATAGCCACTTTTGAGCAGCTTCTTAATTTCTTTTCTTATTTCTTTCCACATAATTCTTTGGACATTATTATTATTTTAAATTTTTATTGGTGCATGCTTTATTAGTATTTTCAATCTCCATCGTAAAAATGAAGAAGCAAAATTAAACATATTAAGTACATTGAAGTGAAAGGAAGTGAGAGAAGCTGATATAAACCTTACTTTTTTTTACTCCAGAAATAGTGTGTAGTCACTGTTTTATTGCCTGCCTTCCACTAACAAATCCAGCTTATGAAGTATTAAAATGACACTTTTCCTCAAATATATACCACCCTTTTATTTGAAACTTGGGTAGATACTTTTCCTTTGGGAAAAATGTCTATGCAAAGAATTTTACCTAAATTGGTTTGTAAGACTAATTATTGACCTTTAACATAAACATGAGAGCAGTAAATTGTGAAAGAGGAATAATAAGGCATGGAATTATATGAAGAATAAGGGGGGATATCTTCTATTATTCTTGCTAAGAGTTAATGTATTTTTATTACCCTCACTTAATAATACAAATTGCTAATTCATGCATTAATATGCACAATATCAATTTAAGATGAATTGAAATTTTAACAATATAAGCAATTTTTTTTCTTTTAGAAGAAGATATACAATATTGCCTTCATAACCTTGGGCTAAGTATATTCTAAGTAACAAAAATCAAGAACATTCAATTATATTATACAACAACAAAATCTTTGGTTCACTAAAGAATGCAATGCAAAGAAATGAAAAACAAATACAAATTGGGGGAAACATCAACAGATATAAGAGAAAAAGGATGAAAATCTAAATATATAAAGAATTCTTAGAAGTCAAGGCAAATAACTAAAAAAATTGCAAAATATACAAATAGAAATTCCACAGAGAAAAAATCCTATGGAAAATGAGAGTAATCAAATTTCATTTCACAGCTACTAGATTTGATCTAATTAAAATCCTGACCAAGTGTTGACAAGGATATAGAGGAATGGGAAGTCTCATAACCATCTAGTAGGAGTACAAAATGGTACAACCAATTTGGAGAAAAATTTGGAAAGATTTAGCAAAAGAGAGGATACTTACACTCTTTGACATCACACTTCCCCACCTAGATAATGAAGATATATGTACAAAAATGTTCACAGATTCATGGCAAAATATTGAGCAGCCTAATGCCTATTACCAAGGGAAAGAATAAACTGCAGTATATACATTGGGACAATGTAAAATTGGAAAAATGATTAAAACTGCATATGTTCAATTTAACCACATAAATTTGCCTATACTGTTTCATTTTTTGAATTAAATTGAAATTTTACAGAGCTCCATTTGATAATGGATAAATCTGACAATAATGAATGAAAAAACATGCTGTATAAATTTACATGTATTGAGATAACTTTTCTAAAAATTCAAAAACTTGCCAAGCTAAATATAAAAACGAATAAGGAAACAATAAGCACCAAAGTTGGAACTGCAACTACCACTGGATATTGTAAGGGTGATATAATGGGGAAGGGGTACAAGGAGGCTTTAGAAGACTGGTTTATTTCTTAAACTGTATAGTGAGCGCTTAGGTATTCGTTTCATTGTTTTATAATATATTCATATGTATATGGGAATATTTTATAAATGTGAAAAATTAAAATTATACTGTTTTAAAATCTTAATTTTCTCTTACAGGTTTGGAAAGATGCTGCCACTCAAATATTTTACTCCCTTTCAGTGGCATGGGGTGGCTTAGTTGCTTTATCATCTTACAATAAGTTCAATAACAATTGCTTCTCTGATGCCATTGTAGTTTGTTTAACAAACTGCCTCACTAGTGTGTTTGCTGGATTTGCTATTTTTTCTATATTGGGACATATGGCTCATATATCTGGAAAGGAAGTCTCTCAAGTTGTAAAATCAGGTATACAACACTATGTTTTTTCAAATTTGATTAATTCAATGTAGCTCATTTATGAAATTCGTATATAGTTTATAGAAATTTATACCTATGATTTAAGATATGGCATTTTCATTATTTCATCTTATATAATATGTTTTAATAATATTATTATTCTTAGATGATCTTGGCAAACAAGAGTATATTGGGGAATAATTTGTTAACAAGCCACAATATTTTTCCGGATTTTGTTCAGTTTTTAATATGTGCCTCTTATTTCATAAGTACAAGTTCTAGCATTATGCTAGGCACACCAATGGATTATGAGAGAGAGAGATAACATATACAGTACACAAATTTTCTTATGTACAATTCCAGCATTAGATGTGAATTTTGTTCATTTAAATTTTAATATTTATTTATTTATCTATTCTTATTAGTGCATATTTGCAGTGTTATATAAAAACCCAAAATATATATCTGAAATATTAAATGTATCAAAATTATATGGAGATTCCAGTGACTTTGACTATGTCTAGCTTGCAGGGAATCTGATTAATGAACTTCCCAAATTTAATGGTGTGTCTTAAAGGGAATAAACTTGAAGCATTTGTAGAAGAATGGATGCACTTCAAGACGATAATGTTAAGTGAAATAAATCAGACACACAATTTTAAGTATCACATGATTTCTCCTATATGAGAAACCCAAAATATAAATAAAGGGCAAAATGAAAGATAGACAATGGGAAATAGAGAGATAGATCTTTTCCAAAAGGGAAGGGGACCAAGAGATGGAGGGAGGGATTGAGGATGGGAGGGGAAGTGTACGAGAAAAGAATTAAGGTGCATTACATACATGTACCAACTTCCCACAATAAATATAATCATTATGTACAGCAAACATGTACTAATAAAAATAAAAATTGAAAATAAAGGAAAGGAAAAGGACATTAAGGATGTTTAATTAACTGGCTAAAGATTCTTAGAAAAAGAATTGTAAGATTCTTTAAGTAGGAGTTCCTTATTGAAATTTTACTATAGCTAGTATCCTTTGATGGAAATACTGATGAATGCTAACAGAATGTCAAGATTAGAAGGAACCTTGGAGATTTCCTAATTTCCAACTCCTCAAAGTAGATTGATGAACAGAAATATTTACCCATGTCTTTCATAAGGCCAAATATTTAGGAAGTGATAGAGCTTAGACTAAAAGCTCATTCCTATGATAGAGCTTAGACTAAAAGCTTATTTCTGTGAACCTTAGGTTAATTCTCTGGAAAGTTAGAGAAATTTAAAGTACATAAGACTGAAGAGCATATCAAATGAAACAAAATAAACATCTCTAATGGTAACAGAAAATAGAAAACAAGATTAAATTTATAGTTTTCTGCATACACATTTTTCTGGCATCCATAAATCATTAAAATGACATTACTTAATGATTCTGAGTAAACATCTGAAAAGAGGATAAAGAATAAAAAGTTAGTTAGATATGTATATCTTTCTCAGTAGTGCAATTCTTTTTTTTTTAAATTCTTTTATTGGTACATTTTAGGTATACAATACGTTTACATTTATCATTGGGTGCTTGTACATGTACATGATGTATCTTAGTTCTTACTTTTTCCCCAATTACCTGTGTGCCCTTCATCCCCTCCACCCTTCCCTATTTACATAGATTTCATTTCCATTTTTGACCCAGCTATTCCCCTGCTGGGTATCTTCCCCAAAGAATTAAAAGAATCATACCACAGCGATATATGCACACCTATGTTTATAGTGGCACAGTTTGTAATAGCTAAAGCTTAGAAACAGCCCATGCGCCCATCAACTGGAAACTGGATAAAGAAGATGTGTTTTTTTTTATAAAACGGAGTACTACTCAGAGATAAAGAATGAGAAACTAGAGACATTTATAGCTAAATGAATGCATATTGAGGCCATACTCTCCCAAGTCAAATATTTTAAAAAGCAAAAGGGAGATAGTTGGAAAGGATTGCATGTCGTGTATTACATTGCAAGGAAGGTGAGATTTTTTGTGTGTTATTTTAATTTTCAGAAGGATAAACTTGAGTCATTTGTAGGAAAATGGATGGATCTTGAGATAATAATATTAAGTGAAATAAATAAAAAACGGAAGCTTAAATATTGCAAAGTCTCTCTTGTAGGAGAAACCCAAAATATAAGTAAATTTGAAGACCAAAATAAAAGATGGATAATAGGAAACAGAGAGATAGACCTTTTGCCAAAGGGAAGGGAAACAAGAGATGGAGGGAGGAGAGAGAGGGCAGAGGGGTAGCATATTTAAAAAGAATTAAGATGTGTTATGTACATGTACCAACCCGCGTGATAAATGTAATCATTATATATTGTAAACATGTACTAATAAAAATTAAAAATAAAATTATGAAGATAAAAAATGTGAACTTTCTTTACAACTAACTTAAAATGCCATATATTTTCTTAGGTTTTGATTTGGCATTCATTGCCTATCCAGAAGCTCTAGCCCAACTCCCAGGAGGTCCGTTTTGGTCCATATTATTTTTCTTCATGCTTTTAACTTTGGGTCTTGATTCTCAGTTTGCTTCCATTGGTAAGTAATATGTATTTCCAATGTTAACCAAACCTTCAGATTTTATTCATGTTTCCTTGAAAACATCATTTTCTTCTATTATTTCCTACAGCTATTACTCTCATAATGATCTTTCTGAATTAACTTTTAATTTAAAAAGGAATATTTTTACATTTGTTTCAGATATATTTAGAAAATAATTTGTTGTAGCTGAATTTGAAGTCTCTTAAGTGTTCTATATTTCTTTCACTAATGTAATTCACAGTTTTTTTCTAGTCAACCATCACCTTGGATTATATATTATTCAGTCAATGTTTGTAGACATTTATTTGTATACCCATGAACAACATAAAACTTACATCTTTCATATTTAGATGAATATGAAATGTGAAGTTTCATAGCACACATATTACTTTGACAATTATTTTATATGCAATATGGATCCATGTTGATACATAAACATATTAATAAATTTAATCCAAAATCTTGTGCCATATAGATGGGTATCTGGATTCCTTTTTTGTTAATTACACACATTGCTGCAATAACTGTCTTATTCATGACTCAATTTACACATAGAAATTTCCCCTACAGTACAAAAGTAGAAAGTTCTGAAACAATTTCCATTATATTATTCTTTTATGTAGAAAACATTGTCATAGTTTATTCTGTTTATATGATGAAGTTCATGTTCTTCTGGTTGGCTTTCAAAGCCCTTGGAAAATCTCAAACATATTTTTTAATCCTTTCACTTGTAAGTCCTTCTATTCTTGGAAAGTTCCCTATTTAATGGATACATATTTCTTAAACATAGAATGTCTATCTCTATGCCACTTATTTTTGTTTTATTTGGTTATTTTCTATATGGCAGTTATTAAAATAGTCACCTGATTTAAGTCCTATTAGAATTCTTCTTTCCCTAAAAATCTTTTTCAAATTACTTCAGCTCCTGGGGACCTGATACCTTATAGTTACAATTAGTAAAAACCTTTATAAAACAGACTTAAAACAACAAATAAAGCTTCTTTTGATTTTCAGCAAATTCAATGAGTGATCATTGCTAAGAGAAAGAACATTATGGATTATTTTAAGGTGGGAGGGCCCCGAGTATATTTTCTATATGTATTTGTAAATTTGATTAATAGAGGATGAAAGTTGAATGCTGTGATTAACTTAATTGAGGAGTCTTATAACATGTCACCTTTTTCCTCTGAAGAAACGATTACAACAACAATTCAAGATTTATTTCCCAAAGTAATGAAGAAAATGAGGGTTCCTATAACTTTGGGTTGCTGCTTGGTTTTGTTCCTCCTTGGTCTTGTCTGTGTGACTCAGGTATATTACAGCTTTTTCTTTTCATAGACAAATTGTTAGCTAGAAAATACTTTAGAGGTCCCATTTGACCCTGCTATCCCCCTGCTGGGTATCTTCCCAAAAGAATTAAAAGAATCATACCACAGTGATATATGTGCACCCATGTTCATAGGAGCACAGTTTGTAATAGCCAAAACCGTGGAAACAGCCCAATTGCCCATCAACTGGAGACTCGATAAAGAAAATGTGGGGTTTTTTTCCCATTAAGTTTATTGGCACATTTTAGGTATACAATACAGTTACTTTCATCATGATAATGTGAAATAGGAAGAAATGGTCTAAAGGAGTAGGGGAAGTAGGAGGGGTAGGGGAAAGGAAAGAAGGGAAAAGAAAAATTGTGTGTTTTTAAAATGGAGTACTACTAAGCCATAAAGAATGACAAACTACAGATATTTATAGCTAAATGGATGCACATTGAGGCCATACTGTTAAGTGAAATAAATAGGACACACATGTTTAAATACTGAATGGTTTGCTGTGAGAAACTGAAAGTGTAAATAAGGATCAAAATGTGTAACAGACAATGTGAAATAGGAAGAAAAGGTCTAAAGGGGAAGGGAAAGTGGGAGGGGTGAGGGAAAGGAAAGAAAGGAAAGGAATAAATATGAGAAAAAGAAAAAATGGAAACAAAGTCTTTCTAAATAGGGAGGGGTAGAGAGGTTGAACGGAGGGCAGGGGAATGGGGAAAAATAAGAACCGAGATATATTATGGAAAGGTACAAATTCCCAATAATGAATGTCAGCATATTATATACCTAAAGTGTACCAATAAACTTAATGAATAAAAAAAGAAAATACTTTAGAATCTAAAAGAAAAAAGACATAAGACAAAATGCTAGTTACAAAATACTTTAGAATCTAAAAGAGAAAAAAAAGACTTAAGAGAATGGTTAGTGACAAGTCCATGTTCTGTTTGGATCAGGGTTTTCCAAGTTTTAAGACAATTTTCTTTTTCCCAAAATACAGTAAGACTAGAGACTTTAAACATGTAGGTTTCTTGGAAGCTACTACAAAATATACAGATACTGCAAACCCTTTTGATAGCTATTGTAAGTGACTCACTAGAATGTAAGATGTTTAATATTTAAAATACTCTTTCATATTTTTAACAGAACTGAGACTAAGGATAATGTATTAAATTCAAATTAATTTTTTCTATGTGAACATTTAATCAAATAAAAGAAGAATTAAAATATTTCTAGAAATAATCATTTTTTTTGGTAGGCTGGAATTTACTGGGTTCTTCTGATTGACCACTTCTGTGCTGGATGGGGCATTTTGATTGCAGCTATACTGGAAATAATAGGAATCATCTGGATTTATGGTAAATAATGATTAGAGAATGACTTACAAGTTTTATTAAATAGTTTAGTTTTATTACTTTCATTATGTTTATATAATTGTATTATCAGTAATTACACTATTATTTATAATGTTAAAGTATATTTGCAAAAACATTATGAAGAAAATTAATTACAAGTATATGCTTGAGAATGTGTGTAGATATTGAAAGACAGTTTTATTGACAATGATTATTTGAGGAAACTATGAGTACTACTATTGCCATTGTTTTCTTTAGGAGGGAACAGATTCATTAAAGATATAGAAATGATGATTGGAGCAAAGAAGTGGATATTCTGGCTATGGTGGAGAGTTTGTTGGTTTGCCATTACACCTGTCCTGTTGATTGTAAGTTAATAATACATTATTAATTTAGAATCAATAATCTTAATTCAAATGTTTCTAAGATAAATTTGGAGAATAATTCACATTGAAGACAAGAAGAAAAACTAACATTGTAAATGAATGATTTTCAAGGTTTGCAGTATTTATGGGTATTGCCTCCAAAGTGTCTAAATTCAAATGCCTTTGCAATATTATTTTTTAGGCAATGGGTTTAAACATTTAGAAAATAAAGAGCCTCTTATATACTCAAACAGAAACAAATAAGTTAAAATTTATCATTTGGATAAATAAAAAAGAAATCATGAATCTGTTCATTCCCTAAAAAGTATACTGAGTTGCCAATTATATTGTCTTCCATTTCCAGAAAGTACAAAGACACATAAGGCCTAGATGACACCTTTAAGGAATTCATTTTAAATATACTGCTTGCTAAGAGACAACATTCAAATTTTAATGTGTATTTTTTTCTATTTACCAAAGATGTATTTAGTTTCTGCAATTAGTACAAGAAATTCACAGGTGTCAATAGAGCCAATGATTTTATATTAATAAATTCAACAATTAGTACTATTTAGGAGCTGAGGAAAAGCAAATGATGTCTTATTGAAGAGACATGGTATATAGACATGAAGTATTCAAATAATAGTTCAAGAAAGGAAAGACTTTAATCACAAAACAAACACTTCATGGGATGGAAAATTACTATGGACTAGAGTTAATGATGAGGCTGGTGTGGTGGCAAAGCTTCATAGATATATTTTGGTCTCATTTTCTTCATGTTTCAAAGGTTTCCCTAGAAGAGATCATTAAGTAATTTGATCTATAATTTGCATTAGAAGTATTGTATTTGATTGCTTTTGATTGCTTGTATTTGGTTGCTTTTGATTGCTTTTACTAGGTGTTAGGATTTATGTATGTTTTTAGAATTATGAGATCTGTTTCAAGTAGCGAGTAGTTTGGGCCTGGATGTGATGAATTAAAATACTTATATTTTCCACATTCTCAGCAAAGGTCTTCAATTGTGCCATTAACTGTCATTTTCCTCATTTGACAAATCTATATAATAAAATGAGCTCTTTATCACCCTACAGGATCCCACTAGACCTTTTAACCAGCTAGTTTCCATTGATTTCATCAGTCTGACAATTGCATTTATTTTAAATGCAAAAGGTTTAAATACTAAATGATACACATTGTCAACTATCTTGTATAAAATTATGTATATTAGACTCCATTGTCCCTCATTCATTTTCTTATAATTATGTACAACTTTGGCAGTTGTGAAATACATTTAAGTTACTATAAGTAAATTGTCGTAGTGGAGTTAATCCATTCAGTTCTAAAATTTTACTTGAATATCTGTTTATAAAGATTGTTAGAATCCATTGTTTTCTTTTCTTTTTTTTTCTAAAATAAAGATGGCTAAATTTAGAGAAATTACTAGGGGATTTTGAGATTTTATTTTACTTTGCAGATTTTAAAGTAGTTTTAATGCCTCAATACGTCTGTTAGCTTTCTAAAAATCATTTGTATGACCTGAATTTAAAGTGATTTCATTTTGAAGCTTCATATTTTGTGTTACTTGCACTTATTTTGTTTTTTGCTCAATGAAAGTCTGGGAGTGAATTGTCTTTTGGTAGAAATGCTCCAGTAGTGTATGTGTAAACCCATGTGTGCTTTGAAATGATGAGAGAGGGGCTCTGTGGAGTGAAAAATAATAGAAACAATTGCTAAGCAAGGAGACAAACATGTCCAGGAAAAAAGCACTTTTACATTCCTGTTGAATTAATATATATGCTGGATATTTATTTATGGCATAGAATAAAACATTTTATTATAAAAGAGAGATAATTTCTCCTGGATATATACCCAACAGTGAGGTTTCTGGATCATACAATAGTTGAATTTTAAATTTTTTTTTTTTTTTTTTGGTACCAGGGATCGAACTCGGGTCCTTGCGCTTGCACAGCAGGCGGCGAAACCACTGAGCTAAATCCCCAGCCCCAATTTTAAAATTTTTGAAGAATTTCCATACTGGGTGCTTCAATAATGGCTGTACTAATTGACATTATTACCTACAGTTTGCAAGAGTTTGTTTTTTTCACCTCATACTTGGCAACAATCATATTCCTGGAAAATACTACTTAGCTATAAAAAGAATGAAACCTTGCCCTTTGTAACAACATGAATGGAAAAGAAATCATTATGTTAAGTAAATTAAGCTGGGCATGGAAGGACAAGGGTGACATGGTCTCACTCATATGTAGAATCTAAAAATTTGATCTCATAAAACTTGAGAGGACAATGGTGGGTTACCAGAGGTTGCAGAGAGTAAGGTGAGAAGAGAATAGAAGAGATTTATTAAAGCATGCTAAGTTACTGTTAGGTAGGAGCAAGAAGCACTAGTGTGTTATTGCACAGTATGGTTATTATAGATAACAATAATGTACTGTATATTTCAAAAAGAAGAAATAATTTTGAAAATTCCATCATAAAGTCATGATAAATGTGAGAAAATAGATGTTCAATCTTACTTAAACATTATAGAATGTATGCATGTATCAAAACAATACACAGTGCTCCCATTAATATGTACATTTTATGCTTTTATTTAAAAATTAAAAATAAAAACAAATTAATCTAAATGAAAAAAATTGAAAGTTCAGTAATACTCAATAAAGGAATGGAGAAAGGCAGGAAGGTGTGGAAAGGGAAGTAAAAGGGATCAATTTGTGATATATATGTCCCAATTCTCCAATATTAATGCATTTATTATGTATCACACATACTCTACTAATAAAAAGGAAAAAGAAAAAAGGCTTAATAATGAAATTATTTATATTTATTTTATTTTCAGTCTGCTACATGGCAAACATTTGATTGAAATATACTGTATGTTGAACAAGTATTCATATCTTTTATAAATATATAGAAGTATTAATTTTGGTAGCATGCATTTAAAGAAAAAACACATTTGTGGTTCAATTCATTTTGTTAATTTCTGGCTTGTTATCTGATTAGTTTTTGTATCTTCATTTTAATAGTTTTGAGAAATTACTTCTTAAAAATGAAATCAAATTGCTATTCATCTGTGCAGTCTAGTCTTTAGCTTTGTCTTTTCATATTTTACTTTTATAGACAATTTTAATCTGGTCATTGGTGAAATTTCATAATCCTGAGTATGCTGAAATTCCATACCCTGACTGGGCAGTTGCTGTAGGCTGGTGTATGATTATTTTCTGCATTATTTGGATTCCAATTATGGCTGTCATAAAGATAATTCAGGCCAGAGGAACTATCTGTCAAGTAAGCAAATTAAATTTTTAAATAGTTTATGTAAAGTACTTTTGATAAAAATTAAGATGAATTTACTTACATGGCAATAATATGAGGTTGTATGAGATCAAATTAAATAGTCTTTCCTCTGACTACTTCTATACTGGATATAATCATCTGTTACCAGTGTATAACAAACATTGTTTTCTATATGTATTTACATGTTGACCTGTATTGTACTATATGCCCCTTTTGCAAAGAGTCTAGTCTTGCTTGTTGGTGTATCTTTGGGCTCTATTATAGTGCTTAGTGTATAACAGCTATGATCTTTTTATATTTGTACTGAGTTGTCCTTGAAAATGTCACAAAGCAAATGAGTCATTTGCTTTTTATATCTATAATCTCTACTTTTAATGCCTCATCTGATTATAATACAAGTCCTAATGGTGTATTTAATACAAGTCCTAATAGTGTGCTTAGATTGGAGTGAGCTAGATAAATTATAATCATCCTTCTTCCATGGAGGCCTAGAAAGGTAGAGTTAATTATGACTTTTTACTAAAACTATGAAAAGGTAGACTCAGGAAGTTTTATTAAAATATATTCCCAAGCCCATCAAAGAATGGATTTAAATCAATGGTTTGACAGTGGATCTTCCCTTGCTTGATTCTACAAACACATCGCACCACACATTACTTGAAATTCTCACCTCACCCTCAACTTAAATGTTTGAGAATATAGTGAAGGTATTTATAGGGACACTGTTACTATAATGGACTCAAATACCGTCTTTTGCAATCATTTACATCTAAAATTATTGTGATATAATAGTACAAATTCTACTGAGAAATAGTAACAATTATTTGATTGCAATTTCTTCTTAATAGGCTGTGCCTACTAAGAATTTAGGCTATTACTTTTTATTATTTTGTGATTCTCAATTCATTGCTGTCAACAAATAAATTTAAAATTTTAAAATGAGAGTCTAGGCAACACAGAAGAAATGGACAGATTCCTAGACAGACATGAATTACCGAAGTTGAACAAAGAAGACCTAAAAGTTCTGAACAACCCAATATCAACCAATGAAATTGAAAATGTAATTAAAAACTTATCAACTAAGAAAAACCCGGGCCCTGATGGCTTCACTGCTGAATTCTACAAGACATTTAGAGAGGAACTGCTGCCACTACTGTTTAAACTCTTCAATGAAATTGAAAGAGAAGCAGTACTCTGAAATTCAATCCTGGAAGCAAGCATCACCTTGATCCCCAAAGCAGAGAAAGACTCAACTGAAAAGGAGAACTACAGGCCAATCTCACTAATGAACATAGATGCAAAAATCCTTAATAAGATAATGGCAAATAGAATGCAGAAGATCCTTAAGAAGATCATACACCCTGATCAAGTGGGATTCATCCCAGGGATGTAGGGATGGTTCAATATATGCAAATCAATCAATGTAATACACTATATCAATAGAGTCAAGGACAAAAACACTATGATTATCTCCATAGACGCAGAAAAAGCATTTGACAAAATCCAACATGCATTTATGATAAAAACCCTACAAAAAATTGCAATAGATGGTCTCTACCTCAAACTGATAAAAGTCATCTATGAAAAACCAACAGGCAATATCATACTAAATGGTCAAAAACTGAAATCCTTCACACTAAAATCAGGAAGAAGACAAGGATGTCCACTATCACCACTCCTGTTCAATATAGTTCTGGAAACATTAGCCATGGCAATTAGACAAGAGAAAGAAATAAAAGGAATAAAGATAGGTAATGAAGAAGTCAAATTGTCATTATTTGCAGATGACATGATACTCTATATAGAAGACACCAACAGCTCCACCAAACGTCTTCTAGACTTAATAACCAAATGAAGTAAAGTAGCTGGTTACAAGGTCAACACACAAAAATCAATAGCTTTCCTCTACACCAATGACAGACTCACTAAGACAGAAATAGGGCAAATAATTCCTTTCACAATAGCATCCAAAAAACTGAAATACATAGCAATCAACCTAATGAAAGAAATCAAAGACCTCTTCTCTGAAAACTATGGTACTCTGAAAAGAGAGATTGAAGATGATATCAGAAAATGGACAGACATCCCCTGCTCCTGGGTAGGAAAGATTCATATAGTGAAAATGGCCATACTTCCAAAACTGCTATATAGATTTAATGCAATTCCAATTGAGATCCCAGCAGCATACTTCATGGACCTTGAGAAAACAATCCAAAAATTCATTTGGAACAAGAAGAGACCCAGAATAGCAAAAGCAATTCTAGGTAACAGAGATATGGCAGGGGGTATCACAAGCCCCAACTTGAAACTATACTACAAAGCTACTGTGATAAAAACAGCATGGTACTGGCAAAGAGACAGACCTGAGGACCAGTGGAACAGATTAGAAGATGCAGAAACAATGCCAGACACACTCAGCCATCTCATCTTCAATAAAGGAGCCAAACACACTCACTGGAGGAAAGATAGCCTCTTTAATAAATGGTGCTGGAAAAATTGGGTTTCAACTTGCCAAAGATTCAAACTAGACCTATATCTCTCACCATGCACTGAACTAAAATCCAAATGGATTAAAGATCTAAGTATTAAAATAGAAACTCTGAACCAGTTGGAACAGAGGTTAGGTAGAACCCTTGAAGACATCGGTGTAGGAAAAGATTTTATGAACAAAACCTCAGTTGCCCATGAACTAGCACAAGCAATCAACAAGTGGGATCTCTTCTTATTAAAAGGCTTCTGCACAGCAAGAGAAACCACCAGCAGTGTGAAGAGACAACCCACAATGTGGGAAAAAATATTCACCTGCTCTTCCTCAGACAAAGGTCTACTATCTCAAATCAATAAAGAACTTAAAAAGATCAGACCTCCCAAATTTAAAGACCCAATCCAAAAATGGGCATCTGAAATGAACAGACATTTTTCAGACAAAGAAGTAGAAATAGCAAATAAATACATGAAAAAATGTTCAACATCACTGGTCATTCGAGAGATGCAAATGAAAACAATGCTGAGATTCCATCTCACTCCAGAAAGAATGGCTGCTATCATGAAATCAACCGATAACAAATGCTGGCATGGCTGTGGGGAAAGAGGAACCCTGCTCCACTCCTGGTGGGAGTGTAGACTGGTGCAACCACTGTGGAAATCAGTATGGAGATACCTCAAAGAACTAGGACTGGAAGTCTCATTTGACCCCGCTATTCCACTGCTGGGGATCTTCCCCAAAGAATTAAAAGCATCATACCACAGTGATATATGTGTGCCCATACTCATAGTACCACAGTTTGTAATAGCTAAAACTTGGAAACAGCCCAAATGCCCATCAACTGGAGACTGGATAAAGAAAATGTGTTTTTTTTTTTATAAAATGGAGTACTACTCAGCCATAAAAAATGAGAAATTAGAGACATTTATAGCTAAGTGGATGCACATTGAGGTGATACTCTTAAGTGAAATAAATAGGACACACATGTATAAATACCGAATAGTTTCTCTGGTGTGAAAAACTGAAAGTGTAAATAAGGACTAAATGTATAATAGGTAATGTAAAATAGGAAGAAAAGGGGCAAAGGGGAAGGAAGTGGGAGGGCTAGGGGAAAGGATAGAAGGGAATGGGATTAATATGAGAAAATGGAAAAATGGGAACAAAATCTTTGTAAATAGGGAGGAATGGAGGGGTTGAAGGGAGGGTTGGGCAAGGTTGAAAAATAAGAACCAAGAGAGACTATGTAACAGTGCAAATTTCCAATGATGAATGTCATTATACTGTATACCTAAAATGTACCAATGATTAGAATGAATAATTAAAAATGTAAAATAGCAAGAAAAGGTCCAAAGGGGTAGAGGTAGTGGGAGGGGCAGGGGAAAGGAAAGAAGGGAAAGGCAAAATGCTGAGAAATGGATAAAATGGAAATAAAGTCTTTGTAAATAAGGAAGGGTGGAGGGGATGAAGGGAGGGCTAGGAATGGGGAAAAAATAAGAACCAAGATGCATTATGTAAAGGTACAATTCCCAATGAGAAATGTAATTGTGTTGTATACCTACAATGTACCAATAAAATAATTTAATTAAAAAAATGAGAGTCTAGGTAAGTACTGGCTTGTTTATAAATTGTAGTACTTTTATTCTAAGAAAAAAAATTCTTTTTGCATTTCAGCGCATTGTAAGCTGCATTACACCAGCTTCTAACTGGGGTCCGTACCTAGAACGACATCGTGGGGAGAGATATAAAGACATGGTAGGGCCTAGTAAAGAGACTGACCATGAAATACCCACTATAAGCAGTAATAGAAAGCCTGAATGAAATCTCATTTTAAAAAATATATGGTTGTTCCATAATGTGATTTTTTTTAAATAGTGAAATTTTTAATTTATTTGTATGTTGAGTAGAAAAATGCATATGCTATGTTCACAATGTGGTGACAAATGTTTTTCCCACTTAAGCAGGAATGTAATATAAAATGTGAATCTATTAATGTTTAGCAATGTTCTTATATTTCGTTTAAGACTATCTGTATAACTATTTCACAATGACATTTTGTAAATATTACAATAATGTTTCTTCTAATGCACTGAAATTTTTATTTGAATTGATTACTTAGAAAATAGTTACATTTTTATTATGGAAATTTAAAAATATTATTTGATTCTATTTTCTTAATACACAGTCTTTCTCTTTCTCAAGCTGAAGGAAAATGAATCAGTACATGTAAAATAAAATGTTACAAACTCAATGTCTTAGCTACTTGGAAATGTTATGTTTATAGGAATAAATGGACTGTCTATGTGAGTGATGTAGTTTCATACTTTTGACACAAATATGTCTAAAAATTTCATGTATTGATGACTCATATTTCTATATGAACTTAGTAGTTATGCTCTTTATTGACAAACTTAATAGTTACGTTTTTTATTTATAAAGACTGAAATAAGAAAGGAAATAAGCATCCATTAACAGGGAGTAAATCTAGAAAATGGAATAAACAACTTTTGAATACTTCTTACTTTATCTTACTGTCTTCCTTCCTTAGGTTATGTGTTGAAGATTGCTATTAAACAACTAATTTCTAATGTGTTTCACAAAATTAAGAGTTCTTCATTATATTCTATAAAGTTTAGTTTTAACAGCGGGAAATTTAGCTCAGTGGCGCTGCACCTGCCTAGCAAGCGCAAGATCCCGAGTTCAATCCCCAGTACCACAATAAAAAAAAAAGAAAAAGAAGAATTTTAGTTTTAATTTCACACAGAATACCAATAAAATGTTAATGAGATAATGGCTTTCATTTTATCATGTACTTTATGATGATGATATGTGGATGATAAAGCAAAATGATGTTGTCTTATATAAGTTATTGCTTATGGGTGATAACTTATTTATATACTAATAGGAAATAAATTTGCCAGACTTGTCAAAAATGAAGATCTTATGACCTAGTTTCCTCACAAATGATAGTATAATATATCACTAATAGTTTTATATTTGATTGTATATCATTAACAATTGGTTCAAACATCACAACCTATGATGATAAACATTCTGTAAATATATAAGGAACATTTTAGCAATTCATAAGGTTCTTAACCTAGGCTTCCGGGAATTAAAACACTGAAATTATATGTAACATTTTCTGCTTGTATATGTACATGCATTCTTAGGGAGAAAGTCTATAGTTTAATGGTAATGCCAAATGGATCTGTAGCTCAAAAACATCTAAGAACTGAGTATATTACTGCTAGCTTTTTGTGCTTGGCAAGTGAAAATATAAAGAGCAATTTTTCTTATATATTTTAAATTCCTTTTTCTCTTTCTCTTGATCCAAGATTAAAGGAATAAAGATTTAGTCATTTGTTTAATTTATTTGGAAACAAGGAAGCATGAATGTACATAAATATGATATATGTATATATGCATTAGTTAAACTCATGTTTGATAATTTGAAGGTTTTGTTTTAGGGTAGATCAAATGTTGTTAGTTAATTTCAAGAGATTATTCCTTAGTTAACTGGATTTTATAAAATATTATTTCAAAGAGATGATCGACTAGAGGTTAGAAATATATTTTCTAATTTTAACCTACATTTCAATTGCATGCATTCTATCACTATATTTTGGTCCTATTTGAGGTGTGAATTAAATAAAAAAAGTGCAGGATAGGTGGCTCTGATAGGTACATTTTAAATGAGAATATCTAGTTGGAAGAGGGGATATGTAATGAAGAACCAATGCTTTTCAAGAGCTGATCATAAAGAGTAGTTAAGGGTTTGTGTCACTATTTTCATAAGTGTGAACAACACAAATATTTATGTAGTGGTTGACATATTGTAGGCTGCCAATGATAGCTCTTATAATTGTTACATAGATTCAACAGTGGCAAGAAGCAGTATTCTGCATAACAAATGAGTTCCATAAAATTCCACTTACTTTAATGCAGACTTAGAGGTAATTGCAGTATTATACTGTAAACCACTAGAGAAATTGTTTTTCACTTGAATGAAATTATAATCACTATATAATTATATTTTTTTATTGTAGTTTATTGCAAAAAAAACCACCCTTGACCTGATTTTCTTTTATGTATTATTTCTGTCCCTTCCCCAGTACAATATATATTAGCAACAACAGGTAATTGATTATTTAAATAAAATGTGAATAAGTAAATTGATAACTGTCTGGATTTTGTATCTGACTTGGCATCCCCTCCCCTTTTAAATAATAATTCGTTCAATATAAACACATATTCAGCTGAATCAATTCAAATGGCCTTTCATGATTGCCTGTATCAACATGACATCTTGTAACTTGTTCAGTGGCTTTTCCCTTAACTAATGAATAATTGAAGCCCTTGATAATTAGGAATAAACACATATTCAACTGAATCAATTCAAATGGCCTTTAATGATTGCCTGTGTCAACATTATATCTTGCAACTTGTTTGGTGGTTTTCCCCTTAACTAATGAATCATTGAAGCCCTTGATAATTAGGAAATGCTCCAATTCAACCAGCTTGTATTCTACGATCCTCAGGCTTATCAATATTCTCTTTTGTATGGGTATTGAGTGAGGGAAATTATTTAAGATATCCTGAGAAAGACTGTTGGCTGAAAGACTAGCAGTACTGCTCCTAGGTAACCAAGTAGGAGAAATTGTTCTTTCTGGAGCAGTAGGTGACCAAATAGAAGTTGTTCTTACTGGAGCAAAAGCAGTCAAATTTGACGATTTCATCAATGTTTTCCTGTAAAGAAAATTATACATACGTAGTTTGTTGCATTTAGCGATTTCCAAATACTACCAAATAACAAGTTGATTACAAAAATGTATTGATTTTTCCTAAGAACTAGAGATTAAGAGTATGAGTAACTATGCTGTTTCAATAGTATGCTCTGCCAAGACACAAGACAGAAAAACACATGAAAAGTAGCCTTGTAGTACCAAAGTGCCATATCCCTTGCTTACATGCTTGAGGAGTCCAGTACTTCTACATATGGACCCTGTCTTTGTCCATTATATAAAAGAATTTCACTTGCAACTAAAACTAACACTAGGGAAAATACATTTGGACCTGAAATATTTGTGAATACTGTATCCAGAAAGCTCTTACTATTATGATGTCAGGAGAACCAAACAGGAATGTGGGTGAAACAGAAGTGAGAGAGCAGGGAGAGATTCTTAAAATGGGACGTGGTGGTGGGCAGTGGATACTTTTGGCTGCACTTTTTTCTCCAGTTGGATGAGAAGCTGTCCATATCACTTAGTGACTTGGGACTATTTTACAAGAGACCACAACTCTGAAATCTCAGTGAAACTTCGGACTTAAAGGGGAAAGTGCAGTAGTTAACGTCTGGAGGTCTTTCAAGAGAAAAAGATAAGGTCATATTTTTATTTTACTGTTTTCCCATCATCCCACAAACTCACTCCTCAAATCTGCATATTCAGCTAGCTTCATGTAATTCCAATCTCTCTTACCTTTGCCTGAAATCGGTCTGTCCATAAAACAAGTATGAAGGCAAACACAGCTCCGCTCACTGGGAACAAAACCATGCTCACGGTTCCTTTTCAGTCTTTTCTATTTTCTTAGAACAGAGGTTTTGGGCTTGTAGTTAGGAAGTAGGGGCAGCTTAGCTGCGCAGAGTGAAGAAGGTGCCGGCCAGTGTGCTGTGTGTCCCTCAATTCTTGGTGCAACTTGGATTGCGCTGAAGAGCCGGGCTTTATATAGAGGAGAGAGCTGGGGACCTCATAATTGCGTACTCACGTAGGGGCACTGTGACCCAATCAGTGACGTAGAACCTGGCTCACGGGAGGCCAGGCTGCACTTAGTAACCGCCCACCTGGTTACTAGAAGAGCGTTACGAGACACTGTAGGAATTTGGTATTCCCAAGAAGCTGAAATACTATAGAAGTAGAGACTGCAAACACACTGCCTAGAATATATGATTTAAAAAGTGCTCCTCCTCCTTTTTTACTTTTAAAAATATGGCTGTCTTTGCTGCAACCGCTCCATTTCAAAAACAATCCAAAAATAAGTTAGAAATGCACAGTAAAACATAGTTACTAAGTATAAGTCATTGTCTGAAAAGTACCTTCTTCACAGTCACATTGCTATTATAGAATTTATTACAACCCTAGTCCCATTAAAATAATTATGTACATTTGTGTTATTTTAAAGCTTAAAAATAGTTCAAGAACATTTCCTTATATAATCCTCACAAAATTTGTACTACAGGTATTTTTAGTACTGGGTCTATTTTTGCTGAAAGAGATTCAGTTACTAAACACATTTGAAACCAGTAAGCAAAAACAAGACATGAATAGTGGAGTTTGAGTCCTGAGATGAACTCTCCAATTCTGTCATTTTTATTTACATTCAAGGGACCTCCACCTCCACTCTGATTTGTGAGCATCAAGTATTTAATATTTTTCAGCCAAGAAATCAAAGTGTATTAATGAGAAGTGACAGACATAGGAATCATTGCACCAGACAGCTAAGAAGGTTCATAAAACTCATTTAACTGTGGAAGGATGTCGCCAAACTACCGATCCAGAACTGAAGACAATAACCTTGGCAATCTGAAAGTGAATGTTAAACTGGAAGCAGTAACTCTGTGTGAGGAACAATTCATATATATATATATATATATTGCATTGGTCAGTTTTTCTGTTGTGGGGACAAAATACTCGACACCTAAAGGGAGGAAATAGGTTACTTTGATTCATAGTTTCAGAGGTTTAGTTCATGGTTGGCTGGCTGCAAGAGAGGAACATTATGGAGGAAGGGAGTGAAGCGTGAAGCAAAGCTGTTCAGTGCCTGGTGCTAGGGAAGTAGAACACAGGGAAAGAGCACCAGTGAGAGGTATACTCTTCAATGGCCCAGTAACCCATTTCCACCTGGGCTCCACTTCCCAAAAGAAATCAGCTATGAACATCAGTACATTAATCTACTGGTAAGTATAGTTCCTCCATGATCCAATCACCTCTTCAAGGGTCTCTTAATCCAGTTACATTGACAAGATTAACATGCACAGATACAAAGAAAATGAATTATACATATTTTTAGTTTTTTGTATCATTCTGTTTCATAACTATCAGTTCACAGCTTAAAGTTTTAGTCATTCAACAGATGTTTATTAAACACCTATGTACAGACCACTGGGCTATATTCTGAGAATATGATTATTTGCAAAAAATTAAGTCCACCTAGGAGTATACTCTAGTAAAGAGACATACATTAATCAAACATAGAAATGAGTCTAGAAGAGAAGAGACAAGTGATAGCAAGATGTACATATGTGGTGCCATGGGAGCTCAAAATAAAATATGGAATGTAAAAAAGAGTTAAGCTCCTGGTTTTACAGCTTTGTCAATTGGAGGGAAATAAGCAGGTATGGATTTGCTGATCATTAATCTGACATGGACATGTCAAGTTTGTGTGACTTTGAGAAATGAAAAGAATTATCTTAGACAACTGAAGGCATAAATTTGTTAGTTTTCTGAATGTAAATGATAATTGAAGCTCTAGATATGGATGAATTTCCATCATATCGGTGTAGAGTGTACAAACAGTAGTTAGGCTAGATCCTTGAAGTATCCAATATTTAGTAACTGGATAATGACACTTCTATAAGTAATTTATGACTTCCTTGGCAGGTAATATTTTTGTTTCATTGAACGTAACTGTTTGAAACCAAACAATGTTATCTCCACGAATAGAATTTTGAATTTTGTTCCTAATAGTACCCCAAGGAAAACTTGAAAGATTTTTCCACAATATTATCATGCATATTAGCATTCTGTTGATAACCAATTATTTTTCATTTTATCTTTTTTTCTGTGGTAAAAAAATAGGTATATATGATATAATTTAGCATTTTAACCAATTTAAGTGTAGAGTTCATTCACATTGTTGTGAAAACAACACAGTCATTTTCACAACCTTAAATTTCATAGCTGAGACTCTTTATTCATTACAGACTAACTTCCTATACTTTCCTCCTAGTCCTTGACAATCACTGTTCTACTTTTTGTACCTATTAATTCAACTACAGTAAGGTACCTCACATGAGTGGAATTATACATTTGTCCTGTTCCATATGGCTTATTTCACTTAGCATAATACATTCAAGGTTCATCCATGTTGTAGCATATGGCAGAATTTCTTTTTTTATTATTTATTTTGTTCTCTTTTGCAGTACTGGTGATTGAAACCAGGGCATCATGATTTTTCTGCCACTTACCTACATCCCAGTATTTTCTTTTGTTATTTTTTATTTTTGAGATAAGATGTTAATATTTTGCACAGGTTAGCCCAGAACTTGGAATCTTCCTGTCTCAGCCTCTGGAGCAGGTGGGATTACAGACATGCACTACTAGATCTGGATTTCTAGATGTGGGAGAATTTCCTTCACATCAATTTAGAGCATGCAAACAGAAGGATAGTTAGAATAGAGCCTTGAAGGATTTTAACATTTAATAGCTGTTAATGAATATTTCTATAGGTAAGTTATGATTGTTTTGACATGTAAAATTTTATTGAATAAAATTGATTGAAGTCAAGTTATCTTATCCCCAGTAACAGAATTTTAAATTTTGAAAAAAAATAACTTTCTTTTTAAGGATAATAATATCCCTATATATTATATTTTTCATATCTATTCATCCATATATGGACACTTGGGTTGCTGGCATGTTTTAGGTATTATGAATAATGCTGCTGTGAATGTGGAGGAACAAATGTCAATCAAGTTATTAGGCTTTAATTGCTGTTGGGTGGAAGAAATTTTTATATATTCTGGATATCAATTGCTTATTAGGTACGTAATTTACAAATACTTTCTCCCTTTCTGTGAGTTGTTTTTTTACTTCTTTTTAGATTCCTTTAATATACAAGATTTTTTAAAAAATGGATGAAATTCACCTTATTTTTTGTCACATATTTTTGGTATCATATCTAAGAAATAATTGTCAATTTCAAGAATATGATGCTTTTCCTACAAGTTTTCCTCTGAGAGTTTGATAATTTCACTCTTAATTTTAGCTGTGGATGTTCAGATATTTCAGCACCATCAATCTAAAAAGCTGTGTAATTTCTTCATCTTATTGGCTTTGCTTAAGATCAGTCAATTATATTTACATGTATGTGGGCCTATTTCTTGGGTCTGTAATCTGTTTCATTATCTACTCATCTCTTTTTTTAGTCAATGCTTCATTATTATGAATAGTAGAGTTTTATACTAAGTCTTGAGGTTAGGTGAAATCATTAGTCTAACTTTGTTTTACATCTTAAATATACTATTTATGGTTCTGGGCCTTTTACCTCTCCATATAAACTTAAGAATCAGTTTGTTGAGAACCACAATATAGATTGTTGAGATTTTTTTTGATATTGTTTTGAATTTATAAATCAGTCTGGATAAAGCTGTCAGTCTGAAAATACTGAATTTTCCTATACATGATTATGGACTACCTCTCCACTTTTTTCTTTTCTGACATCATTGTTTTAGAATTTACTTTATATAGGTCTTGTACATTAAAAGATTTATACCTAAATATTGAATTTTGGTATAATATAAATGATATTGTATTTTAAATTTGAGATTTCACTTGTTTATTGCTGGTATATAGGAAGCAATTGACTTTTGTACATTAACCTTAGATCTTACAACCTTACCTTGGTAATATATCACTTCCAGAAGGACTTTCTATGGTTATTATTGATTTTTTCGTATTTTCTACACAGATGATCACGTCATCTATGAACAAAGGTAGTTTTGTTTGTCTCTTCCCAATGCATATACCTCTTATTTCATTTTCTTATCTTATTGCTCTATCTAGGATTTCCAGTACAATGTTGAAAAGCATGGTGAGAAGTGACCTCCTGGCTCCTGATTTTAGTGGTCAAGCTTCTAGCATCATCTTACTAAGTATGATGTCAACTGTAGGGTTTGAGTTGATATTCTTTGAAAGGGGAGAAAATTCCCCTCTATTCTTCATTTATTGAACGATTTCATTGTGTACAGATATTGGATTTTTTCAAATATTTTTCTGCATTTGTTGATATGACCAAATGATGTATCTTTAGCGTGCTGATGAGATGGATTATATTGAATGATTTTTACTTTGCTTAGTTTCTCCTGAAGGCTAGTCTTGTTAAGAAAAACAGAATGCTGTAGTTTATTTCAAAATGGGATCTTTCCTCCTTGTTCTTCTGGGAATATTCTATAATATTCACTATGAACACCTGGTAGAGCTCCAGGTGGTAAAATTCATCAACATTGTAACCTCTCCCTATGGATGGGTCTGCCTGGAGCATTTAATATTCAGACTTGTCTACAGTGAGATTCCAGCAATTCTTCAGTTAGTTTACATTTTTATAAAGTAACAGTGGTTCTTGTGGAGGTTGCTGCCTCAAGATTTCTGCACTAGTAACTTGTGATTCTCTGTATTCATTTATCAGTTTCCCTAATATTGATGGCAGTGATTTACTTTATGACTCAATTTCTATTATACATCTAGGAAACTTTTTTCTCTTCACTTATTTAAATATAGAATAGTGACTTTCCTAGCTTCTTATATGCCAGAGGGAAGACCAAACATTTCAAATAATTTCACTTTGTTAACCTTTTGTCAATGATTTATGTATAAAATTTAATAAAATTATTGATGTTCAGGTTCTTTAAAAAAATATCTTTGACTTTGATATCAAACTTATGTTGACCTGTTAGAATGAATTGGGTTTTTTCCTATCCTCTTCAAACTTTTGAGAGTTTAAGAAGAGTTGATGGTAATACTTTAAATGTTTTGTAGAATTCTCAGTAAAGCTATTTAGTTCTGACTTTCTTGTTTGTTATGTCCTATGTTCCAAATGCATGTAGGAAAAATGCATATTTGACTGTTATTGAGTATTTTACATGTATTAAATTGGTCTATAATCCTTAAATCCTGTTTTCTTATTGATATTCTGTCTGATTTTTCTATCCAATTTTGAAAATAGGGGAATGAAATCTTCCTATTGCATAAATCTTTTTCTTCTTTCAGTGGCATACATGATTGTTCCATGTACATAGGAGATCTTGTGTTCGGTGCATATATTATTATAATTCTTATATATTTACGGTAATTGAATCTTTCATCACTTGTATAAAGTTCTTCTTTATTCTATCTATTATTGAATTGTCTGCTTTGTCTGATATTAGCCACCACTGCTTCACTTTTATTTCTATTGTACAGCATCACTTTTTCCATCTTTTTTTTTTGGTGCCGGGGATTGAACTTGGTTCCTTGCACTTGCAAGGCAGGTGGTGGAACCACTGAGCTAAATCCCTGGCCCCTCTTTTTCCATCTTTTTACTGAAAACTTGTAAAAGACTTTAGATCTAGAGTCTCTTGTATATAGAACAGAATTAGATGTTTTTAAAGCATTTTATCATTTTTCTCATCTATGTATTTTGATTTTAGTGTTTCGTCCTTTTACATCTCAAAGTTATTGCTAGTGAATATAGGGTGGAGTTTTAAGTTCATGGGCTTTAGGATCTGTCATAGGAATGTGTGGAGCATATTTGTAGTTATGTCTGAGTGGGTCATGGAGGCATGGCTTTAAGGTCCATGCGGGGCCCTTATTCCTCGCTCTTGGCACACTTCCCTGCTGTTTCCCAGTTGCCACAAACTAAGCAACTTTCCTCTGCAACTCTCTTCCACCATGATATTTCTATCTTGGACCCAGACAATTGTGGCCTGAAACTGTGAGCAAATTAAAAATCTCCTTTAAGTTGTAAGCATTGGATATTGTGTCTCAGCAACAAGAAAGCTGGTTAATGCAGTAAGAAAGTACTTACTTTTATAACTGCTATTTTTCTATATCTTCTAAGCTTTTTGCCCCTCGTTTTTTCCATTATTGCCTTGTTTTGTGTCTTGTGGATTTTTGTACTGACAAATTTTATTTTTGTACTGACAAATTTTGATGGTTGTTGAATTTCCTTTTGTATATTTTCTATAGATATTTAATTTGTGGTAGGGATTAAATAGAATTTATTTTTACTCTTTAATATGGATCGGTTAATTTTAATTTGTATTATTAAAATATTACTACTATGAATATTCTAGTACAATCTTTTGGAAAATATACACACACATTTCTGTCTATATACAAGAGGTGATCAAAATATATAGTAAATATTAAAAATTTTTAAATTTATTGTAATAAAAACACATTGCCATTAATCTCCCTCAAATTAGACCCTGTCACTTCAAACATACTTATCTCATTGTTCTTGCCACATTCTTTTTTTATTATCAGTATATGATTGTGATACATGATAATTACATTCATTTCAATTACTCATTTTTTGAATGGATTTCTTTGGGGGGAGTGTAATTTTTTTTAGTTCTTCATACGTTCTAGATATTACTCATCTGTTTAAGGAGTAGTGGGGAAAATATTTTTTTGCATTCTGTCATCTCTGTAGTCTGTTATTTTTCCTTTCTATGAAGTTTTTCAATTTGATTTCAATTTATCTTAAATTGATACCAACTTAACTTTAATTATATTAAAATTCTATGTCTTTACAGCTCCTTTAATCCTATTTTATGTTATTTTCACAAAATACCTATTTAGATGTTAGGTATGCACCCACTAACACAGACTTACAGTTATTTTTTATTGTTACGTCTTTTAAATGGTATAGTAAACAGGAAGTGTATACAGAAAAGAACAATCACTGGCTTTTTATATTTGCCCATATATTTACATTTATCAAGCACTTTACATTTTTATACAGCAAGTTACCATCTAGTACACTTTATTTTCAACTCAAAGGATTCCCTTTATCATTTCCTGTAATGTCTGATGGTAAATTTAATTTGGGGGGGATGTCCAGATTTTTCCCTTATTTTTGAATGATATTTTTTTCTGCACACAAATTGCTTAGTTGATAATTTATTTCTTTCAGAACTTTAAATATATTATCTTACTGCTTTCTGACCTGCCAGATATCTCTTGAGAAATCCATTCATAATCTTATTGGGAATCTTTCGTATACGAAAAAAAATTGAACTGTTGGTGTTCTATTGTGTTACATATGTGTGTTATCAATATTTTCCCTCACTAAAATTGTAACTAAGATAAAAAATTAACTGACTTGGAATAATGTTTGAATTTGATAAGTAACAAAATAAGCAGGAACGTGAGAATCTCAGAGATGTGTGTGATTTCAATAGTAAAGAATTTCATGAATTATATTAGGGAATAATTCATGTAATATACCCAATAAATAGGTGACCACAGAAAAATCAGTGATATAATTTAATTTAATTTTTATTAGTGTATGTGTGCAATACATAGCAATTATTTTCATTGTGGGGGGATTGGCATGTGTACATATTGCATAGTTGTACATATTCATATTGCATGTTGATAATTTTTACTTCACCTGCTTCCACAGCCTTCCTCTTCCCCTCCTGCCGCAGACTCCCTTCCATCTCCACAGAGTGTATCTCTCAACTTCTTAATGACTCTCTTTATCTTACTCTTTAGCTTATTTATATTTTGGAACTCACATTGGAGAAACAATATAGTATTTAACCTTCTGTGTCTGATTTATTCACTTAGTATTATCATCTCATGATCCATCCATTTTTCTAAAAATGACTCATATTTATCCTTCCTCTGCTGGAGGGCACATAGGCCACTCCATGAATTAGATATTGTGAGTTGTAGTGCTATAAACATGTATCACTGTGATATGGTGACTTTTAGCTGTTTTGGGAAGATACTCCAAAGAGATACAGCTGGATAAAATGGAATTTCCATTTTATTTTTTAAAGAATTTCCATAGTGATATCCATAGTAGTTGTACTAGTTTACATTCTTACCAATAATATTGAAGGTTTCCTTTTCCCCCACAAACTTGCCAGTATTTTTTTTCTCTATGTTCTTGATAACAGACATTATTAAGGACTAAGATGTGGTCTGTTTTGAAAAGGGTTCTATGTACTGCTAAGAAAAAAAAGTTTGTTCTGTTGTTGGATGAAAGACTGTAGATATCTGTCTGTTAATTCCATTTGTTCAGTGATGTGATTCAACTCTGATATTTCTTTGTTCATTTATTGTCTTGTTGACCTATTTGGGGAGTGGGGTATTTTGTTCCCTCATTGTGATTGCATTCATGTTTATCTGATATTTTATGTCCAGTAGCAGGTTGTGTGTGTGAAATTGGTGAGCTGTCATTTGGTTCATATATGGTTACAACTGTTATCTCTTCCTGCAGAATTTTTTTCCTTTACCTGTACGTAATGGGCATCATTGTTTCTTCTGATTAGTTCTGGCTTGAAGTCAACTTTGAAAATAGGGTAGTTACTCCTGCTTATGTTTGTGCTCCTGTTGCATGGAGCATCATTTTCCATCCTTTCACTTTTAGTCTATGTGTTTCTCTATGGATCCGGTGTGTCTCCTGTAGCCAACGTATACTAGGATTTGGTATTTTATTGTAATGTGCCAGTCTGTGTTTTTTGACTGGGGATTTAAGATCATTTACATTGAGACTTATTACTGGAAGGTATTTACTCTATCTTTCATGGCATTATTTTCCATTGCATATTTCTTTATTTTTCACTTTTTCTTAAGTACTCACCCTGCTAGATAATATTCTTTCATTTGGAAGGGGGAAAATAAAAAATAAAAGAGTCAACAACAGTAAACTATCATGACAAGGATGAGTCAGTATGTATCAATTATAACCATCAATGTTAATGGCCTCAACTAACCAATCAAATGAAATAAACTGGCAGAGTGGATTAAAAAGTAAAATCCAACAATATGTTGTATACAAGAAAAACACTTAATTCAAAAAGAAATTCATAGACTGAAGGTAAAAGGATGGAAAACAACTCTCCATGCAACAGGAACCCAGAAAATAGCAAGGGTAGCTATTTTATTTGCAGACAAGGTAGATTTCAAACTAAAACTAATTAAGAGGGACAAAGAAGGTCATTACATCCTTGGAAAGGGAACAATTCAAGAAGAGGTGACAATCATAAATATATATGCACCAAATACGAATGCCTCCAACTACACAAAACAAATATTAATAGAGATGAAAAATCAAATAAGCACTAATACAATCATAGTGCGAGACCATAATACTCTCCTGTCATGAATAGACAGATCATCTGACAAAAAATCAACAATAAAATAATAGAACTGAACCGAACATTTGAATAAATTAACTTAATAGATGTCTACAGAGTGTTCCACCCAACAAAGTCAGAATATACATTCTTTTCAGCTGTAGACAGGTCATTTTCCAAAATAGACCACAAGCTAGCTCATAGGACATACTTAAGTAAATGTAAAGGAATTGAAGTTATCTCCTGTATATTATCAGACCAGAGTACACTAAAATTGGAGATCAATAGCATAAGAAACTGAAAGAACCCCTCAAACAAATGGACATTGAATAACACTCTCCTGAACAACCAAAGGGTCACAGAGAAAATTAAAGAAGAAATTCGACTGTTTCTACAATTAAATGATAATGTGAGTCCAATATACAGGAATCAATGAGACAAAATTAAAGCAGTTTTACCAGGAGGATTCATACCAGTGAATGCCCATACTAGGTAAACAGAGAGAGCACAAGCAAACAACTTAATGCTGAACCTAAGTTTCTAGAAAAAGAAGAGCAAGACAAACCAAAAGCTCCTATAAGGGAAGAAATTAGAAAGATCAGAGCAGAAATCAATGCAATGGAGACTAAGAGAATGATACAAGAAATCAATGAATCAAAGAGTTTGTTTTTCAAAAGAATGAATAAAATCAATAAACCCTTAGATAACCTTATCAAAAAAGGAAAGAAAAGGCTCAAATCCATGCAATTAGAAATGAAAAAGAAGAAGTCACAACAGATCTAGCAGAAATCTAGAAGATCATCAATATCTACTTTAGAACATGTACTCCAATAAAACGGAAAACAGAGAAGAAATGGACAGATTCCTAGATACATATGAATTACCAAAGTTGAATGAAGAAGATATAAAAATTCTAAACACCCCAAATACAATGAGTGAAATTGAAAATGTAATAAAAATTTACCAACAAAGAAAAGCCCAGGTCCCGATGGCTTCACTGCTGAATTCAACAAGACATTTAGAGAAGAACTATTGCCACTACTCTTTAAACTCTTCCATGAAATTAAAAGGGAAGCAATACTTCCAAATGCATTCCTGGAAGGAAGTGTTACTTTAACTCCAAAACCAGGGAAAGACCCAACCCAAAAAGAGAACTATATACCAATATCCCTAATAAAAATAGATGCAAAAATCCTCAACAAGATACTGACATACAGAATACAGAGGATTATCAAGAAGATCATACACCTTGGCCAAGTCAGATTTATCACAGGGATGCAAGGATTGTTCAACATTCATAAATCAATAAATGTAATACACTATATTAACAAAGCTAAGGACAAAATCCATATGATCATCTCAATAGATGCAGAAAAAGCATTTGACAAAATACAACACCCATTCATGATAAAAACCCTACAAAAAATTGGAATAGAAGTTCTTAATCTCAACCTGATTAAGGCTATCTATGCAAAACCAACAGCCAACATCATACTAAATGATCAAAAACTGAAAACTTTCATGCTAAAATCAGGAACAAGGTTGTCCACTATCACCACTCCTGTTCAATATTGTTCTGGAAACATTAGCCACATCAATTAGACAAGAGAAAGAAATAAAAGGGATAAAGATAAGAAAGGAAGAAGTTAAACTGTCATTATTTGTTGATGATATGATATTCTACACAGAAGACCCAAAAAACACTGGGAAAAGACTTCTAGACTTAATTTACAGATTCAGAAGAGTAGCTGGATACAAGGTCAACACTCAAAAATCAATAGCCTTCTTGTACACAAATAATAAACTCAAAGAGAAAAATTAGAGAAACAATTACTTTTACAACAGCACCCAAAAATATCTAGGAATCAACCTAAGGAAGGAAGCAAAAGGCGTCTATATTGAAAACTACAGCACTCTGCAAAAGGAGATCAAAGAAGATATAAGAAAAAGGAAAGACATCCTTTTTCCTTGGTAGGAAGAACAAATATAGTGAAAATGGCCATACTTCCAAAAGTGCTATATAGATTCAGCACAACCCTGATTGAAATCCCAACAGTATATTTCGTAGAACTTGAGAAAACAATCCAAAAATTCATTTGGAACAAGAAGAGACCTAGAATAGTGGAAGCCATTCTAGGCAATAGAGGTATGAAGGGGGTATCACAATCCCCCTAAACTTGAAACTATACTACAAAGCCACTGTGATAAAACAGCATGGTGCTCACAAAGAAACAGACCTGAGGATCAGTGGAACAGATTAGAAGATGCAGAAACAACTCCAGACACACTCAGCCACTTCATCTTTTACAAAAGAGCCAACCATCCTCACTGGAGGAAAAATTACCTATTAATAAATGGTGTTGGAAGAACTGGATTTCAACCTACCAGAGATTAAAAGTAGGCCCATAGCTATCACCGTGCACTAAACTAAAATCAAAGTGGATTAAATAACTAAATATTAAAACAGAAACACTAAACTTGGTGGAAGATAAGTTAGGTAGAACTCTTGAAGATATTGGCATAGGAAAAGACTTTATGAACAAAATCTCAGGTGCACGGCAATTAGCACAAAGAATCAACAACTGGGATCTCATCTTATTAAAAAGCTTCTGCACTGCAAGAGAAACCACCAACAGAGCTAAGAGACAACCTACAATTTGGGAACAAACTTTTATCCGCTGTTCCTCAAAGGACTGCTTTCTAGAATATATAAAGAACTTAAAAAAATCAGACCCCCAAATTTAAAGACCTAATTCAAATATGTGTATTCAAAATGAACAGACATTTTTCAGACAAAGAAGTAAAAGTAACAAATAAACATATGAAAAAATGTTCAACATTAGTGATTATTTGAGAGATGTAGATCAAAACAACACTGAGATTCCACCTCACCCCAGATTGAATGACTGCTATCAAGAAATCAACCAATAGCAAATGTTGGCAGGGTTGTGGGGAGAAAGGAAGCCTTCTCCATTGTTGGTGGGAGTGCAGACTGGTCCTTCCACTGTGGAAACCAATGTGGAGAAACCTCCAAAAACTAGGATTAGTAGTCCCATTTGACCCAGCTATTCCTCTGCTGGGTATCTTCCCAAAAGAATTAAAAGAATTATACCACAGCGATATAAGCACACCCATGTTTATAGCAGCACAGTTTGTAATAGCTAAAGCTTGGAAACAGCCCAAATTCCCAACAACTGGAGACTGGATAAAGAAAATGTTTTTTTTTTAATATATAAAATGGTGTACTATTCAGCCATAAAGAATAAGAAATTAGAGACATTTATAGCTAAATGGATGCACATTGTGGACATACTGTTAATTGAAATAAATAATTTACACATGTGTAAATACCTAATCGTTTCTCTATCATGAGAAACTGAAAGTGTAAATAAGGATTAAAATGCATAATTGATAATGTGAAATAGGAAGAAAGGTTGAAACTGTGGGGGAAGTGGGAGGAGCAGGGGAAAGGAATGAAGTTAAAGGAAAAAATATGAGAAAAGAAAAAAAATGGAAATAAAGTCTTTGCAAATAGGGAGGGTTGGAGGGGTTGAAGGAAGGGCAAGGTAATGGGAAAAAAAATAACCCAAGATACATCATGTAAAGATACAAGTGCCCAAACAGAGACATGGCTGGGGGTATCACAATCCCCAACTTGAAAGTGTACTACAAAGCTACTGTGATAAAAACAGCATGGTACTGGCAAAGAAACAGACTCGAGGATCAGTGGAATAGATTAGAAGATGCAGAAACAACTCCAGACACACTCAGCCACCTCATCTTTGACAAAGGAGCCAATCACCCTCATTTGAGAAAAGATAGCCTGTTCAATAAATGGTGTTGGAAAAACTGGATTTCAATTTGCCAAAGATTAAAACTAGACCCATACCTATCACCATGCACTAAACTAAGATCAAAGTGGATTAAAGAGCTAAATATCAAGACAGAAACAGTAAACTTGCTGGAAGATAAGTTAGGTAGAACTCTCAATGACATTGGTATAGGAAAAGACTTTATGAACAAAACCTCAGTAGCACAGGAACTAGCACAAAGAATCAACAACTGGGACTTCATCTTATTAAAATGCTTCTGCACTGCAAGAGAAACTACCAGCAGAGCTAAGAGACAAACTACAATGTGGCAAGAAATTTTTAGCAGCAGTTCCTCAGACAAAGGACTACTAATCTAGAATATATAAAGAACTGAAAAAAATCAGACCCCTCAAATTCAAAGACCCAATTCAAAAATGGGCATCCGAAATGAACAGACATTTCTCAGACAAAGAAGTAAAAACAGCAAATAAACATATGAAAAAATGTTCAACATCACTCGTCATTTGAGAGATGCAGAGGAAAACAACCCTGAGATTCCACCTCACCCCAAAAAGAATGGCTGCTATCAAATCAACCAATAACAAATGCTGGTGGGGTGTGGCGAGAAAGGAACCCTTCTCCATTGCTGGTGTGAGTGCAGACTGGTGCAACCACTGTGGAAATCCATATGGAGATACCTCAAAGAAATAGGACTAGAAGTTCCATTTGACCCAGCTATTCCCCTACTGGGTGTCTTCCCTAAAGAATTAAAAGAATCATACCACAGCGATATATGTGGACCTATGTTTATAGCAGCACAATTTGTAATAGCTAAGGATTGGAAACAGTCCAAGTGCCCAACAACTGGAAACTGGATAAAGAAGATGTGGTTTTTTCATAAAATGGAGTACTACCCAGCCATAAAGAAAGAGAAACTAGAGTCATTTATAGCTAAATGGATGCATATTGAGGCCTTACTCTTACGTGAAATAAATAGGATACACATGTGTAAATACCGAATAGTATCTCTAGTGTGAGAAACTGAAAGTGTAAATAAGGATGAAAATGATTAAAGTGAATAATTGCTAATTTGAAATAGGAAAAGGTCCAAAGGTGGAGAGGTGGTTGGAGGGGAAGGGGAAAGGGAAGAAAGGAAAGGAAAAATGAGAAAGAAAAAGAAATGGAAACGAAATCTATGTGAATAGGGAAGTGTGGAGGGGGTGAAGGGCGCATAGGTAATGGGGAAAAAATAAGAACTAAGATACATCATGTTCAGGTACAAACACCCAATGATAAATGTAAATGTATTGTATACCTAAAACGTACCAATTAATATATAAATTAAAAAAAGAAAATGAGTGAAAATGGATAAAAAAAAGATACAAGTGCCCAATGATGAATTAGGCATTGTATACCTAAAATGTACCAATAAAATAATTTAAGAGGAAAAAAAATATTCTTTCCTTTGGGCACTTTAATGTTGTTGGCCTTGCTTCTGTTTAGAATTCCTTGGGGAACTTTCTGCAATGCTGGTTTAGTGGTCATGAATGGTGGTCACCTTTTTTAAGGTGTTCTTTCTCATAGAAAGTTTTTACTTTTTCATCAGTTTTGAAAGATAGTTTTGCAAGATATATTAATATGAATCAAAAGTTGTTTTCTTCTAAGGCTTAAAAAACTTTGCTCCATCCTTTCCTGGCCTTTAAGGTTTGTAGTGAGAGATCTTTTGTCTCAGATGGGCTTGCCTATGTAAATTACTTTGTGTTTTTCTCTAACACTTTTTTTGTATTCTTTCTTTGGGCTGGATCTCTGGGATTTTAACTAAGATATGCTATGGAGAAGTTCTTTTTTCTAATTGTGAATATTTTAGGTTTTATATGACTGCTTTACATGGAAATTGAATTATTACCTACAATGGACAAATTTTGTCCTATAATTTCAGTAAATAATGTTTTAACTCCTGCAATTATTAAGATAGTTTTTTGAGTCACCTACCATCTAGTTTCCATGGTGTTTTTTTGCCTTTAATTTTAATTTAATAACAATTTTGTCCCTGTAAGTAATACAAATTTGTACTTAGTACAAAATAGGTATCTCAATATTCAAAATAATTTAATTTTCTATTCAACTCATAAATCAAGTAAATTTTTAGTATTTTTCCATGAATAGTCTTAAATTGCCAAAATGTAAAATTGTAGTGTACTAAATTAATTTTGATGATGGATATATTTTGCAAAGTTTAATCTTGTGAATTTTTATAATGCTACAAATCTTGCAAAGTTAATATGTTGTTTTAAATTTTAATTCCACATTTTTAATTAACATTATGTATTTAGTCATAGTAAATTGACCTAAGTAGTGTATACATTTAGCATTCTAAGTAGTTATTTAAGAAAGATAAGTGCACACAATATCAACTATTACAATTTTAATTTCCTCTTGTTCCTTCTTATTGTTATAAATTAACAAGATAAATTTATTGGGTATTGATATATGTGTTTTTTCCTGTTACTTCAAATTTTATATAAACAATATGAAATCTATGGTGGTATATAAAAAAAGCCAGACATTGTTTGATTTCCTGGCTTCCATTATCCTCTGTAAGGAAATGAGATTTGATTATTTGGTTGATTCTGGTGAAGATAAACGGTTGAATTTAAACAAGTTATAATATTTGTTGAGATAAATGGACATATCTGAGATAATAGATGTGATTTTTTTTTACTTATTAAAGCAATTGTTAGTTTTGTTACCATTATAACTCCAAGGTAACAAATTTTGTTTATTTTTATGTGCTGTTAATGTTAATTACATTTTGAAAACAAAATTGAAACTTCACATTTTATATATCATATATCTTTTGTGTGTATGTGTGTGTCTTTGTGTGTGTGTGTGTTTCTGTTTGCTGTAAGGGTAGAATAAGTGAGCCTTATCAATCCTAAACTGGAAATTACTTGAATAATACACAAAAATAAAATCAGAATGTGTATTATTTTTCTGTTCAAAGTCCAAAATATTATGTAAACAGGAAATAGTTTCTCTTTTATCATGAAATGTTGTATAACATCACTCCACTTCCAGAATACAGTCAAATCATCTTGTGAAAGTTTATTAGTTAATTATTTTGTGAAAAATTAAGTTTCTGATAATTATTGCTTTTATTGCTGCATTTTCAAAATATTAGCTGTAAATACTTCAAACTTTGTTCATTTTTCCATTATAAGGAATATGCTTATATAATTATAAAACGATGTTTCAAATGTTTTTGGTATACTATTATAAATCATGACTTTATTCCATTTAATGGATATTTTTGTGCATATTTACTTTTTCCCCTCCTTTTAAGGATTTTCTTTACCATGTTATTTCAAAATGTAGGTTCACTTTTTACCTAAAAGTCTTGGTTTGTGTTATATAATATTTCTAATGAATCTGTTTCTATATGGCGAAATGAGATGTGAGAAAAATTTGTATTTGTCTGGTGGTGCCTTTTTCTCTCTCTATATAGGAAAGGTACTACCTTGTAAAAAAAAAAATAAAAAAAACAAACAGAAGAGGGAGGTATCTCCCGAGGCTTATTTTCTTTTGATGAATTTTTTTCTTGTTTTCCAATGGAACATATGCTTTCACAAGTGTCTATTCCTTTGGAAATCAATATAATCATTAAAAATCTCATTCTTTTTGTTGTATCAAAATACTATGGCAATATCAGAAAACATGAGAAATGTAAAATATTATAGATTTTCTGAATCTTATAAAATCTTTAATTTATCATGAAAATCATTAATTTTTAAATCTTTCAGAAATAATGTGATCATATGGAGTATACTGGTAGTCATTAGACTCATTAAAGGTTGTTAGCATTGACAGAGACTCAGTACATATGAAATTTCAACATTAAGATATCTATCTCTTAGACCAAATAAGAATGACTGTGGATATTAGGAGATGGCGAGGCAGTGAAGCTGTAAGAGGGATGTACTTCATACAATAAAAGTCATATAGAACAAATCCTCAGCTAATATCACATTCAGCTACTGAAAAGCTGAAAGCTTTTCCTTTAAGATCAAGCACAAGACAAAGATGCTCACTCTTGCCATTTTTATTCAACATATTATTGGAAATTTTAGCCAAAGTAGCCAAGAAAAGTAAATGGCATCCTAATTAGAATGGAAGAAATTAAATAGTTGCTATTTTCAGCTAGAATCATTTTATATATGGAAAGCCCTAGAACCTATAAACACTGTTAGAACTAATAAAATTTTTCTAGAATTGCAGAATACAAGATTAACATATAAAATTCAGTTGTACTTTTAGAGACTAACTATGAACTATTGAAAAAAGAAATTAAGAAAACAATCTTTTCTGGTAGCATCAATAATAGACTAAAATACTGAGGCATAAATTTAACCAAGGAAGAGAAAGATGTCTACACAGAAAACTGTAAGACATTGTTGAAAGAAATCGAAGAAATCACAAAATTGGAAAGATATTTGTTGGTTTTGGATTAAAATCTAAGAGGGATAGAGGACAAAACAGAGATAAATGAAGACAAATATAGTAGAAACAAAGTTGAAAGACAAAGGATGATCACCCAAGCTTTGAGAAACAGGAGAAGAGGACAGGAAATAAACAATGAAGGACAAAGTAAAAGAATATCTAAGTGAACCAGAAAGTCTAAAGACAGGGTTCACTCACATGAAAAGATCAAAGAATCAAGAAAGACAGTTGAGGAGAGAAATAAGACGAACAAAACAAAGGAAGCCATAAAAGTAAAAACCTAAACAACCACAAACAAACCAGAGAGATAAATGAAAATGAAACAAATAAATGAAGAAAGAAGAAAGAAAGAAAGAAGGAAGGAAGGAAGGAAGGAAGGAAGGAAGAAGAAAGAAAGGAAGGAAGAAAGAAAGAAAGAAAGGAAGGAAGAAAGAAAGAAAGAAAGGAGAAAGAAAAAAATAAAACTCCTCTGGTACCCACAGTTCTGTGGGCTGCCAAGTCTACAGTAGGATTAAAAAATACGGAACACTTCACGAATTTCCATGTTATACTTGCTCAGGGGTCGTGCTAATCTTCTCTGTATAGTTCCTATTTAAGTATATGTGTTGCTGAAATGAGCACCAATATAGAGATTTTTTTCATTGCTTGGGTACTTCTCTTAACTACACTATCATATATTTAAATACATCTATAAAGAATATCATACATCTTCAGCTCAAAGTGTAGCTCCTGATGTCTGAGAAGATGCAGACCCATTTCCATTTGACTTTAAAGTAAAACATTTTAGTCTGTAGATTGAGAACTTTAGTGTCCTTAAAATAATCCTTTTTGTATAAAATAATAACCCATAGTCAACCTGCATAAGTAATACAGTGTAAGTGGTCTCCATTATGTTTATCTAACTTATGTCTTATTAATGGTAATAATATTTATGCTAATATTTTTGCAATATATCTTTAAAACATTTAATGAAAACCCAACACAGATATATTTTTGTAATTCAGTAAAGGCTATGTAAAAAGTTGGTAAAAGGGAATTTATATCATCATAATGAGTGATGATATCATTTTTTTTTCTTTGTACATTTTCATTTTACAGATACATGAAATAGAGAGCAATCTTGATTAGTTGTTCTATTGGCTACTCATATGCTAATTGTTTGAGAGCACCGTAGTCATAGTTCCTTTGAAAATTGTTACCCCAATATTCCTTCTCTATCCTTTAGGTTTACATTTGGCTGTGGCACAGATCCAAACTAGCAATAACTTGAGCAAACAAAAATAGTTGGTTAGGAGGCAGTCAGTACAACACAGGGAAGAGAGATTCACATACCTTTCAGAAATTCAGGATTGCTGCTTCACCATCTTCAACATACATCTTCCACATCATGGCCCAAGAAGGTTGTTAAATTGCTCTCAGTTACTAAGCCAGTGGAAGATAAAGAAGGACATGTCTCTTCTCTTTTAAATATATTTCCACAATTTTCATATGATTCTACCTTTATTTATTGGCCAGAATATATTTATATAGCCAACACTTGCTGCAAAGGCAGGTAAGAAATATCTTACTTATTCTCATAGATCAATATGCAGAAAAAATTATAATTGTGCTACAAAGAAGGAGAGACAGAGGAGTGATCATGGGGATAGCTATCAAATTCTGTAACATGTATACAAGGGGATATACATTTTGTCTCAGCATTTCAACCACTCCTGTAACCTTTAACTACAAATAAACTTAATCCTTCATGAGGATTTCTGTTGATATTTGAAGATTAGAGAAAAGAGGAAAAATAGCAATCTGGTTTGCTCATAGCACCACCTTTTTACCTTGATTTAATTAAGATTGTCTAAAAATGTCTTTCCCTTTCCTATGTTTTTTTTCTAGAATGACACCAGAGAAAATTATGCCTTCTCAAGGCCATGCAATAGGAAGTACTGAATTAACCATGTATATTTGATATTTCCCTATTAACTTGTATATTTTTTCTAGTGGATAGAAAAACATAAGTTCATCCTATGAAACTAAATTAGGACACATTTTAGAGAAACTGATTTAAACTCAAAAATGAACTAAGAAAATTACATGTTGAAATATTTCATTTTGATCACATATTCTCTAGTCATATATTTCATCAAGAGAGGGCATTGTAGGTTTATTTTATTTCTTGGTTACTCTGTATTTTTAATTACAATTTCCTTATATTTGAAATTGTAGAAAGCATATTACAAAAATATTTTTTGAAATAAATTTGACAACTTCTATGAAGTACCTTGGAAATATAAAATACCTCATTGATCTATCACACCATAATCCATGTCATTACATATAAATTACCATAGTACTTTGCTGGGACAAATTATTTAAAATTAATTGCATGTGAGTCAATATTACTAAATTATGTTTAGTTTCTTTTTTAAAAAGTAAAGGGGTAAAAGTAAATGCTATGATCAAGTCTAATCTGTGATATCTTTTGTTCTTCTATCCCATTTTACTCCTGATGGTATAATATAATGTATCACATAGGAAAAACAAAAAGAGTGGGTAATCTGAGTGATGATGCTTGTTACAACTAATGCTATTTTAAGTGACCTTGCTTTACTTTGAATGATATTTAGATTTATTTTAAATCACCTTTGAATCTGTAATGTGTATCTGTAATATAATGACTTCGATGAGAAACTGCTTTTAGTCCTAGTCATTTTAATGAGAATAAACTTCATGTCCATCTCAAACTGAGATTTTAACAGTTCACTATGTCTGTCATTGAAACTTTTAAATGCTAACTTGAAAATTTCCTGAAGACAAAAATTTCAGTCTTTTAAATATTGGTAATGATAGAAAAAGTCACATATTGATAATTGTTATTATAAGTGAAAAATTTAAGTGTGATACATATTTATTTTTCTGCTAACATCTGTAGTTGAATTCCTTAAAGAAACATGTTTTATTTTGTTTTGTTTTGTGGCAAGGTCTTATTATGTAGTCCAGGCTGGCCTTGAACTCACTATGTATCCCAGGCTGGCCTCCTGAGTGCTGAGATTAGTCTTGTGCCACCATGTTTGACTCAGAACAGTGTTAATAGGGTAGGTAGGTAGGTGTGTGTGTGTGTGTGTGTGTGTGTGTGTGTGTGTGGTGTTTCCCTAAAAGATCCACATAAAACAAAATGTGAGATAAATTGGAAATAAACTTCCAAACTCCAAAAAGATTGTGGAGACTGTTTGGTACTTTACAAGCATTCAATAAATATTTACTGAATACACAGACCACGTTTAAGTACTGTCCTAGATGATAGGAATACAGTAGTGAACAAAACAGACAAAAAGGCTCCTTGCAGCTTACATTTTATTGGAAAAGTGTATACAAACTCCTAGACTGATATTTATGTGCTCTTTATTTTTGAAGAATATGTAATTAACCAGTATTTTAAGAAAAAATTAAATCATGTTTTTTTTTTTTTACCAACCAAAATCCTAATATAAAATCTTGCCAAATACTACATGGATAATTTAAAATTGATTCACTTAAAATTGAGAAAAATCCAAAATAAATTGAGGAGCATATAGAATATGGACACTATTGAATGACGATATCACCAAATATAACTTATTATGGGAATATACCGAATCTTTTATCATACTATACATCAGTCAAAAGAAAACTAAATTTGAGTATATCAAAAGATGTTCATAATAAATATTTGCTAAGTTCTGGCACTCATTGTTGATTAACAAAGCAAAACATAAAATTTTCAAAAGTCTAGGCAGGAAAGAATAGGTCCTTAATGTTTAACAGATAAAAATCATAACCAATGTCATCTCTAATAGTGATGCACTGCAGATATTATTACCTAAAGCAGTAGCAATATGTTTTCTCCAGCAGTACTCTATTATTTAATAGTGGTATAGAAATTCTAGCAATTGTAATAAGAAATATCCACATAAGAAGTGTAAAAGATACTATATAATAATTTCACAATTGATGAGAGTTTAGTAAAGAGCCTGGATACAAAAGGAATGGATGGACTGATAGCGTTCTTATATATTGATAGTAACCAATTAGAAAATATAGTAGGAAATAAAAGACTCAATTGCAGTTGCAACATAACATGAACAATACTTGGAAAAAACAATAAAATAGTGGTGAACAAAATTACAAAACTTTACTGTGAGAGATCCAAGTTTTACGTAAATTTACAGAGAAGAATAACATGTTCCTGGATAGGAAGACTAAATATTACAAACATGCCAAGTCTTCCAAACTCAGATGTAAGATTACTGCAATTCATATTGAAATCCCAATAGAAATTTTGAAACTTGAGAAAATAATTTAACGTTCATCTGGAAGTTTTTAAACAAGAGGCAGCCAAAACTTTTTTGAACAAGAGAAATGAAAAGATACTTGCTTGTATAAAAAATATATCAAAGAAATGTTTTCTAAAAGTGTGGAGTTGGAATAGAGACATATAGACATGGAAAGAGAATATAAAACTCAGAATATTATAATAGAAAATCAATAAAAACATGAATATTAGGGCATTTTCAAGCTCTGTGAAGAAGTTATTGATATTTGGATGAGGATTGCATTGAATATAGATAGCTAAGGATAATATGTACATTTAAACAGTATTAATTCTCCTAATCTATGAACATGGAAGCTCTTTTCCCCTTTTAATATCTTCTTCATAAGTATTCTACAATTTTATTTTAGGTATTTTTCACTTCCTTAGTTTATTCTTAGGTATTTTTTGGTGTGGCTATTGTGAATGGAATTGCTTTCATGATTTATTTCTCAGAAAGTTCATTGCTGGAGTACAGAAAAGTTATTCATTTTTGTATGATTTGGTAGCCTGCTCCTTTTCTTTATGCATTTATGAGTTCTAATAGATTCATGGAGTATTCTGGGGAAAATTCTGTGTGCTGATGAAAAGAGTATGTGTGCTGGAGCTGTTGAATGAAATTTTCTGTAAATGTCTATTAAGTCCATTTGATCTCCAGTGTAGTTTAGTTTAACTCTGCTGTTTCTTTTAAAATTTAGTCTATCCAGTGGTAAAGGTTGAGTATTGAAATTCTCAACTATTACTATTGGAGAACATCCCTCCCTTTAGGTCAAAGAGCACTTATTTTTATAAAATTGGGTACTCTGATATTAGGTATATATAGATTTCCAATCAGTATAAGTTCTTGAATTGATCCCATTATATAGTGACTTTCTTTGTCTTACTGTTTTTATCTTAAAGTCACTTTTGTTGAGCAGAGAGTGTGGGGTGCATTTTCTGCATTTACTCCTACAAAGGTAGTGTTGGCACCTATTGGGTGATGGGGTCTTCTTCAGGCACTGTTACTACTGACTCAGTTATTTATTGGTATCTCTGGCCCTGGTTATGCCAGTAGTGGTGAGGGACCTGAAGCATGTGTCCTCTAACTAGATAGTGGTGCAATTCTAGATGCTTCAGGAGATAGGTGAGGATAGAAATCACAATATTCCCTCTGTGGTTCTCATACCCAATCTTGTTAGCAGTGCAGGATTACTTAAGATATACATGCAACAAACAGTGGGGCTAGTGTAGGTGTGCTGGCAATAGTAGGTTTCATGTTCCTCTCTGCTCCTCCTATAGGCATGCTCATTCAAGAGTAGGATCTCAGAGCTATCCACAGCCAGTGACAAGGCAACTGGCAAGATGTTTTTCTTCCTAGTCTCTCATTTTTTCAGATGTGTTACCTGGCAGAGATTGAGCAAGAGTGAGTGGGCCATGGCTGGAGCTGGGTAAATTTCTCTCAGCTGAAGTTCTCACAGATGCAAGTGAGGTTGGGACACAGCTATTGCCAGGAAAATTTCTCCCTGGAACTTCTTAGACTGTGGATCCCAGGAGCAGGTAGCAGCCTGAATCAGTGCATTGCTCAGGACGGTCTCAGCATTCTTGTGTAAGTGGGTGGGGAGAAGTGGAACCACCGAGTTCATTCCCTGCCCTATTAGTGACAGATGTCCCTGGATGGCTCTGTGGAGAAAGCATGGTGTGAGCCACATGTGTGTGGGCCTTCAGTAATGTCCCCAGCATGAATCTGCACATGATTGGCCATGCTTCTGGTCTCAGAGGAAAGGCTCTTGATCCCCATGTACTTGCGAGCAGTGTTCTTGGTTCCCTTCCGTATCATAATATCTGCCCCCTCTGTTCAGTGCTCTCAGTGGGCTTGAGTCAGTCACTCCACTGAGCCAGTTTGTGTGCTGAAGCAGTGACCTACAGAACAAGTGCTGTGGGAATCTAGAGATAGAAATATGTAGAGGTTTCTGGGCCCTAGAGCAGTCCAAATTTATAAAATAAGTCCCTTCTCAGGATGACTCTCACAAGGTGGAAATGAGAGCAAAAGAGAAGGACAGAAAAAATACACAGATAAATAGTATTATCTTAATCGAGATTGTCTTCAGCCTTACAACAAAGGGAAAGCCTGGCATATTAATTATACCCTTGGAGTTGATATTACCTTGAAACATGAGGGTTGAATTTTGTACCCCTGTGTTAATCAATGGCTGTGATCTGCCACTAAGCAAAACTGTGAAATCTTTTGTGTGCAAAGCTCAAGTTAGGGCAATTCTTTAAGAAAGGGGACATCTCTAGGCTGCAAATAGGCAATAAAAACAGCAGCTGAAGTATGGATACAACTTGCTAGTACAGGAAATCTTATTTGAATCCTTAGGGCATTTAGTACAATCTCAATAATGCTCATTGCTTTAAAGTCTATTTTTATATTAATACTTATTCATCAACTATGTATTAACATTTTCCTGTGATATCTTTCAATCATTTCCTTTTAAACTTTCCACATCATCATTTTTTAAAGCAGCATACCAGTCTTATGATTTTTCCTAATCTGAAATCTATCTTAATAGGCAAGTTCAATCTGTTTACATTCATTATGACTAGTCACTCATTTGGACTTATTCTACAATAACACTTTGATTTTACTGTGTTTTTCAAATATTTTATTCATTTAATTCTTATTTTAAAAATTAAAACATAAATACCTGACATAAAATCTAAAGCTAATAGTTCTATTCTTCTAATGGATGTTGATCACCATTTTTCATCTTGAGGCCTGATATTGTAGTTCCACTGTATTTTGTTTGTGCTAAGATTTTTATTTGAAGTTTCATTGGTAAAATTACATATTTATGTGCAATTGTAAGAATTGATACAGAGGCTCAGTGTACTCTTTACTCAGTTTCTCTCATAGTAGTATCTTTAAAAACTATAGTAAAATATACTATAACCAGGATATTGACATCAGTACAGTCAAGATACAAAACGTGTCCACCACAACAAGAATCCTCTCCACTAACCTTTTAGGGCATACTCTACACCTCAACTCCCTTTGTAATCTCTGTCAACCCCTAATCTGCTTGTCATTTCTTTAATTCTGTTATTTCAAGAAAATCACATAAAAGAAATTGTACAATGTACAATTTTGTGTGATTGACTTTTTTACTCAGCATAATTCTCTGGTAATTTGTTGCAGGCATCAATAGTACACATTTGTGAGCAAGATTCTATGGTATTAATGTACCACAGTTTCTTTAACTATATACTCATTGAAGAATATTTTGGTTGTTTCAGTCTATTGATGTTTTTATTTTATCTTCCTGAGTGAACTGTCAAAAACTTATTTCCATTTATCTTTCCCCCTTTATGTTGTTAACTTAAACATTTCTTCTCTATATATATTTAGTTAGTTAGTTAGTTATTTTTTATTTTTTGGTATTGGAGATCAAACTTGGAATCTAGCACTTGCGAGCCAGGTGGCAGAACCACTGAGTTAAATCTCTGGCTCTTCTATATATATTAAGAACCACATCAGACAGCATTAGACTTTCTGATTCACCCATGAAATGCAATTAGAAATGCAGAAGTAAATCCTATCATATTTACTCATATTTTTGCTTGCTGAGTTCTTTCTTCCTGGTAGTCTAAGGTGCTTTCTCTATTTCCCTTTTGTTTGCTGAATGTCATTCTCCTTTCTTTTAAATTATGTTTGCTGATCATAAATTCTCTTAGTATTATTTTGTCTGAGAACCTCTTCACTTTCCTTTCATTCCTGAAGAATTTTTCTGCTGTGTGAGCTTTTGTGGGATAGACATTTCTTTCAGCACTTGAAAAAATATTGTAGTACTTTCTTCTGTCCTTTATGATTTCTGATTGAGAAATTGCCTGCCATTCCAGGTTTGGCCCTATAAGGTAAAAGTTGTTTTGTTGACTTTAGTATTTAAAGTTTTTATTATGATGCATCTCTGTGTATATTTCTTTGAGTTTATTTTTTGGGGGGGTTCATTATGTTATTGAATGTGGAAATTTATATTTTGTGATAAGGTTTGCAATCCTAATTTCTTTGAGTTTTTTCTCCATTCTTTCAGAAACTCCAGTGACACAAATGATGACCATTGTTTGACTCCCAGGAGTCCCAGAATCTCAGCTCTTTTTCTACATTGTCATTTAAATTTTTCTCTGTTCTCAGGATTATGTAATTTCTATTCTGTCTTTCAGTTCACTAATTCTTTCTTCTGTCTTCTTCATTTTGTTTTATAATCCATCCACTGAGCTTTCAATTTTAGTTATTAAACATCTGAATTCTAAAATTTCAGTTTGATTCTTCTTGATGTGTTCTATTTTTTAGCTAAGACTATCAACTTCCTTGTTGAACCACTCTAATTTTCATTTGTGTCAATTGTGTTTTTAATTGCTCATTTTTAGCATAAACGTTTTAAAGTCTTTGTCAGATAATTCTAACATCTCAGTAATCTCAGCATTTGTATCTATTGTTATCTTTTTTCCTTTATCTTGAGATCATCTTGGTTTTTATTAGGATGAGAGATTTTCTGTTGAAACTTGCAATTTTTCATTATTGTGTTACAAGACTCTACATTTACACCTTTATCTTTTGCTAAATTTTTATGTTCTCTGACCCTGTTCTAGCATGTGTTGAGAGGGTGTTGCCTCATTACTATCAGATAGAAGTAAAAGCTAGGGTTTCCCATTTGGCTTCCATTGACACCTGAATGTTGAGGGGATTTTCTCATTCTTTTTGGACAAGAGCTGACTTCCACCTCTTCCAGGTGGTGGTGTTCACTGTTACTATGGTGAAGGTTACCACTAGTTCTAGGTAGTAGAAAAAGTCATGACTAGGCCTTCTCTAACTCAACTGCAGCAGAGAAGGGATATAGAACATTCTATGAAGTTCTGTGGTAGGTAGGAAGTAAGCGAAGACTCTTCACGTGAAAACCACTGATCCTATATGGGTGAGGTTTATTATTAAAGGATGGGGATGAAGGTCTCTGCTCTCTATTTGGCTTTCTCTGTAAAAACCTAATTGGGAGTATTGAAGATTGTTTGTACAGTTTTGTGAGGGTGAATACTTAGGCTTCCCACTTGGCCTTAGCTATCATGTTTGGAATCAGGTCACGATTTGTTTCTCTAATTCCTGAGTAGAGTGCAGTGGTTATTACATAAAGTTTTCTTGTTACATGTTCCTCTTTCCTGGTCATTTAGCTAGAAAGAATAAGCTTTTGTTGAATCTCTTATGGTTAGTTTCTCTCTGCACCTGTAGGTATTTATAGGTTGACATTTTGTTCAGCTTGAAGTCTAAGATGTATATATAAACATCAAAGATACGTAGTTGTTCTAACTGTTTCTCTATCTTAGAGTCTTTTTATGTTGTTGTTCATATAATAAACAACATTTTCAATTTTGCTTAGCAGGAAGAATAGGAAAAATATCTACTGTCTGCCCCTGGAAGTGGAAGTCCCACATTGGGGCCATCATGACAATTTTTATTTAAAGGAGCATCATTGGGGAATATATAACACCCACATAGTACTTTTAGAAGTATTTATATTGATGGATTAATAATTTTAATTTTATGAGTTTTATTATATCGAACAATGTGTACTTAACAGGGAAATAAAATAAGTACAATAAAATATTAAATTTTTAATATGTAATGAGTGTGGAAAATAAACATCAACATTTTTGACATCAACTATTTACCTGATTAAAAGATCTAAAACATACATTCCTCTGTGAACTACAATGAAAATACAAACAAAACTACTACAGAAATAATCTTTGCTTCAAATAGTAACTTAAAGCAGTCTTCACATGTGACAAGAGCATGTTCCATACACAATTCTTTCTTACCCTGACAGTACCTGTGCTTAGCTTTCTTTTCCTGCTCAGCAGGCCATACTTATCACCTCTCTTATCTTCAGGAGCTTCCCATTATATTATACAATCCACTCTTAGCAGGAAAATGAAATGTCAATAAAATAAAATATAAAATATATACTGAATGTTTAGAATAAACATCAACATTTTCTACATCAACTGTTTGTTTACTTACTAAATATAAAAAAAACAACAGAAATAAATTCTTATGTGAACTACAAGAATAAAAATAATACTCCACCGCAGAAATTATTTTTACTTCAATTATCACATCTAAAGCAGTTTTCACACATGAGAACAGCACGTTCCATACAAAAGTATCACTTTCAATGATAGTACATATGCTTTGTTTTACTGTTTTCATTGTTAGGTCATATGGAGGTTCCTGTGATATTTCACCTGTCTGTTCACCGGCCTGCTACAGAATTCTTTTGTGGAGATCTGTAGGCAGATACATACTGGTTTTCCTCTGTTGTAATTGATCATTTATCAATTCCAGCCTCTATCCTCTAAGAAAATTTCTCTATGATATTTTGTGTTTGTTATTTTCTTTATAAACTATGAAAGTATTTATGCCTGACATGTTTAGGATCCAGTAAAGCAAAGTCATTGGCCAATGCTTTGTTTTGAGCGACATCATAGTTGCTGCATAACTCATCAACAACATCTACTTTACCTTTTGTTTTTTGTGAAATATGACCATTTCTGGCTTCATTTGTGTTGAGCATTCACTATCAATCCTTTTTATTTCTTGTTTTTTTTGGTTTGTTTTTTTGAGACAGATTCTTGCTACATAGTCCAGGCTAACCTTGAACTTACTATGTAGCACTGGCTGAACTTGAACTCACAAGATACTCCTAGAAAGCTGGGATTACAGGGATGCACCACCACACCCAGTTTCACTATCAATCTTATCATCATGGTGTATCATTGACAATATCAATACTACTTTGTTTTTCTTCACAGTATAGGAGGCCAATGTTAAGTCCTTCTGAAATCCAAAGATTGTACTATACATTTCTATATTGTGAACTTACAACGTTTTTTCAGAAATCTCCACTATGTTCTTGTGAATAGATCCCGTGCTGATCAGTTGGTGTTTTTTTACCAAATGTAACTCATGAACCAATTGTTAAATGTGACATTTATGTTACTTTTTGAAATAGGTGCCATAAGTCTGTTCACAATGCCATATGGTTTATTACTGTATGAATAAAGACCTGGTGGCTGAGTTCCAGGATAAATTTCTAGATTCAAGGTATAAAATGTTTTCTAATCTATCGGGGCTTATACATATTTTTCATTTTTAGTTATATATTTTATTAATTAAAAAGTTAAAAAGTACTTAATATAGGCCAGGTACTATTTTAAGTAGAGTAATTCACAGACACTAACTTATTGATTCATTCTAAGACATTTATCACTAATAGAGATTAATTGACAGCAATGTTCATCCAAGATTCAAAAGGATCTCATTAGTTTGATGCATGGATTCTGTTTAAGATAAGATAACCCAGATCTATCCCTGGCCAACTTACGAAAGAATTTTGCAGTGCAATTCATTCTAATATAGTGAAACAAAGCAAGAAGTGTAAATGAAATCCTGAAAGATAGGCCCTCTCCCACCTCCCAAGAATCTTAATTTTTATACCATATTTGGAAGGTTTATTTGGCATGTTTTGGCAAAACATTCAATAACAATGAAATGATGCAAGTTGTTTGTCAATTGTATATATTCAGACAGTGTACAAATTGCTTGACAATTACAAAAAAGCTTAAAAAATGAGCAAATAGAAGCCAAATTGTCATTTTTTTCTCTTTTTCCTTTCTTGGCAGGTCTTTTTGTCATTAAAACATAGGCAATTATTTTTTATTTAGCTCAGTGGCACCGCACCTGCCTCCACAAGCGCAAGGTCCTGAGTTCAGTCCTTGGTACAAAAAAAAAATGTAGGCAATTTTGAAAGACATCAAATTTCTTGAATGTCATTATTGTTCTAAAAATCTCAACACCACATCTCCATAAGTCCTTTAGATTCTTAAAATTAGAATGATAAAGTCCTTCTATGAAGGCTTTTATTTCAGATAGTGAGATGTCATGATAAATATATTTTTGAGTATTACTATTGATACACATAGAATGTTTTACTTGTGTTTTATTATTAGTGTATTTCAAAACATCTTGTAGCATATTGACTGTTACAATTTCCAACACTGTATCATAGTGTTGGCATTCCATCTGATAAGGTTTCACCCCTGGAAAGAACCTAATAACATTTTCTGACTTAGTTCTAAATTTTAGATTGTTCAAGTAAACGTGACCATTTTGTAGAATTTTGACTAGTCAAATATTTATTTGCATTACTGTTTTATTCTTCAAGTGAATCAAGATATTCTTTCTGTACTTCTTTTTTTTTTGGTACCAGGAATCGAACTCAATCCCTTGCGCTTGCGAGGCAAGCGGCGGAACCACTGAGGTAAATCCCCGATCCCTGGTCTCTTTCTGTACTTCTTTATCTGTAATATTGCTATTAGTCATATCTGTCATATATTGCTAATTTCTTTGACTTACATAATCCAAGTCATCATTGGTAGCTGAATTACCTGATAACTCACTTTTAACCTCCCCCAAAGTTATAGAAGCAGATTTTCATGCAACATTGTACTGAATTGGTCAAATGAAAACATGCAATATAAAATGATAAATACACACAAAAGGTAACATGGTGCACAATGTGGGTAAAACTCACTCATTTACATTGACACAAATGTGCATACCTTCACATTCATCATACCAAGTGGGTGAATGCAAAGATTGCTTCCTGTATTCCCCCAACTTAGCACTGAGACATGCAGCCATGTACCATTATGCTAAAGTACATATTTTATTAGAAAAATATGGTCAGGATATATTTTTCCCACCTGATGCCCCTTCTTATACTCCTTCAAAATATTTTCCAACCAATACTTAATAATCACTACTCACAGATGCACTCACTCCTTTCATGACCATTTCCTTTTATATTTCCACTACTTCCTTTAAGTTTGGACTCTTTCTTATTGGAACATAATCTTGATTCATGCTTTTTGTGAATATTAGTGGATGGTAAATACCCTCAGCGTTTGTCTGAAAGAGACACTTATTACATTTGATCTCCAATGTTGTCTCACTTTTCTCCTTGGTGGGACAAAATACCTGACACTCAAAGTTAGAGGACAAGATGTTTATTTCAGCTCAGTTTGTAGAGCTTTCAGTCCATAGTCAGCTGGCTCCAAGGCAAGGTGGCATGACACAGGAACATGGCAGAAGAGAAACAGTCCACAACCAGGCAGGCAGGAGGCATTGCAGCAGTAAGCATTGAGCCTGCCTTTCCCTTTTATCACATCCAGGCTACAAATTTTTTAGGTGGTGCTACTCACACTAAGGATGGAGATTCTGTCTTCAGTAAATCCATTCAGCCACATCCAGAGTGATGCAAATTTAGTACCACATGCCTTTCATCCCACACACCCTGGATCCAGCCAACTTCAGAAAGCCCAACCTATGAGTGCATGAAGCTTTGGGGGGATTTCTAGATACAAGCCACAACATTCTGTTCTTGGTACCCAAAAGACTCATGTGTGTGCCTTTATGCAAAAGCCATTTAGTTCATTTTTAAAAGTTACCTGACAATTTCAGTATTGCCGAACACTCCAACTCCAAAGTCTCCTCTGAGATTTAAGGAAAACTCTTAGCTGTGAGTCCCTGTACAAATGAAAAGAAAGTTAAGAACTTCCAACATACAATGGAACAAGTTAAGCATTCACAATCCATAAGGTACAAATAGGGGGACAGAATGGAAGGGAACCACAGCATTCCAAAATCCAGAAGGACAAACATTAAGTCTTGTAGTTCCATCTCCAGCATCTGCAGCAATCTTTGGCAAGATGTGAACTCCAAAAAGCTTGGGTGGCTCTGCCCCTATGGCACTGTTGGTGATTGTAGCTTCCATGGCTTCTCTTTTGGGCTAGCTTTGCTCACTCCCTGCAGCTTTCCTCAGACAACCCATATTCCTGGCTTCTACAACCTTCTGGGGGCTCCTCTGCACCTTCAGCTTCACATTTACAGCTTCACACCCTCTCTTAGGGGCACACTGACTTCTCAGATCTTCTCTTGAAATCTGAGTGAAAGCGTTCCTGACCTAAAACTCTTGTATTCTGCATGCAACTGAAACCACCATCATGTGGATGATACTAAGGCCTGCTGCCAGCTGGAGTAGTAGCCAGGCTTCCTTCTTTCTTGGCTGTAGGGGTCCATTGCTTGAATTGCTGAGAACTGTGAACCCAATCCTGAGGAACAAATTACCTAGGCTGCTGCCATTCTAGAACATGGTGCTGTAGGGGTTTTCTCAAATTAAAGTTCCACCTTTGCAATTTTGAAGGTACAAAGAGCACAGTTTTGCTGGTTCTTATGATGTCCTCAGGTTAGTTTCTTTATTGTCCTGTTTTTTTTTCAGTAAACAAGTTCTCCTCTGCTCCATCTGTGCAGGCTATAACTTTTCTGGACCCTTTTCTCTTTTAAAAGCATTCTGGTGGTCTCTTTGCTCTTGATTCTCAACATAGACATGGCTAAAAGCCCCTGATAGTAAACATGCTACAGCCTCAATGTTAGACTGCTTTGAAATATCTTCCATCAGATTAATTGGGCCCACCTTTAATCTCAGTCTCAGGCCAAATCTCTGGGCATGAGCAAAATGCAGACAAATTTTCTGCCAAAGCATAACACAGGATCTGGTGTCCAACTGCCAATTGAGTTCTTCTTCCCAATTGAAATTGATTCAGCCTGGTCTTTTCCAGCTACATTGCAGTCAACATTATGGACTTCTGATCTCTGACCAGTATCTCCCATCAAGCTTTTCTCACAGCATTCCAGGGCTTTTTCTTCAGGTGGCATATCCAAACTCTTCCAAGCCAGTTCCAAAAGCTTCTGAAATATATGGCCAGGTAACATAACAGCAACAACCCCACTTCTGATATCAAAATCTATCTTGGTTACTTTTTCTCATTGTTGAGACAAAATACAATGGACCCTTGACTTACAAATTCAATTTGTTTGCAAGGGATAGTTGTAACTCAAGTTGGTTGTAAATCAAGACTATTTTTTCCCATGAGAAATAATGTAAATACCCATAATGCATTCCAAACTTCTCAAAGCACCCCTTAACTAACCTTTTCATAATAAAAAGAGTTGCATAATGTGTATAATTTATCAGAAACATAAATAATTTTCCATGTGTATTCACCAAAAAGTTATAATATGTATGTAGTTTACCAGAAACAACAATTTCATACTGTACTCACCATTCATGTTGATATCTTTGGCTTTCAGGAAGAAAGAATGAAATGGAAGGTGGCTATTGTTTGGAAGGACAGTCCCCTTCCATAAAAGCATTAGGAATCTGGCTTTCTGATGTCTTTTCTCTCCTTGGTAGAGTCTGTAGCCCACTAGGACCTGCTTTTGGCTTAGTAAGTCTCAATCTTTTCAGAACTAAGAACTGGACTAAAATTGTCTGTTTCTGTCTTTTCTTTAACACTGTTCTGTAGCATGACATGACATTGTCATTAACCAAATGAATGCAATGGTTGGTTTTTTTCTCTGTCTGGATAGGTCTTCTCTACCAATGTTTGCAGTTCTGTCCATTTTTCAGGATTTCCTTTATTACTGAAAAATTTTGCTGCACTGATTGTTGATATTCCCCCTCATCTTCAGAAAGCTCCTCAGCTGCCATTCTCTGTTGCTCAACCAGAAGTTGCTGAAGTTCCTCTGCAGACAATTCCTCTGCGTATTCCTCCACTGGTTCCTCAACATCACCACTGTCTACCTGCAAGCCCATGGACTCTGCCATAGTGAAAATGTCATCAACCACAGGGTCAATTGAAGGCTCAGGCTCCTGTACATAGCCTTCAAAGTCTTTCCTGTATAATTTTAGGCCACACTGTCTTCCAGGCAGATCTCAGTGTCCTTAGAAAGACATTGGGCCAGGATTTCTCAATTAACCCCACACAGGAAAGATGCATTTGGGTTGTAATTCAAGACTTTGGTTGTAAGTTGAAACTAAAATTCTCATCATAACCCAAGTTGTTCATATGTGAGGCCAGTTGTAACTCAAGGGTCCACTGTACCTGACATACAAAGTTAGAGGAGGAATGGCTTATTTCAGCTCACAGTCTGTAAAGGTTTCAGTTCATAGTCAGTTAGGTCTACTGCAGGGCAGGATGGCATAAGCACATGGCAGGAGAGAAACAGTCCATAGAAAGGGAGATAGGAGGTAGCAAAACAGCAAACAGTAGGCCTGCCTTTTGTTTTTATTCCATCCAGACTACAAGCCTTTTGGGTGGTACCACCCACACTCAGGGTGGGGCTTCTGTCTTTAGCAAACCCATTTAGTCATATCCAGAACTATGCTAATTCTAATTAGTGGACTAATTCATTACCATGTGCCCTTAATCCCAGTGTCACACACCCTAGATCTCACCAACACTGGAAAGTCCCACCTATGAATGCATGAATCTTTGGAAGGACATACAAACCATAAGAAATACTTAACTGCTATAAAATTATTGGTGAATAGTTACTCTTCCCTCAGCTGTTAGATGAATGATGTTTATTGTATTCTGTCCCATTTTGTTATTGATATGAGGTCTGCTATTAGTATGATTACCATTTTCTTATAAAAGATATATATTTTCTCAATTATTTTAATTGTTTTCTGTGTATTTGATAGTCTATAGTTTTCCTATCTGGTTTCCCTGTATCAGTTTAATTGTATGTGTTTTAATGGCACCTTTATTCTTTCAATCTGAGGACTCATATCTTCTCAAATACTGGAAAATCAATCACTATTTTCAGTAATACTTCTATGCATTTTTCTATTCTTTTCTTTTGGAATGCATATTAGGAATGTATTACACTTTTTCTGATTCACATTTCTGTGACTCTTAATATCTCCTTAATATTTGATATCTCAATCCTGCCTCAATTGAGGTTTTAAATCCAGGCTTACACCCTGATACAGAAAATTAATTTGAAAATGATACATGTAGATCAAACCAAACATCCATTTAGTAGTTTAAAAAGGGAGAAGTAATTTCACCAGGGCTTGCCTGAAAGCTTCCACCCTTGTTCATCCAGGTAGCAACCATTTTAAGAACTTTCTAAATAGCCAGAGGGAATCAGGAGTACAGCAGGGATTAGTCTCCCAGGACAGACTGGGTATATGGACCCCTTCACTCCATAATTTCTTCTTCAAACACTGAAGAAGCTGCACCCCAAAAGCAAGGGAAGATCCCTCCCCACTCACCCCCTATTCTAGGCAGCAAGAAGATAAACAAGTGAGTGGTGACAGGCAAGTCTTGTGCTTGCCTGGGTCATTATCTGGCACCTTGAACTACTATGGGACCTCTTCTGTTCCCTCTGAGTATCCCAGGCCTGCCTGAGTCTCCATCTGGCACCTCAAGTTGGTCCCACACCTGAAAGGGACTCTGTTTAGGACTAAAACTGACACCATACCCACTTGAACCCGTGCCAGTTACTCCAGGCTTGCTTGAGTCTCCAGGCAGCACCCATTGTCCCATGTCCTCCCTGGACCCACCAGAGTCTCTTTTCCATCTGACATTCAACACCAGTCCTGGGCAGCCTGATTTTCTACTAGGCACCCCAGACACCCTTTAGTCTCTATCTGGGCCTCACGCTTGCTGGAACCTCTGTTTAGTGCACACGAGAGTCTTGACACACCAGAGTCTCCATCTTGCACCCCACATCAGTCCTTGTCACATCTGGATCTCCACCGGGTGGCTCCACACCTCCCTGACTCTCCATTCAATGAATTAGGCCAGTTCCATGCCCACTATAGTCTCTTCCTGGCACTCAGCATTGGGCCCAGAACACATGAATTTCTGCCTGTTTCCCTGGGCCCAAATGAGTCTCCATTCAGTGCCAGGTGCTTTCCCTAGTCCCTCTGGAGTCTATACCAGGCTCTCTAGGCCCACTTGAGTTTCCCCTTAGTGTTCATTGCATTATGCCCTCCCTAGTCCCACCGGAATCTCTGTCCAGTACTCTGCATCAGTCCCAGGCCCACCAGAGTCCTCACATAATTCTCTTCATGATGCCTTAAATTGACCCCATACCCACAAGAGCCTCCATCTGGCCCTCCGTATCAATTCCAGTTCCGGGTCCCCCTGAGTCTTTACCTGACATATCAAGTCAGAGTGCCCCAAGACTGCCTGAGTCTCTACCTCAAACTTTGAGTCAATCCTGTGTCTGCACAGACTCTGTCTGGCACTCAGTGCTGGTTCTGGACCCCATGGAGGCCTGTTTGAGTATTCATCCAGTGTCCATTGTCTCACACCCACCCTGGGCTCACAGGAGTCTTTGACACCTTACACCAGCCCTGGATCTCTTTGAGTCCCCTCTGAGTAACTCAGGCCTGCCTTAGTCTTTACCTAGCATGGTCCTGCATCCAACAGAGTCTCCATCTGGCACACAGTTATGGTCCTGTACCCTACTGAATCTTTCCATTATGCCCTAGCCCACTTGAGCCCCCTCCCAGTGCCCAGCAACTCACACCTTCTCTGGGCTGTCTGAACCTCCACCTGGCACTCTGTGCCCACCCGAGTCTCCATGTAATGCCACACATTCTCCCTGCATACACCTGAGCTTCCACCTGATGCCCAATGCCATATCCGTGATTACCTAAGTCTCTACCTGAAACCTCATACATACCTGAGTTTTCACCTGGTACCCCACACCTGCCAAGTCTGTTACATCTTGAGAAAAGTGTTCCTAAATTAACACTTGGGTAAAGGTCAGATTATGCCTGCTGGCTGAAGGGGGGAGAAATTGATAAGAGGGGGGAATTAACATGACTGCATCCAAACAGACAACAACTAAGACAAGAAGATAATTATGTGGTCAATGGCTATATGGAACATTGAACACACTGGAATTGCATGTGCAAGCTCTTGTTGGAGCATTTGAACTGGATTGCCACTGGATCTTAGTTGTTTTCTTTCTTTCTTTTCTTCCTTTCTTTCCTTTTGTCCTCTCTAGCTTCTTCTCCACCTTACAGGTGCACAAATATATCAGCAGAATATGAAAATTTTGTAGCTCTCCTCAATCTCAAATTACATCTTCCTCCCTTTATCCCACTCACCCACAAGAATCTTCCCTACACTTAACACAAATTCTGGATCCCAAATATAAAATACTTCTAACAGAACCTTACCCCCTATCCATTTATTTTTTACCAAATATTATCTCTCCTATCTAACTTACCCCTACTGACTTACAAGCCTCTTTCACTATACCTCTATCTCTCCCCTTCTCTTTTCCATCCATGTGTTAGACTACTAATAAAAATATAGTATAGGTTATAAAAGGTATGGATAAAGTGTAAATATATGTTATAACATATAAACAATGTATGGTCACATTTGTGGATGCTGCTAAAGCCAGCAGTAATTTTCCCCACACAGCACAATATCAGGCCCCAAACAATTTAAATTAAATAGTTGAAGGTGTTAACAATATCTCTGGAAAAATAAAGTAGCAAACATATCATCGAAAGACAGCATCTAACTAAAAAGCTCTTCAGATCAACTGCGATCTCTTTAGAATCTACTAGATCTATATCAGCGCTATATACACAGAAACATAGGAAAATGAGGCAGCAAAAGACCCCCAAGGTCTCTCCTCTCTCCCAAGGCAAATGTAGGGGCATCAATGAAGCGGAAAGTAAATACAAGATAGTAGATCTCTATGAAAAATTTAAGGAAGAGATTAAGAAAATTAATGAGTTGAAGGAGAATATGACCCATAAGTTCATGGAATTATCAATCAAAATGTCCCACATAGATTTGAGGGAAATAAGTGAAAAATCAGAAAGGAAGACCAAAATGGTTCAAAACATGAATGACAAATTCATCAAAGATATAGAATCCATAAAAAAATATCAGACAGCAATACCTGAAATAAACTACCATGTAGAATTCGTAAATGGCATAAATGACCAAAGTGAAGATAGAGTGTCTATAATAGAGGACAAAATAATAAATTAAGATGAAGTACCCAGAGGAGCCACAAAAAATAAAGAGAAGAAGGAAACACCACTAAGAACCTTCTAGATGACACTAAGAAGACTAACATAAGGCTAATCAGAGTTAGAGAAAAGCTAGAAGATAAGAAAGATGAAATTATTAATTTGTTTACAGAAATCATAATAGAAAATTTCCCATATATAAGAAAAAATTTCAACATACAAGTAAATGAGGTCCCCAGAACACCTAACAACTGTGATGAAAAGAGAAACTCACTGAGATATACAATTACTGGTACTAAATTGCCTGTAATCCCAAAAAAGCAGAATTTTAAAAGCAGATAGAAGCAGATAGAGAAAAACAACACACACACACACACACACACACACACACATACACACACATATCTTACAATTACAGTAGACTTCTCAACACAAACCTTAAGGGTAAGAAGAGCTTGGAGTGAAGAATTTCAGGCCCTGAGTACAAATAACTTCCAAACCAGATTAACATATAAAGCAAAACTGTGCTTTAGAATAGATTGAGAAATAGACATTTCATGAAAAAGAACAATGTGGGCAATTTATGATTGGTAAACCAGCATTCCTAATAATACTCAAGAATATCCCAGAAAAACTTAACAAAACTATTATGGCTCATGCTTAGATGTCTCCCCCAAATCCTTATGTGGTCATAGATGGGGATTTTTCAGAGGTGGCTGGATCTAGAGTGTGTGCTAGAATTGATTCATGGTGCAATACTAGGCTCCAGGGCACTAGGATTAAGGGTGTGAGTGCTACCCACCCTAAGTAGTGCAGATAAGATAAAAGGGTCAGAAAGATGTTGTTAAGGTTCCTTGTTGCTTTTGCTATCTTCTGCATGCAATGAACTGTTTTCCGTCTGCAATGCCTCTCTGCCATGTGACACTCTACCTTGCAGCCAGCCAACTATGGATTGAAACCTCTACAAATTGTTGAGTTAAATAAACTTTTCCCTCTTTAACTTTGGGTGTGGGGTATTTTGTCTCAGCAAGGAGAGAAAAATTACTAAGACAAAACCCAATAAACCTAACAACTCAGATGGAATGAAAACAACAAGCAGGGTCAATTGAGAAGAATGAACATTAAAAGATGATGGGAAAAGCAAAGCAAAGGAGTCTCCAACAGAGAAGGAGCCCAATGATAACAACTAATGGACAACCATCTGTAATATCAGTCAATGTTAATGGCTTCAACTGTCCAATTAAAAGACACAGGTTGGCAGGATTGGACCAAAAACCAGAAAGCAACAGTCTGTTGCATTCAAGAAACTCATGTAATCAAAAAAGATACCCTAACCCTAAAATAAAAACAATCCCAAATAAATAAGCTAATGATGCACCTCAATGTCTCAGAAAAAAAAAAAAAACAACTCAGAGCTGGTATAAAGAAAGAAAGTACAAGGATCAGAGCAGAAATTAATGAAATGAAGACCAAAAAACAATACAAAGAATCAATGACTTGAAGAGATAGTGCTTTGAAAGAATAAATAAAATAGACAGATTTAGCTAATCTTACCAAAAAAGGAAAGAAAAGACACAAATTAATACAATTATAAATGAAAAAGGTGAAATCACACCAGACACTGCTGAAACCCAGAAAATTATTAGCAACTACTGTACTTGACAAACATATGCCAAAAAAAATCGGAGATCTAAAAAGAAATGGAGAGATTTCTAGATACATATGAACTACCAAAACTGAACCAAGAAGACTTAAAAATCTTCAACAATCCAACAACAGACAATGAGATTGAAGCAATAATTTTAAAAAATACTACCAACAAAGAAAATCCACAAGCCTGATGGATTCACAGTTGAATTCTGCAAGAACTTCAGGGAACTTGATCTTTGACAAAGTATCATAGAACATACACTGTAGGAAAGATAGACTCTTTAGCAAATGGTGCTGTGAAAACTTTCCACGTGCTTAAAATTGAACCTAGACTCATATCTCTCATCATGCACTAAACTAAAATCAAAATAGATCAAAGATCTAAAGGTTAAAACAGAAACACTTAAACTACTGGAAGATAAAACAAGTAAAATCTTAAAGAACTAGGTGTAGGTTAAGATTTTCTGAAGAGAACACAAGAGCACAAGGAATATTGCTGAGAATCAGGAAGTCGTATTATATCAAATTAAAATGTTTCTGAACAGCAAAGGAAACAATGGACAGAGTGAAGAGACAAATCTACAGAATGGGAAAAATTTTGCTATCTCTTCTTTGGACAGAGGACTAACATCAGGAATATGTAATGAACTCAAAATATTAGATGCACTCAAAATAAGACACAATAAAATATGGGCAACCAAAGTGAATTGGCACTTCTCAGAAGCACAAATGGACAGAAAATACATGAAAAATACTCAACATTTGTAGTCATCAGAGAAATGGAAATTAAAACTACAGAGATCCCATCTCACCAAGGAAAAAATGGCTATCATAAAAAAAACCCTTATAATAACAAAATGTTGGCAAGAATGTGGGGAAAAGGGAAGCCTACTACATTGTTGGTGGGAATGTAAATGAGTACAACCACTATGGAAATCATTGTAAAGAATCCTCAAAAACCTAAACATAGAAATTCCATTCGTCTCAGTCATCCCTCTTCTGGTTATCTTCCCCAAAGGATTAAATCATCATAATACAAGGATAAATGCATAGCTATATTTATAGCAGCACAATTCATAATACCTAGATACTGGAAACACTTTATATCTCCATCAACCCATGAATCCATAAGGAAAATATGTTATTTATATACAATGGAGTACAACACAGCCATAAAGAAAGATAAACTTGAGGTATTCATAGGTAAATGGATGCAACTCAAGAACATAATGTTAAGGGAAAAATAAATCAGACACACAAACTTATATATCACATTGCTTATTTTATATGAGAAACAAAAATAAAAAACTAAAGAGAAGAGAGATAAATAGGAAACAGAGAGATGTTAAAATATTTCCCCAAGCTACAGATTCAATTGTATTAAAAATATTTCAATAGAAGCAAATATAACAAATCTTTCTTTTCAATGAAATAAGATAAACTAGCAGCATAAATGAAAGCAATTAGCAATTTCATTTTTGTAAGAATCTTTATGTCTTTCACTCTGAGTAACTACTTTGAAGATAATGACACACAATATAATAACTATTGTTATTATTTTAATAATGGGCAAGTGAAATGAACAGACACTTCTCAGAAGTTCAACTGGCCAACACATATATGAAAAAAATTCAATATCTTTGGACATTAGAGAAATACAAATTAAAACTGCACTAAGATTCCATCTTACACCTGAAAGAATGGCAATCATAAAGAAATCAAAAAATAAATGCTGGCATGCCTATGGTGAAGAAGGAATTTCCTCTGTTATTTGTGGGAATGCAAGCGAGTACAACCACTATGGAAATTAGTATGGAGATTTTTAAAGGTCTAAAATTAGAATTCTGACTCAGCTTTTCTCCCTTTTGTGTATCTTCCCCTAAAGAGTTAAAGATGTCATACTACAGTGATACATGCATACCAATGTTTATCGTAGCATAATTCATAATAGCTAAATCCGGAAAACAGCTGGTGCACCCATCAACAAATGAATGGATAAAGAAAATGTGGTATGGGTATGTATACATAATGAAATACTACTTGGCTATAGAGAAGGACATATTCTAGACATTTGTAGGAAAATGCTAATAGGGCTGTGGTGAAAAAGGAACACTTGTACATTATTGGTTTGAATATCAACTAGTACAACCAATGTGAAAACTACTGTGCAGATTTTCCAAGAACTAAAATTAGAAATTCTATGTGACCCAGCTGTTTCCCCTCTAGGTATCTTCCCCAATGTGCTAAAAACAACATACTACAGTGATACATGCATACCAATATTTATAGCAACATGATTCATAATAGCTAAATCCTGGAACCAGCTGGTGTACCTATTAACAAATGAATGGTTAAAGAAAATGTAGTATCTGTACATAATGTAATACTACTTAGCTATAATGAAGGACAAATTTGAGACATTTGTAGGAAAATGGATTCACCTGGAAAATGTAATGTTGAGTGAAACAAACCAGACTCACAAACATAAATATTCTATATTATCTCTCATTTGAATAAGGCAAATTACAAATGAAGAGCATAATAAATGATGTATAGAAGGAAGCAAGGGGGTAGATTTCTTGTAAATAGGAAGTGTCTTGGCAGCCTAATGGAAGGGAGAAGAGGAGAGGAAGGGGAAGTAGAATTAAGATGTGTCATATACAGGAACTTAATAACCTCAATCAATATAAACATTATATGTCATGAATATGAGCTAGGATTAACAATATCAGCAAGAATGAAAATGGGGAAAAGGGATTTAGAGGAAGAGGGAGGGAGCTGGTCAAGAATGGGAAAGGGATAACAAAAAAAAACTGTGTTTTGTGCATGTACCTACTCCCCTAAATGAATGAAAACTTCATGTATTAAAAACATGTACTAAACAAACAAACAAAACATTCTGTCCATTAGGAAACTAATATTTTTAGTATAGGGCGTGTTTGACTCTATTTCTCATATTTTTCTATAGTGGACAAATGTCAGCATGTTTTCCTTCATCTGGATCAAATAGCCTATGATTTACTTTACATCATTTCCTAAATTTAGATAATCTATTTTCTCTGTCTAGACTTAGTGTAGTTAATGTTGTGCCTGGTAACCTCAGAGGTTGTTTGCATCCAATTAGAGGGCAAGAGACTTAAATTTATGGGAGTGGCATACCAAGCACTGTCAAAAATTAGAGAAATAAAATAAGAGAATGAATAAATGTAAAGCAAAACTGGGTAGAATGACCAGGGAAGATCACAGACAGAAAAGAAAAGAGATCCATTATGGATTATTAGTTCATCAAAAGATTAGGAATTATGACTGAGTTGGAATGAAAACTGCTCCAAGAAATCTTCATTTAAGTGCTAGGATGAGAAAGAAAATTCATCTCATTTCTTTGTTTTGAAAGCATAGCCAGTACAAAATGCCAGACAATGAGACAGATACATAGACTCAAATGTTTGATCAGTTCAACATTTTTCCATGAAAATCTGCTCTAGACAAGCAAGGTTAGGTTGAATTCAACAAACATTGGTGAAAATCCTGACTCATGTCACATAATAAGTTTGAAAGGAACTACTGTTCTCTATATTCAATGTTCTTAGCTTTGCAATTCTTGTAAGGTAGAGTAAATGTAAAAACAAAATTGTTTAAAATATGGATTTTTTTTACTTAGGAGAAAACTTTTTCATCTAAATTTGAGTTATTCCAATTGGAAAATATTCCTTCTTATGATTATTACTTTAATGTTTTTAGATGCTAATTCTTATGTTTTACCTTATTTAACCTTAGGAAATGACTGGCTGATTAGACATTTTCCCTCCCATTATATGGTATTTCTTCATCTCTTTCAATCCCAAAGATGATAATGAGTAATATTATTCTGGAATTTAAGATCAGTCTATACTACATTGAATTGAGAATCCTGTTGTTATTGTTCCTTGAATTTTATTCTAAGCTACATTGCAATAAATCACTACAGTGTATATTGAAATTTTACACTGAAAATAGCAGTCAAGTTTTAAAAAATAATTAGTGAAATTCTACAAATTATTATGAAGATCTAGTGAAATTTTATGCTGGACAAAATCTAGAGGACTCCATAAATAGTAACAAAACTTTGCTTTCAGTATAGTATTTACTTAAATCCACCTATGCATTTTGAATGCTCATTGCTATCTTTTTTTAATTAATTTAAAGTTTAGAGATTTATCTGAATAAAAATTTTAATTTTTATTCAGTAGTACTATTGTGTGCACATAAATGTATGTGTATCATCATAAATAAATTAACATTTTTTTACTTTTTTCCAAAATCTACTTGCATTTACCTGATAATTAAGTTTAAAAATTGTTAAATTACCTAGAAGATTTTTTAACTATGTATAACTGATATATTTCCCTAGTTATGTTGGAGTCACTGCAGAAAACATAGCATTTTGTAGACAAAATTATGTTCAAATCACCTTGTTTTAATTACAATCATTGTGACCTCAGCCCAGTTATTTATTATCATTAAAATAGAACTGTTTCCTCTTCTACAAAATAGAGAATTTAATTATCTACCTCCTGCAGTCTCCAAACTTGGGCAATTTTATAAGCAAAGCACTTGTCTACTCTGTTACATGTGGTGTTGAACCACAGAGAGTGATTCAATGATAACCATCAATCACTTATTGCTTCAATGGCTGTCAGCCCAGCACTTTAAATTTCTACATTGTATTTACATGGGAGTTCTTGGGAACCATTCTACATAATTTTTGGGGAAAAACATTTCACAATTAAATTATGTTTAGGGTTATATGAGGCCTAGTCTTGTGGGCCAGCTATAGCATGCTGAAACAACTTCATCCTACCTCTGGTCACAGCTGAGACCTCAATGGTCATGATGTTGTGATGCTCAAGGGCAAGATTACATCAGCTGAAGACATCCTAGGTCTTTGAGAACTGAGTAGAAAGGTTTCACTTGGGGAGGGACACATTCCTTATCAGCTTAACTCATCCCACTTACCTTTGTAAGAACTGTAAGAATGTCTGCTCATTTTACCATCCTAATCAACATAAGATCCTCATCAGCATAAGATCCTCAAGTTCCTGGTATTACCACCACCTTCCCAGACATCTGATACTCTGATTATAAGATGCTTGTCAATTTAAGATTATCACTGCCCTCTGGGTCATCTGTTACTCCCTATCAACCCAAGAAATAGTGGTAAGCTTGAGTGCCTTCATCATTGTTTCATCTTTGATGCAGAGCAGCATTGATCAGGCCCAGAACCCAGCTTCTTCTCTAAGTCTCCTTTCTCATCTTTATTCTTTAATTTGCCTTGTGCTGTCCTGGCTCATGGGAGACCAGGTCCCATTGCTGGGCTTCAGGTAACATCCCCTTTCCCTTTTCCCTACAGTGAGTTGTTGAAAATTTATTTTAAAATGTATACTTTTGAGCAGGACAATACTTCTTAAGCCATCAGACAATAAATACTAATTTGAATGGATTTTGTTTTGTGTCTCCCAAAACCTTGCTACTAAAATTATGGCCCCCAAACTAGCCATCATGGCCATCACCGTGTAGCTTGTTAGAAGTACAGAGTTGTGATCTCCAATCGAATTCTACTGAAGGAGAATATGGATTTTACTAAGATTACAAGCAAGTCATGTGAACATTAAAGTATGAAAAGCAATTATGAGCCAGAGGCCCATGTGGACACCATTGGTAAGGGCAAGTAGGGCCCAGACAGAGGCCCTGCTGGGATGCCATAGTAAGGTTTGGTAGGCCCCAGCTAGAGGCCTGCTGGGACACCAGCAGCAGGGGAAGACAGGACCTAGCCAGAGGGCTCCCAGGAACATCAAATACAAGGGCACACAGGTCACAGCCAGAGGCCCATCCAGTCAGCAGCAGAGCAAAGAGATCCAGAAGGCCATCTGAGCCCAGGTAATGGTGCAGTGGTGAGCAGCAGAGAGAGGGCCTCTCTGAGGCTTGTTGAGAATTGAAGGTCACTGGGAGAGCAAAGCATCACCTCAATAAAGGCACAGCAGACTGCAGCAGTTGGTGAGTTGTTGAGTTCAACACCTCCTACCAGAACCTGGATTGGTTGTGGGGGAAGGGTGGCTCAAATTTGGATTAGAACAGGTGTAGAGTTCTGAACTTGCATTAGAACAGGTGCAAAGCTCAATCCCAAAGGAGATCAGGGAGCTTAATTTCAACCTCACAGCCAGAAACCAGCCTGCATTTCAATGAACTATGGCTGGCTCAGTATCAGTCAACAGAGATATGTATACTACCCATGTTATCCACCTGTGAAAACAGAGAGATGGCTTGAAGGAAACATGTTTTTTTCTTCTTTTCTCCTTCATTTCTTGCCTTTCTTGTCCCTGTTGTTGTCCTATTTTTCTCAATTGTTCTTATTTTTATAGGAGTGAGAATACAGATTCTAGTTTTTCCATTGCTGTTAGTTTGTTCTGTTCTTGTTTCTGATCCTTCATTTTCTGTTTTCCTTCTGTCTTTACCAGTTTCCCAAAGTTCACATGATCTTCCTGTGTCCTCTAGCCTTACTTCTAATCGTTCCCTCTCCTTCTATTTTTCTACCCCCTCTAACTCCTTCTAAATCTCTCCAAAGGGAAAATTCACTATATTGAAGGGCTTATTTCCTGAAAATATATTTCTGGTTGGTTCTAGATTTTGATATATAACCACAAGTCTAGGTCATGAAGTCAAAGGTGGTATATAAACAGTTACTGCAGTTTGCCATTTTCTAGGGTGTGCTTGATACTATCATTGATGCTGATTGTATAACTTAAGCAAAGGTGATGTGATTGTTCTAGTTAGTTATCCTTGCTGGTATACCAAGATTGAGATTGCTTAAGGGCCATTACAGACTCAAAACCCAAAGGCCAACTAAACCTGGAAGACAATCCAAGAAGTAGCCATTCCTTAAGGGTTATAAGTACTAGCAATAAAGATACTTGAAATTTGCATTTTACAAGCAACAACCCAGGAATTAACCCAAAAACTTCACCACCAACAACAAAAATAGAAAGGAGAAGACACCTAAATAAGACTCAAAACCAGACTTCAGATCACCAAAGGGAATTCCAAGAGGCAACAAGATGGAACAATCTGAAACTCGACCACCTGGACTCCCTGAACTGGCAAAGAAAGAGAATCTGGAAAAAATGAAATCAGAAATTATTTCTTAGATGAAAACAGAGATGGTGACCATAGTGCAAGACATGATTAATAACTTTAGAACAGACACAGGTAAAAAAATAGAGGGGCTGAGGAACATGATGGAATCCCAACATAGGAAACAAATGGAATCCATAAAACAGATGCAAACAGATTTCCAGGAGATTAAAAACTCCATTGAAAGTTTATGCAGTAGAATGAGCCAATGTGAGGACAGAATTTCAGATATAGAAGACAGGATTGCAATTAGTGACAAGGGAAAGAAAACTTTCTTAAAAATAGTAAGGGACCATGAGAAATAATCTGGTAGCTGCTAGATGATGCAAAGAAATATAACATAAGACTGATTGGAGTCAATGAAGAAACAGAAGAGTGTGTAAATGACATAAAAAAAAACTTTTCACAGAAGTAATGACAAAAAACTTCTCAAGCAGGGGAAAAGAACTTGACATACAGGTAAATGAGGCATATAAGACTCCAACTAGCCATGATCAAAAAAAAAATCTACACCTATTCATATAATAGTCAAGATTCCAGAAACTCAACCCAACGGCTACTAGGTGGTGCAAAAAACAATAATTTAAGATTAATTAGAATCAGTGAAGGAGTAGGAGATAGCCCAAAATGCATAAATAAATTTTTCATGGAAGTAATCACAGAAAACATTCCAGACAGAAAAAAAGGATTTTACATAAAGATAAGTGAGGCATAGAGAACTCCAAGTAGCCATGATCAAAAAAATCTACACTGAGGCATATAATAGGCAAGGTTCCAGAAATCCAACACAAGAACAAAATATTAAAAGCAGTTAGAGAAAAGAAACAAATCACATACAAAGGAAAGCCTATCAGAATCACAGTGGATTTCACAACACAAACCCTGAAGTCAAGGAGATTGTGGAGCAAAGTATTTCAAGCTCTAAAAAGAAAACAACCTCCAACTCAGACTGATGTATCCTGCAAAACTGTAAAACTATCTTTCAAAATTGATGGAGAGGGCCGGGGATTTAGCTCAGTGGTTTTGCCACCTGCTGTGCAAGCTCAAGGACCCAAATTCAATCCCCAGTACCAAAAAAAACACACCCCAAAACAGAAAAAAACCCCAAAACAGAAAAAAACCCCATAAACAAAAGCAAAAACAAAATCAATGGAGAAATAAGATACTTTCAAAATAAAGAAGAATTTAGGAGCTTCATGAATAACAAACCAGCACTTCAAAAAATTCTAAACAATATCCTAGGAAATGACATCAAGGGTCACAATTCAATGAAGCCCAATCGAATGAATCCATCAGGGAAGGGAAGAAATTAAATACAAAGGGAGGAAAACAAAATTCATCAACAAGAAAAGATTATGACAGGGATAACTCAATACATATCAATTATAACTGTCAATGTTAATGATATCAATTCACCAATCAAAAGAAATAGACTGATAGAATGGATCAAGATGCAAGATCCAGCAATATGCTACATACAAGTAACACACTTAATTCAAAATAAATTCAAAGACAGAAAGTCAAAGGATGCAAAACAATACTCCATGTGATGGGAACCCAAAAGAAAGCAGGCATAGCTCTCCTAATTGCAGACAAAGAGGATTTCAAACCAAGACTAATTGAGACAAAAAAGAGTGCTACATCCTTATAAAGGGAACAATTCAAGGGGAAGAGATGGCAATCATAAATATACATGTGCCAAATACTAATGCACTCAACTACATAAAACAAGTATTAATGGACATGAATAATCAAATAAGGACTAATACTATAGTAGCAGGGAAACTCAATACCCCACTGTCACAGACAGATCAATTAGACAAAAATTCAACAACAAAACACTAGAACTAAACCAAACTCTTGAACAAATGGATTTAATAGATGTCTACAGAGTGTATACCCCCACAAAATCAGAATACACATTATTTTCAGTTGCACATGGATCATTCTCCAAAATAGACCACATACTAGCTCATAGAACATGCCTAAGTAAATGCCAAGGATTTGACGTTATCCTCTTGTACTATCAGATAACTGTGGAATGAAATCAGAAATCAATAACAAAAGAAACCAGAATAACTTTATAAACAAATGGAAAATGAATAAAACCCTCCTGAATAACCAATGGGTCACAGAGGCAATAAAAGAAGAAATTAGAGAGCCGGCCATTTAGCTCAGTGGTTCCACCACCTGCTTCGCAAGTGCAAGGTCCAGAGTCAGATCTGTGGTACCAAAACAAGAACAACAACAACAACAAAAACAAGAAAGTAGAGAGTTTCTACAATTAAATGACAATGCCAATACAATATACTGGAATTTATGGGACACAATGAAAGCTCTTCTACAAGGGAAATGCATAGCAGTGAATAGCCATATTAGGAAAACACAGTGAGTTCAACTAATCAACCCAATGCTGAACCTCAGGCTCTAGAAAAAGAAAATCAAGAGAAACTCAAAGGTCCTATAAGAGAGGAAATTATAAAGATCAGAGCAGGAATCAATGCAATGGAGACTAAGAGAAGAATACAAAAAAATCACCAAGTTGAAGAGTTGGTTCTTCGAAAGAATAATTAAAATTGACAAACCCTCAGCCAGCCTTATCAAAAAAGGAAAGAAAGGGCTCAAATCCATGCAACTAGGAATGAAAAGGGTGAAACTGCATCGGATCCACCAGAAATACAGAGGATCATCAATCACTACTTTGCAAACCTGCACTGGAATTAGATGGAAAACACAGAAGAAATGCACATATTCCTAGATACATATGAATTACCAAAGTTGAACCAAGAAGATATAAAAATTCTAAACAAACCAATATCAATCAATGAAATTTAAAATGCAATTAATACTTAGCAACAAAAAGCCCAGGTCCCAGTGGCTTCACTGCTGAATTCTACAAGAGATTTAGAGAAGAGTTAAAGCCACTAATGATCATACTCTTTAATGAAACTGCAAGGGAAGCAATACTCCCAAACACATTCCTAAAAGCAACCATTATCTGGATTCCAAAAGCTGTGAAAGACCCAACCGAAAAACAGAACTACAGGCCAATCTCCCTAATGAATATAGATGCAAAAATCTTCCATAAGTTGCTCACAAACAGTATGCAGAAGATCATTGAGGAGGTCACACACCCTGACCAATTGGGATTCATCACAGGGGAGAAAGGATGTTTCAACACACGTAAAACACTAAATGTAATGCACTATATTAAGAGAATAAAAGACAAAAAACATGTGATCATCTCAATAGATGCAGAAAAAGCTTTTGACAAGATCCAACACCCATTCATGACAAAAATCCTACAGAAAATTGGAATACGTGGTCTTTATCTCAACCTGATAAAAACCATATATGAAAAACCAATAGTCAACATCATAATAAATAGTCAAAAACTGAAGTTTTTCATGTTAAAATCAGAAAAAAGACAAGGATGCCCACTATCACCACTCCTGTTCAATATAGTTCAGGAAACATTAACCACAGTAATTAGACAAGAGAAAAAAGATAAAAAGGAATAAAGTTAGGAAATATAGCAGCTAAATTGTCATTATGTGCAGATGGCATGATACTCTATATAGAAAACCCCCCAATCTCCACCAAATGACATCTAGACTTAAAAACCAAATTCAGGAAACTAGCTGGATACAAGATCAACACTCAAAAATCAATAGCCTTCTTGTACATGAATAACAGATTCACTGAGAGAGAAATGTGGGAAAATTTCCTTTCATAATAACATCCAAAAAAAAATCAAATATGTAGGAATCAATCTAATGAAGAAAGTAAAAGACCTCTACTCTGAAAACTACAGCACTCTGAAAAAAGTGATTGAAGAGAATATGAGAAATGGAAAGACATCCCTTGTTCTTGAGTAGGAAGAACCATTAGTTAAAAGGACCATACTTCCAAAAGTGCTATATACATTCAATGCAATGCCAATTGAAATTCCAACAGCATATTTCACAGAACAAGAGCAAACAATAAAAAAATTCATTCAGAACCAGAAGAGAGCTAGAATAGCAAAAGCAGTTTTAGGGAACAAAGACAAGGTCTAAAATTCCCCAACCTGAAACTATACTACAAAGCTATTGTGATAAAAATAGCATGGAACTGGCAAAGACACAGACTGGAGGATCAATGGAACAGATTAGAAGATATAGAAACAACTCCAGACATATTCAGCCACCTCATCTTTGACAAAGGAACTAAAAATCCCCACTGGAGAAAAGATAGTCTCTTTAATAAATGGTTCTGGAAGAACTGGGTTTCATCTTGCCAAAGATTAAAACTAGACCCATATCTCTCACCATGCTCTAAAGGAAAATTGAGATGGATCCAATATTAAAATAGAAACATTGAATCTGCTGGAAAAAGTTAGGTAGAACTCTTGAAGACATTGTCATAGGAAAAGACTGTATGAATAAAACCTCAGTCATAAAGGAACTAACACAAAGAATCAATAACTGGGATCTCATTTTATTCAAAAGATTCTGTGCAGCAAGAGAAACCACTAACAGAGTGAAGAGACAACCCACAATATGGGAAAAATATTTTAACAGCTGTTCCTCAGACAAAGGTCTACTCTCTAGAATATATAAAGAACTTAAAAATATCAGACGCCCTAAATTTAAAGACTCAATAAAATGGGTATCTGAAATGAACAGACATTTTTCAGACAAAGAAGTAGAAACAGCAAATAAACATATGAAAAAATGTTTAACATCCCTGGTCACTCCAGAGATGCAGATGAAAACAATGCTGAGATTCCACCTCATTCCCAAAAGAATGGATGCTATCAAGAAATTAATGAAGGGGGTCGGGGATTTAGCTCAGTGGTGCCATGCCTGCATCTCAAGTGCGGGGTCCTGAGTTCTATCTCTGGTACTGGAAAAAAAAAGAAATCAACTAATAACAAATGCTGGCTGGGCTGTGGTCAAAAGGAACCCTTCACCACTGTTGGTGGGAGTGCACACTGGTGCAACCACTGTGGAAAACAGTGTGGATATTCTTCAAAAAACAAGGATTAAAAGTCACATTTAGCCCAGATATCCCCCTGCTGGGTATCTTCCCCCCCAAATTAAAGGCATCATACCATAGTGATATATGCACACCCATATTTACAGAGACAGAGTTTATAATAGCTAAATCTTGGAAACAATCTATATCCCCATCAACTGGTGACTGGATAAAGAAGATATGGGTTTTTAAAAAATAAAATGGAGTACTACTCAGCCATAAAGAATGATAAAATAAAGATATCTATAGCTAAATGGATGCATATTGATGTCATACTCTTAAGTGAAATGAATAGGGCATGTGTGTAAATACCAAATTATCTCTCTTGTGTGAGAAACTGAAAGTGTGAATGAGGACCAAAATGTATAATAGAGAATGCAAAATGGGAAGAAAAGTTTCAAAGTTAAGGGGAAATGGTGGGGGTGAAAAGAAAGAAGGGAAAGAAAAAAATGAGAAAAGAAAAAATAAAGGACACAAAACCTTTTAAAATAGGGATGGGTGAAGAGGTGGAATGGAGAGGAGAATGGGAAACAACAAGAACTAAGACGTAGCATGTACAGGTATATATTCCCAATGATAAATTTGATCATAATGTATACCTAAAATGTAACAATGGAGTTAATTTTAAAAAGGAAGAAAAACTTTTAAATAAAGGACTTCTGAACGAGTGGAATACGCTTTGACATGAGAATATCATTCAAGTCTGGGCAAAAAAAGAAGAGAATTTCTGTATTAGAGAATCTTACCCATTCACATGACAGGTGAAAGACAAAGATTTTCAAGGAGAGAAGCAGAAGGGTGAAAACTTCCAGAAGAAATGTGAAACCTACTTCACAAATCTTAAGGAAATATATCCTTCATAACAAAGAGAATTGATAATCTGAAGAAAAAAAGTTAAAAACAGAGGAGCCAGCTGTCTAGTTTCAATGCTATGGGGATTATTTTTTATTTTTATTGAAACACTTTTCAATTTGAAAGAACAACATTTTCTAGGCTAGTAAAACATCTGTGAGGCTCCAAAATTAAGGGTAAATTTACATGTTAGATGACATTCATTTTCTGAAAGATAAAATATCTCATCACTTTTGCTAGATAATTCCAGGATACAATCTACTCTATAGGCTTAACCCTTAAAAGGCTTTGAGCCTTATTATAAGGCCTTTGACATCATCCAATCAATGAAATATTTGTTTTTGTTTAAAGCAATAGATTTTGGAAAATATAATACTCTTTCCACCAATCTTATGGCAGCCTCCTCTTTCTCCTTTTTCAATTTTAGTCCACTGTATGAATTAGTTCACCAGAGAAGAATAAGGCAAAATCAAAATATGGAGGTGACCTTTGGAAAGTCTACCTTTACAAAGAAACTTCCCAGAATCTCACTATTCTGTGCTGTTTTCTCAGTGATTCACAGCATGACATCATCAGTATTGCCTATGGAGAAGGCATAACATCTCTGCTATGTGAAAATAGATGGAGTAGGGTGGGGGATTTAGCTCAGTGGTTCCACCACCTGCCTTACAAGCACAAGGACCCAAGCTCCATCCCTGGTACCAAAAAATAAAAAAATAAAAAATAAATAAAAATTAAATGGAGTAGAAGGCAAACTGTGAAGGCAAATTGAAGGAATGACAAAAGTATGGTGCAGATTCTCTTTAATGAAAATAGAGTATTTTGAAGTCATGAATATATGTATATGTATATATGTATATCAGATTGACAGTGTATACTTTAAGAACTTTTGTAGCTATAGAAGGGCAACTTTTTCTGTTAAATTCTTTTATTGGTATATTGTAGGTACACAACACAATTACATTTCTCACTGGGAATTGTACCTTTACATAATGCATCTTGGTTCTTATTTTTTCCCCATTCCTAGACCTCCCTTCACCCCTAAACCCTTCCTTATTTACAAAGACTTTATTTCCATTTCTTCCATTTCTCAGCATTTTTCCTTTCCCTTCTTTCCTTTCCCCTGCCCCTCCCACTACCCCTACCCCTTTGGACCTTTTCTTCCTATTTTGCATTATTGATTATTCATTCTAATCATTGGTACATTTTAGGTATACAATATAATGACATTCACCAGTGGAAATTTGCACCTTTACATAGTCTCTCTTGGTTCTTATTTTTCACCCTTGCCCAGCCCTCCCGTCAACCCCTCCATTCCTCCCTATTTACAAAGATTTTGTTCCTATTTTTCCATTTTCTCATATTAATTCCATTCCCTTCTACCCTTTCTCCTAGCCCTCCCACTTCCTTCCCCTTTGCCCCATTTCTTCCTATTTCACATTAACTATTGTACATTTTAGTCCTTATTTACACTTTCAGTTTCTCACACCAGAGAAACTATTTGGTATTTACACATCTGTGTCCTATTTATTTCACTTAAGTGTATCACCTCAATGTGCATCCACTTAGCTATAAATGTCTCTAATTTCTCATTTTTTATGGCTAAGTAGTACTCCATTTTATTTAAAAAAAACCAAAAAAATTTTCTTTATCCAGTCTTCAGTTGATGGGCATTTGAGCTGTTTCCAAATTTTAGCTATGACGAACTGTGCTGCTATGAACATGGGTGCAGCTATATCACTGTGGTATGATTCTTTTAATTCTTTGGGGAAGATCCCCAGCAGTGGAATAGCAGGGTCAAATGGGACTTCCAGTCCTAGTTCTTTGAGGTATCTCCATACTGATTTCCACAGTGCTTGCACCAGTCTCCACTCCCACCAGCAGTGGAGCAGGGTTCCTCTTTCCCCACAGCCCCGCCAGCATTTCTTATTGGTTGATTTCATGTTAGCAGCCATTCTTTCTGGAATGAGGTGGAATCTCAGTGTTGTTTTCATCTGCATCACACAAATGACCAGTGATGTTGAACATTTTTTCATGTATTTATTTGCTATTTCTACTTTTTTGGCTGAGAAATGTCTGCTCATTTCAGATGCCCATTTTTGGATTGGGTCTTTAAATTTGGGAGGTTTGATCTTTTTAAATTCTTTATTGAGTCGAGATAGTAGACCTTTGTCTGAGGAAAAGCAGGTGAAGATTTTTTCCCACATTGTGGATTGTCTCTTCACATTGCTGGTGTTTTCTTATGCTGTGCAGAAGCTTTTTAATAAGAAGAGATCCCACTTGTTGATTGTTTGTGTTAGTTCACGGGCAACTGAGGTTTTGTTAATCAAATCTTTTCCTACACTGATGTCTTCAAGAGTTCTACCTAACTTCTGTTCCAACTGGCTCAAAGTTTCTATTTTAATATTTAGATCTTTAATCCATTTCTATTTTAGTTTAGTGCATGGTGAGAGATATAGGTCTAGTTTTAATCTTTGGGAAGTTGAAGCCCAATTTTTCCAGCACCATTTATTAAAGAGGCTATCTTTCCTCCAGTGAGGGTGTTTGGCTCCTTTATCGAAGATGAGATGGCTGAGTGTGTCTGGTATTGTTTCTGCATCTTCTAATCTGTTCCACTGGTCCTCAGGTCTTTTTCTTTGCCAGTAAGATGCTTTTTTTTATCACAGTAGCTTTGTAGTATAATTGCAGGTTGGGAATTGTGATACGCCCTGCCATGTCTCTGTTACCTAGAATTGCTTTTGCTATTCTGAGTTTCTTCTTGTTCCAAATGACTTTTTTGGATTGTTTTCTCAAGGGCCATGAAGTATGCTGCTGGGATCTCAATTGGAATTGCATTGAATCTATATAGCAGTTTTGGAAGTATGGCCATTTTCACTATATTGATCCTTCCTACCCAAGAACAGGGGCTGTCTGTCCATTTTCTGATATCATTTTCAATCTCTCTTTTCAGAGTGCCATAGTTTTCAGAGAAGAGGTCTTTGATTTCTTTCCTTAGGTTGATTCCTAGGTATTTCAGTTTTTTTGGATGCTATTGTGAAAGGAATTATTTGCCCTATTTCTGTCTCAGTGAGTCTGTCATTGGTGTAGAGGAAAGCTATTGATTTTTGTGTGTTGACCTTGTAACCAGCTACTTGCCTGCATTTGGTTATTAAGTCTAGAAGACTTTTGGTGGAGTTCTTGGGATCTTCTATGTAGAGTATCATGTCATCTGCAAATAATGACACTTAGACTTCTTCATTTCCCATCTTTATTCCTTTTATTTCTTTCTCTTGTCTAATTGCCATGGCTAATGTTTCCAGAACTATATTGAACAGGAGTGGTGAGAGTGGACATCCTTGTCTTGTTCCTGATTTTAGTGTAAATGGTTTCAGTTTTTGAACACTTAGTATGATATTGGCTGTTGATTTTTCAAAGATGGCTTTTATCAGTTTGAGGTAGAAACCATCTATTCCAATTTTTGTAGGGTTTTTTATCATAAATGAATGCTGGATTTTGTCAAATGCTTTTTTGCGAATATGGAGATAATCATATGGGTTTGTCCTTGGCTCTATTGGTATAGTGTATTACATTGATTGATTTACATATGTTGAACCATCCCTGCATTCCTGGGATGAATCCCACTTGATCAGGGTGTATGATCTTCTTGATGATCTTCTGCATTCTATTTGCCATTATCTTATTAAGGATTTTTGCATCTATGTTCATCAGTGAGATTGGCCTATAGTTCTCCTTTTCGGTTGGGTCTTTCTCTACTTTGGGGATCAAGGTGATGCTTGCTTCCAGGAATGAATTTGGGAGTATTGCTTCCCTTTCAATTTCATTGAAGAGTTTCAACACTAGTGGCAGTAGTTCCTCTCTAAGTGTCTTGTAGAATTCAGCAGTGAAGCCATCGGGATCTGGGCTTTTCTTAGTTGATAAGTTTTTAATTAGGTTTTCAACTTCATTGGTTGATATTGGGTTAAGGTTTTTTGGTCATTGTTCATCTTTCGTAATTCATATGTATCTAGGAATCTGTCCATTTCTTCTGTGTTGTCCATCTTATTGGCGTACAGGTTCTGGAAGTAGGTATTGATGATCCTCTGGATTTCTGCTGGGTCCATTGTCATTTCATCCTTTTCATTCCTAATTGCATGGATTTGGGCCTTTTCTTTCCTTTTTCTGACAAGGTTGGCTAAAGGTTTGTCAATTTTGTTGATTCGTTCGAAGAACCAACTCTTGGCTTCAATGATTTTTTTATATCATTCTCTTAGTCTCCATTGCATTGATTTCTCCTCTGATCTTTACAATTTTCTCACTTGTATGAGCTTTGGGGTTGTCCTACTCTTCTTTTTCTAGAAGCTTGTGGTTCAGCATCAGGATGTTTAATGGGGCTTGTTCTGTTTTCCTAATATGGGTATTCACTGCTATGAAATTCCCTCATGAGACTCCTTTCATTATGTACCGTAGATTCCAATATGTTCTATTGTCATTGTCATTTAATTGAAGATTTCTTCTTTAATTTCCTCTGTGACCCATTGGTTATTCAGAAGTGTATTGTTCAATTTCCATGTGTTTATGAAATTTTTCCAGTTTCTCTTGCTATGGATCTCCAATTTCATCACACTATGGTCTGATAATACACAGAGGATAACTTCAATTCCTTTGTACTTACTCAAACATGTTCTACGTGTGAATATGTGGTCTATTTGGGGGAATGACCCATGTGAAGCTGAGAAGAATATGTATTCTGATTTTGTGGGGTGGAAGACTCTACAAACATCTGTTAAGTTCATTTGTTTAAGAGTTCGATTGAGTTCTAGTATTTCCTTACTTATTTTTTTTTAATTTTTATTATTTTTTGTCTAGTAGATATCTATTTGTGACAATGTGGTGTTGAGGTCCCCCACTACAATTGTATTAGTGCATATATGACTTTTCATGTCTGATAGCATTTGTTTTATATAGTTGGGCACACTAGTGTTTGGTGCATAGTTATTTATGATTGTCATCTCTTCCTCTTGGACTGTTCCCTTTACAAGGATGTAGTGTCCTTCTTCGTCTCTCTCTTTTTTTTTTTTAATTCTTTTACATGGTTGTATTTTTTTTTTTGCCTTTTTTCCCCCCATTAAGTTTATTGGTACATTTTAGGTATAAAATACAGTTACATTCATCATTGGGATCTTGTACCATTATGTGAGTATCGTGGTTATTATTTTTTTCCCCTTCCCCTGCCCTCCCTTCACCCCCTCCATCCCTCCCTATTTGCAAAGAGTTTGTTTCCATTTTTTTCTTTTCTCATATTTTTTCTTTTCCTTTTTTTCCTTTCCCCTACCCCTCCCATTTCCCCTGCTCCTTTAGACCTTTACTTCCTGTTACACAATATCAATTATACATTTTTTGAATTACAATATCAAGATCTAGGAGACATTACCACAGATTTTACAGAATTTAAAAGGATATAGAAAGCATATTTCAAAAATCTGTTTTGAAATAAATTTGACAACTTCTAAGAAGTACCTTGGAAGACAAATTAGTAAAACTAACTGTGGAGGAAATATAAAATTTGAATAGCACCTATTAAAGAAAGTATACTCCTAGCTTGAAAACCTACCTATATGATAACAGCAGGCTCATATACATTTTAACTGATAAGTTATATCGAACAATTAAAGCAGAGAAAAGAAGAGACACTTCTCCTTCTTCTTTGTCTCTCTTAATCAGTGTTGGTTTGCAATCTACTTGATCTGCAAAGAGGATAGCTACTCCTGTTTTCTTTCAGGTTCCCATTGCATGGAGTATAGTTTTCCACCCTTTACCTTTCACCCTATGAGTTTCCTCTTGAATTAAGTGTGTTTCTTGTATGCAGCATAGTGTTGGATTTTGCTTCTTGACCCATTCTGCCAGTCTATTTCTTTTGATTGGTGGATTGAGACCATTAACATTGATGGTTTTAACTGAAAAGTATTGACTCGTCATTGCCATGACTTTTTCTTTTTGTTGGGTTCTTCCCCTTTACATTTAATTTCTTGTCATGCCAGATGGGTTCATTCTGCTTTGCTTCCTGGGGTTGTGACCCTCAATGTCTGTTCCTAGGCTATTGTGTAAAATTCTTTGGAGTGCTGGTTTGGTATTCGCAGAATTCCTAAGCTGCTCTTTGTCATGAAAGTATCTTATTTCTCCATCCATTTTGAAAGATAGTTTTGCAGGGTACATCAATCTGGGTTGGAGGCTGTTTTCTTTTAGGGCTTGGAATATGTCACTCCAAGATCTTCTTGCCTTGATGGTTTGTGTTGAGAAGTCTGCTGGGATTCTGATGGGCTTTCCTTTGTATGTGATTTGTTTCTTTTCTCTAACTGCTTGGAGAACTTTGTTCTTCTGTTGTGTTTCTGGAATCTTAACAATTATATGCCCATGTGTAGATTTTTTTTGATCAAGGCTATTTGGAGTCCTATATGCCTCACTTATCTGTGTGTCAAGCTCTTTTTCCCTGCTTGGGAAGTTTTCTGCCATTACTTCTGTGAAGAGTTTTTTTTTTATGTCATCTGCACTCTCTCCTGTTTCTTCATTGACTCCAGTCAGTCTTATGTTATTCTTCTTTGCATCATCTAGCAGCTGCTGGATTGATTTCTCATGTTCCCTTATAATTTTGAAGCAGTTTTTCTTTTCCTGGTCACTAATTGCAATCTTATCTTCTATATCTGAAATTCTGTCCTCACATTGGCTCATTCTGCTGTGTAGACTTTCCATGGAGTTTTTCATGTCCTGGAAATCTATTTGCATCTGTTTTATGGATTCCATTTTTTTCCTATGTTGGGATTCCATCATGTTCCTCAGATCCTCTCTAGATTTATTAATCATGTCTTGCAGTAGGAGCACAATTTCTCCTGTTGTCTGAGAAACTATTTCTGATTTCATTTTTTCCAGATCCCCTTTTGTTGCCAGTTCAGTGGGTCCAGGTGGTTGAGTATCAGAGGGTTCCATCTCATTTCCCTTTGGGGTTGCTGTAGGTGATCTGGAAGTCTGGTTTTGAGACTTATTTACCTGTTTTCTCATTTCAACTGTGGGGGCAGAAGGGTGCTGTTGGCACCCATGTGGCTTACCTCCTCTGAGCTGGGAGAGGTGGGGGAGGGGCCGGGAGTGGCAGTAGGGATGGTGGCCCAGAAGCCCCTTCCTCTGGGCTGGGAGTGGCAGGAGGGATCATGGCTGGGAAGCTCCCTCCTTTGGACCAGGAGCAGTGGGACGGTGACTCAGAAGCCCCTACCTCTGGGCTGGAGCTGGGGGACAGACAGCATCCCAAAATCCCTTTCCTCTGGGCCAGGAGTCGCAGGAGGAATGGTGGCCGGGAATCCAATTCCTCTGGGCCAGGAGCAGCCAGTCGGTTGGCAGCCCGGAAGCCCCACTCAATTGTAATTAGTTTTAAAGGAAAATAGATAGTTTCCAGCCTCCCTATACTTGTTAGGTTGTTCTGTTCTCATATTTGTTCTTTCATTCTGTCTTTTCCTCTTGTCTTCAACAGTTTCCTAGAATTTGCATGAAATTCCTGTGTCCTTTGGCCTCACTGCTAAAATTTCCCTATCCTTCTACCTTTCTATCCCTCCCTCCTCAACTCCTTCTAACACCCCATCCAAAAAGGTAAAGTTGCTATATTGAAGAGTTTATTCACTATATACTCGTTGGGCTCATCCTCAATTTTGATTCAATTCACATAGTTAAAGGTGATAGATTAATAACTACCACAAATTATCATTTTCTAAACTGTGCTTGATGCTATTATGTTGCTGATATATCACTTGGGGTAAGGTGTTCTGATCAATCTAATCAGTTCTCCTTCCTGTTATAATGAAAATGAGATAGCCTCAGAGCCATTAGAGATTAAAAACCCAAAGAGCAGCTGTATCTGGAAGACACCTCTGAGAAGCATTCATTCCACAAGGGTTCGAACTACAAGCAAAAAAGATACATACAATAAGCAACTTTGAAGTATCAATCAAGGAATTAAACCAAGGACAATACCAAAAAAAATTAGAAGATATTTAAGGAAGGCATAAACCCAGACTTCCACCCCACTGAAGGCAAATTCTGGGGGAAATGATGTGGAAAAGTCTGATAATCAACAACCTGGAAACCCTGAACTGATAGCACAGAAAATAACAAAACAGATGAATGAGGCTGTAGAAAAATTCAATGCAGAAATAATTTCCCAGAAAACTACAGAGAGGGAGAGCAGAGCGAAAGACATGATTAGAGGCTCTAGAACAGAAACAGATACAAACAATTGGTGAGATCAGAACCATGCAGGAAGCCATCAATGCCCAGCATAAGAAAGAAATGGAAACCATGATCGCCCAACTTAAGAAAGAAATGGAATCCATGAAACAGATTCAAACATATATATATATATAGGAGATTAAAAACTCCATTGAAAGTTACACAGCAGATTGAGAGAATGTGAAGATAGAATATCAGATATAGAAGATAGGAATATGGTTACTGACCATGAAAACAGAGATTTCTTAAAAATAGTAAGGGAACCATGAGAAATCAATTCAGAGGCTGCTAGATGATGCAAAGAAGAATAACATAAGACTGATAGAATTCTACAAAAAAGCAGGAGAAAGTACAAATGACATAAAAACTGTTGACAGAAGGAAAAGTAGAAAACTTCCCAGACAGAGGTAGAGAATTTGACATACAGATATGTGAGGCATATAGAACTCCAACAAGCCATGATAAAAAAGGCTACACCTAGATTTATAATAGTCAAGATCCCAGAAACCCAACAGAAGAACAAAATGCTACAGACAGTTAGAGAAAAGAAACAAATCACCTATAAATGAAAGCCCATCAGAATCATGGCAGACTTCTCAACACAAACCCTCAAGTCAAGGAGAGCCTTGAGTGAAGTATTTCAAGTGCTAAGATAACTTCCAACTTAGACTGTGGTATCATACAAAATTATCTTTCAAAATTGATGGGGAAATTAGATACTTCCACCACAAAGAACACCTGATAAATTTCATGAACACCAAACAAGCACTCCAAACAATTCTAAACAGTATCTTAGAAAAAGACAATGAAGGTCTCAACTTCATGATTTCCAACAGAGTGAAGCCACCAGGCAAGGCAAGAAACTAAAGGGAAAGGGAGGGGAAATAAAAGAGCCTACAACAGCAAAACATCATAACAAGGATGATTCAACATTTTTCAATTATAACCATCAATGTTATTGACCTTAATTCACAAATCAAAAGAAATAGACTGCCATAATGGATTAAGAAGCAAAATCCAGTGATATGCTCTACACAAGAAACACACCTAATTCAAAAAGACATTCATAGAATGAAAGTAAAAGGATGGAAAACAGTTCTCCACGTGACAGGAACCTGGAAAAAAGCAGGGGTAGCAATTCAATTTGCAAACAAACAAGATTAAGAGAGAAAAAGATGGTCACTACATCCTTGTGAAGGGAACAATCCAAGAGGAAGAGATGACAATCATAAATATAAATGCACCAAATACAAATGCCCCCAGTTATACAAAACAAACATTAATGGACATGAAAAATAAAATAAGCACTAATACAGTTGTAGTTGGGGACCACAATACCCTACTAACCCCACTGTCACAAAGAGACAGATCATCTGGACAAAAAATCCATAATGAAATTTTAGAACTCAACCAAGCTTTTGAACAAATGGACTTAACATATGTTTACAGAATGCTCCACACCACAAAATCAGAATATACATTCTTTTAAACTGCACATGGGTCATTATCAAAAATAGACCATGTGCTAGCTTATAGGGCATGTTTAGGTAAATTCAAAAGAATTGAAGTAACCCCTTGTATATTATCAGACCATAGTTCAATAAAATTGGAGATCAATAACATAAGAAACCACAAAACCCCCACAAACACATGGCAATTGAACACTCTCATGATGAATGAATGGGTCACAGAGGAAATTTAAGAAGAAATGAGACAGTTTCTACAAGTAAATGATAATGCCAGTACAACATACAGGAATCCATGGGACACAATGAAAGCCGGTTTATGAGGGAAATTCATAGCAATGAATGGCCATAGTAGGAAAACAGGAGCTCAAATGAACAACCTAATGCTGAACTTCAAGCTCCTAGCAAACGAAGAGCATGGCAAACCCAAAACTTATACAAGGGAGGAAATTATAAAGATCGGAGCAGAAATAAATGCAATGGAGACTAAGAAAACGATAGAAAAAAAAATCAGTGAATTGAAGAGTTGGTTTTTCAAAAGAGTAAATAAAATCAATAAACCCTTCCCCAAACTTATCTGAAAAAGGAAAGAAAAGGCTCAAATTTATGCAATTAAGAACCAAAAAGTTGAAGTCATAACAGGTCCAGCAGAAATCCAGAGGGTCATCAATACCTACTTCAAGAACCCATACTCTAATAAAATGGAAAACACAGAAATAGACAGATTCCTAGATACATATGAATTACCAAAGTTAAATGAAGAATATATAAAAATTCTAAACACCCCAATTACAATGAGCGAAATTGAAAATTTAATAAAAAAAATTACCACCAAAAAAACCCCACCCAGGTCCTGATGGCTTCACTGCTGAATTCTACAAGACATTTAGAGAATAACTGCCACCATTACTCTTTAAACTCATCAAGGGAAGTGAAAGCAAACCAATACTTCCAAATTCATTCCTGGAAGAAAGTGTTACTTTGATTCCAAAGCCAGGAAAGACCCAACCCAAAAAGAGAACTACAGGCCCGTCCCCTAATGAACATAGATGCAAAAATCCTCAACAAGATACCGGCAAACGGAATACAGAGGATCATCAAGAAGATAATACACCCTGACCAAGTCAGATTTATCCCAGGGATGCAAGCATGGTTCGATATTCATAAATCAATAAATGTAATATAGTCTATTAACAGAGCCAAGGACCAAAAACATATGATCATCTCAATAGATGCAGAAAAAAGTATTTGAGAAAATCCAACACCCATTCATGATAAAAACCCTACAGAAAATTGGAATAGAATGTCTTTATCTCAACCTAATTAAGGCTATATATAAAAAACCAACAGCCAACATCATATTAAATGGTCAAATACTGAAAACCTTCATGCTAAAATCAGGAACAAGACAAGGATTTCCACTATCACCACTCCTGTTCAATATAATTTTGGAATCATTAGCCACAGCAATTAGTCAAGAGAAAGGAATAAAAGGAATAAACATAGGAAAGGAAGAAGTTAAACTGTCATTATTTGCTGATGATATGATACTGGATATTGAAGACCCTAAAAGCTCTGCCAAAGATGACTAGACTTACTTTACAGATTCAGTAGCATAGCTGGATACAAGGTCAACAATCAAAAATCAATAGCCTTCTTGTACACAAATAACAGACTCATTGAAAGGGAAATTAGCGAAACAATCCCTTTCACAATGGCACCCCCAAAAATGAATATATCTAGGAATCAATCTAATGAAGGAAGCAAAAGACCTCTACATTGAAAACTACAACACTCTGAAAAAAGAGATCGAAGAGGATATAAGAAAATGGAGAGATATCCCCTCTTCCTGAGTAGGAAGAACCAATATAGTGAAAATGGCCATATTTCCAAAGTGGATATACAGATTAAATGCAATCTGATTGAAATCCCAACAACATATTTCACCGAACTACAGAAAACAATCCAAAAGTTCATCTGGAGCCAGAAGAGACTTAGAATAGAAAAGGACATTTTAGGCAACAGAGACAGAGCAGGGGATATTACAGTTCCCAACTTGAAATTGTACTACAAAGCTACTGTGATAAAAACAGCATGGTACTGCCAAAGAAACAGACCAGAGGATCAGTGGAATAGATTAGAAGATACAAAACAACTCCGGACATACTCATCTACCTCATCTTTGACAAAGGAGCCAACCATCCTTACTGGAGGAAAGATAACCTCTTTAATAAATGGTGTTGGAAAAACTGGATTTCAACCTGCCAAAGATCAAAACTAGACCCTATCTTTCACCATGCACTAAATTAAAATAGAAGTGGATTAAAGATCTAAATATTAAAACAGAAACACTACATTTGCTGGAACATAATTTAGGTAGAACTCTCGAAGATACTGGCATAGGAAAGGACTTTACGAGCAAATCCTCAAAACCATGGGAACTTGCACAAAGAATCAACAACTGGGATCTCATCTTACTAAAAGCTTCTGCACTGCAAGAGAAACCACCAACAGAGCTAAGAGACATGCTACAATGCGGGAAAAAATTTTCCCAGCTGTTCCTCAGAAAAAGGTCTACTATCTAGAATATATAAAGAACTAAAAAATAACCAGACTCCCAAAATTCAAAGACCCAATTCAAAAATGGGCATCTCAGATGAACAGATATTTCTCAGGCAAAGAAGTAAAAGCAGCAAATAAACATGAAAAAATGTTCAGCATCACTGGTCAATCAAGAGATGCAGATGAAAACAACACTGAGATTCCACCTCCACCCAGAAAGAGTGGCTGCTATCAAGAAATCAACCAATATCAAATGCTGGTGGGGGTGTGGGGAGAAAAGAACCCTTCTCCATTGTTGGTGGGAGTGCAGACTGGTGCAACCAGTGTGGAAATCAGTATGGAAATACCTCAAAGAACTAGAACTGGAAGTCCCATTTGACCCAGATATTCCCCTGCTGGGTATCTTCCCATAAGAATTAAAAGAATCATACCACAGTGATATATGTGCAACCACGTTTATAGCGGCACAGTTTGTAATAGCTAAAGCTTGGAAACACCCCAAGTGCCCATCAACTGGAAACTGGATAAAGAAAATGTGTTTTTTTTTTTAAGTGGAGTACTACTTAGCCATAAAGAACGAGAAAATAGAGACAATTTTGCTAAATAGATGTATATTGAGGCCATACTTTTAAGTGAAATAAATAGGACCCACATGTGTAAATACCGAATAATTTCTCTGACGTGAGAAATTGAAAGTATATATAAGGTTTAAAGTGATTAAAACTAATAATTGATAATTTGGAATAGGAAGAAAAGGTCCAAAGAAGTAGGGGTGGTGGGAGGGGAAGGGGAAAGGAAAGAAGGGAAAGGAAAAATTATGAGAAAAGAAAAAAATGTAAACAAAATCTATGTAAATAGGGAAGGGTGGAGAGGATGAAGGGTGCACAGGTAATGGGGGGAAAAAATAAGAACTAAGATACATCATGTACAGGTACAAGCACCCAATGATAAAGTGTAAATGTGTTGTTTACCTAAAATGTACCAATAAAAGAATTTAAGGAAAAAAAATGACACAGTTTTGCCAGTGAGTACTTAGTTTACATTTACTTCACATTATAGTTGAAATGTTTTCAAAGAATACACTATATTCAAGAATATTTTTTAATGTCTGAATAAATAGAATTATTGGTCTGTGGAATAACTAAGCAAATTCAAAGTTTGTATAGAATTATTAATAGCTATAGTGATAGACTTTCGTTATCTGTTGAGATCCATAAAATTTTGCCCTAAAACCACATGTAATTTTGAGAATAATCCTAGACCACAGAAGGTGTTCATGTTCAGTTGTGGAGATAGTAGAACATTTAGTTGGAAGGTTTGGTAAGGATGAGGCAGAAGTTCATATATGTATAAAGGGACAATTTAGTAGAGTTGTAATGTATTTGGAGGGGTATACTATATTGAGGCCATCAATATTACTGAGTTGAACTTTTCTGAAGTGGTGGTGTCGGTAATAAGAAACGAACATTCAGGTAGAGCCATATTTCCTCAAAGATCTTAAGAGATGAAATAAGTAACATAGATTGGGAATAGAATTGGGTACATGATCAGTACATGTACTAATACACTTTAAAAAGTGAGGACCGAGTAAACTAATGATAAAGCTAAAAGGAAAATATGGAACAAGAATCCAGCATAATAAGAAAGAAACACTAAGAATTTCCATCAAATCAATCAAGCATAAATAACAGTGTGAGAAATTCCTATAATTTGTTCATTCCATTGATAGCTTACATCATGAGATTTCCTTGTCCTCTAGTAACATATACTGCAAAAAAGTCATTTATTTAAGTACTACAATGTGAAAAAAGACTGTGCAGGGCATGGTGAAAGTTGAACTTGAAAAAACATTCAGTGTGAAAGCAATGACTCCAAAGGATTCATCTTTGGAAAAATATGGCAAAAAGTGACCTATGTCTCAAGATAATACTAGCATAAAAATTTACTAATAGTTGTATGCTAAATATAGTGTATTTTGAATATCATAGAGAATGTAACTTGAGTAGTCTGCACTTGGTGGATTACAATTATGGAAAATTTTTTCTTTCCCATGACTGCTCCCAACTTTGTGATTAATATTATAATATAATATGTTTACTTATATAATTTAATATGATATTGAATAGTGTAATATACTATATTTTGTGATTTTTAAGATACTAAGTTTCAGGACAGTTTTTAAAAGCAATAAAAATCCAATGCACTGAGTAGCAATGCCTCATGTTAGTGGCTTTAAAAAAAACAGTTTTATTATCTTAATTTTTCTGTGAAGTAATTGCCCTTTTCTCTGATATTGTCTAGTAGCACACATGTGGTAAGTTTACAGAGAGCTTCAAACAATTGGAACATCTAAAATTTGTGAGGCTTTTCGTTCCATACAAACTTTTCTGGATTTTAAAAGTATTTTGACTTTTTAGATTTTATTTTTCATTAGTACATGTTTCCAGTATGATTACATTCCTTCTGTGGAATTGCTACATGTATGTAACACATTTTAATTCCTTTTTTCAACCTCTTCTTCATCTCTTCTCCCCTTCATCTCTTGATCCCCTTCTCACTTGAGAAAGATACTATCTCCTTGCTTCCTACTATCTATCTTTCATTTGGCTGGTTATTTATATTTTGGGCTTCTCATATAAGAGTAACCATGCAATATTTAAGCTTGTGTGTCTGATTTTATTTCATTTAACATTATGGTCTAAAGCTGCATCCAATTTTTCTAAAACTGATTCAAGTTTATCTTTTTTTTAATCATAGCTAACTCTTGGAAGCAGCCTATATGTTCATCAATGGATGAATGGATAATGAATTTTATTTTTTTATCTAAACTAAATTCATTTTTAACTGATAAGCATAAAAATTGTACAGATGTATGGGTATAATGTGATGGTTTGACATTTAGTGATACCTCGGTTGTTGAACAACTACAAGTTTGAATTTTCCACTTCAGCAAAGTTTGCAAAAAATCTGCTTGGTGTTTGTAACTTTGCTCAATAGTCAAACTGAAAATCCGACTTGAAAAATTTGTGCAATTCGAGTCACACATCATGACTTTCTGTAGACACACAGAGATGATCCTTCAGTCTAAGCACTGCTCTTGCCTATACAACATACAGTGTTTGTGTTAGTGCATTAAAATATTCATCACTGTGCTTTTTTCACTTTATTTGCATAAAACAACCATGGGTCCAAAGAAAGTGATACCAGCAGTAAAGCTAATGGAAAAGTTGAGAGAACCACGATAGAATTAAAGAAAGAAATTATTGAAAAATTTGTTAAAGTCTTAGAAAAATGAATTCATAAGGGTAATTTTTAGGCCTCAGAACCAACTATTTGGTTTTCCTTTATTTTTAATGGGAAAAATATGCTCAATTCTTCAACTTTTCAGTAATTGAACATGAATTTGGAACGAATTGAGTTTGGCAACTGAGGTATCACTGAATGTATACAACGTGTAATGTTTAAAATTAGACTAAATATGTGTATATTCTCAAATATTTATCTTTTGGGGGGGTGCTTTCTGGGGATGGAATCTAGGACCTCACACATACTCCTGGCCTTTAAAAAAAATAATTTGAGGCAGGGTCTCACTAAATTATCCAGGCTCACCTCCAACATCAAATCATCCTGGCTTAGCCTCCCAAATAGCAGGAGTTTACAGACATGTTCCACTACATGGCTTTTAGAATATGTAGTACATTATTGTTGTCGCTACACATGTTTTTTATATCAGTTCAAGGATTCTGACTCTTGAAATTGCTTTAATCTCTGTTAAAGTCTCTGTTAGACTATTGATTCTTTGCTTTGTGTTCACTTGAAAATTATTGCAACAACTATTTACGTTTCTCCATCAGAGCATTCATACACTTTGGTACTCTCTCTATATATATTTTTGCTTAAATTCTTTTATTGGTACATTTTAGATATACAATACATTTACATTTATCATTGGGTGCTTATACCTGTAGATGATGTATCTTGTTTCTTATTTTTCCCCATTACCTGTGCACCCTCCACCCCCTCCTCCCTTCCCTATTTACATAGACTTTGTTTCCATTTTTTTCTTTTCTCATAATTTTTCCTTTCCCTTCCTTCCTTTTCCCCTTCCCTTCCCACTTCCCTACCCCTTTGGACCTTTTCTTCCTATTTCAAATTCAACAAACTGGAGACATTTATAGCTAAATGGATGCGTATTGAGGCCATACCCTTAAGTGAAATAAATAGGACACACATGTGTAAGTACCGAATAGTTTCTCTAGTGTGAGAAACTGAAAGTGTAAATAAGTATTAAAATGATTAAAACGAATAATTAGTACTTTACATTTTCTAGACTTTATTTTATTTTATTTCAGATCATATTCAAGAAAGAGAAAAAAAATAAAGGACATGCAGATTGAAAAAGAAGTTAAATTTTTGCCATTAACAGATGGTGTTATCTTACATGGAGAAAATCCAAAAAACCATTAGATCTAGTAAATTTAGCAAAGTTACAGAATAAAACTCAAGATATAAAAATAAGTAGTGTTGCCACATGTCAATAATCAATAAAATAATCTCATTTACAATAGTTACAGAAATACCAGGAATAAATTAAAGTGGTGAAAAAAATATTTTTACCACTGGGGATGGAACTCAGGTATTTCATGGAGAAGTACAAGCCTAACACTTTCCATGTATTTATTTTAAAATTTTGATATAGGGTCATGCTACCTTGCTGAGTTTCCCAGGCTAGGCTCAAAGTTGCAATCCTGTTGCCTCAGCCTCTCAAAGTGTTGGGATTACAGGCATGTATCACCATGTGAGGTAAGATGAAAGATCTTTGAAACAAAAAATAAAACAAAATTGATAAAATAAATTAAAATTAGAGAGAGAGAGAGAAAGAAATGTTTGGTGTTCATAGATTGGAAGAATCAATATTATGAATGTGTATATATTGGCTAAAAGATCTACAGATTAATTTCAATCCCTATTAAAATACCAATGACATTCATCATAGAACTAGAATAAACAATTCTAAAATTTATATTGAACCAGAAATAATAATGAATATGCAAAGAAATTCTGAGCAAAAAGAACAATGCAAAAGGCATTGTTATCTGACTTAAAAACATACTACAAAGCTGTAGTTAGCAGAACAGCATCTTATTGGCTTTACTGCAAACATGTAGAACAACAAAACACCATTTCTAGAAGTAAACTTACACTTCTCATAGCCAAGTGATTTTCAGCAAAGTTGCTAAGGAAATGTAGAAATAACAATCTTTTCAATAAACAGTGAGGGGAAACAATGAAGTTAGAAACTATCTCTCATCAACTACAAATACTAACTGAAAATGGATTAAAGATTTCCATGTAAGACTCAGAACTATGAAATTACTAGAAAAAAAAAAACGGGAAAACTTCAGGTCAATGCCATGAACAAGGGTGTTTTTTGATAATGTTGCAGAAGTGCAAGAAGTGAAAGCAAAAGTGGACAAATGGGATGGTATAAAATTAAAAAAACTTCTGAACATCAATGGAATCAATCAGAAGTTTGAAGACAACCTAAAGAATGAGAGATAATACTTGAAAAATATGTGCACTTCATAATAGAAAAGGTAAGGTATTCCAAAAACTCAATAGCCTAAAGACTAGTAACTCAATTAAAATGGGCAATAGACCTAAACAGCCATTTCACAAAAAAGACACACAAATGGTTAACAGCTATATGAAAGAATATACAATGTCACTAATCAACATGGAAATTCTAATAAAAGTAACATTGAGATATCACCTCACTGCAATAAAAGACTATTAAAAAAGATAAAAGATAATATATGTTAGCACGGATATGGAGAAAAGCAAACCGTTGCACACTGTTGGTGGGAATGTAATTTGGTAGAGCCATTATAGAAAACAATATAGAGACTCCTCAAAAAATCAAACTAGGAATGCTTCTTGATCAAGTATTGAACTGCAGAGTATATATTTAATGGATATCAAATCAGTATGTTGAAGAAATATCTGCATGCCCATGTTTACTGCAGAACTACTCACAATAGCCAAAAAGTGGAAAAAAAACTAAGTATCCACAAACTGATGAAAGGATGAAGAAAATTGATATATGAATACCATGGAATGTTAGTCAATAACAACAAAAGATGAAATTCTGTCATTTGTTACATGGACAGAACTAGAAATTATTATGTTAAGTTGAACAATCCAGGTACAGGATGCCAAGAACCTCATGATTACACTCACATGTGGAATCTAAAAATGCTAATATCATAGAGGTTGGAAATAGACTGGTGGTTACAACAGGCCAGGAAGAACCAGGGGAAAATTAACAGGTACCAAATTAGAGTTAGGGGCAAGAAGTTCTTTTTTTTACAATTGCACAGTAAGGTGACTACAGATAAAAATAATATTTTGTAATATTCTGTAATTCTAAGAGTTAGAGGAAAGGATTTTAAAAGTTTTCACCACAAAGAAATGACAAATGTTTGAGCAGATAAATATGTTCATTGTTTATTTTGATTTAAAAATTATGCAATGTTCACATGTACTGACCATTATGTGGTATCCTATTAGTATTTGAAACTTTTATGTATTTGCATATCAGTTAAAAATAAAATAAAATAATTGTTTGAAAAAGGAATGCTGCTCTTATTTAAAGTTAGGTTATGGTGTCTCCTCTTCTAGTTTTCGTGAGATTTTGGAGAAGGAATTATATTAATTTTTAATTTATATGTAATTAAATAATATATTATATATTAATTTTTAATTTATATATAATTATATATTATATATTTATATATTGTGTAAATATATAGTATACAATAATAATATAATATAATATATAAAATATATAATATAGAATATCATATTGTATATTTTATATATTATATATTATGTATTATAATACAATATGTATAATATATTATATAATAACACAATATGTATAATATATTATATTATATTATTATATAATAACATTATTATTTTATTATTGTATATTATATAACATAATATAATATGATATATATTATATATAATATCTATAATATATAAAATACAAAATATATAAAATATATTAAGATATAATTTAATATATTATATATACTATATTATATATAATATAATATCGTATGTAATAAAAATATAATATATGATAATATATTATAATTTATATATAATTAATATTATATTATGTATTAGATTAATTTTAATTTATATATAATTAATATAATTATATGTTATAAAATAATTATATCAATTATATTAATAATTTGATGGAAATTATCAGCGAATTTATCTGAATCTAGAATTATCTTTCTGAAAAAGGTTTTTGATTATTTATTCAATCACTTGGTACAAATTGATTCAGCTATTTTATGATGTACTTATGGATAAAATAGTCTACAAATGTGAATGTTAAGAATATGTATGCTCTCTTTTTCCTTTACCAGCAGTGCATAATGTTTTTGTGTTGTCACAAGCTCTTTGAAAATTTATAAAATTATGAGTCCTTTCTCAGAAAAATGTACATGTAGTTTCGGAAATGTGTCATTAAATTCCCTTTGTTTCTTCCTGTCCTGCACACTTTTCTTCCATTTCAGTTACTCATACCTCTTACTTCCTAACTCCTCCTTTTTATGAAACTCTTCTTCTGCTTCCAGCCCAAAATACCAGGAATGGTTCTTCGCTTAACTTCTTTTGTGTCTGGTTTTCCATTTTAAAGCCTAAAAGTCTATTTGGCATGGTTTTTGAATGGGGAAAGCGTAGAAAATAGGAGTATATTCCTCTTTTTTCAGGGTGGAAAGATAGAAAAAGGTGTTAATAATCAAGCACTAATCATTTCTAACTTGCCATATTTTGAATTTGTTGAGTGAACTTAAGCAAAGTAATATAAACACTTTGTTTTCTTTTCCTACATTGTACTTACTCATAAGAATGTATGTAAACATACAATGACAAAAAAAGAAAGGCACTATATAAAGATACTGTATAAGAGCAAGTTGGTATTATTTTTACATGAAATGCTACAAGGTAAAAAGAGAAAAATTTAATAATATCTTTTTAAAAACAGTTTCAATCTTTAATGATCAGAATTATTACTCATAGTGAATGTTTGTATATAACAATTGTTTGGGGATTTTTCTTTCCTGAAATATTAAAAGTTAGAATTAATATCTTGATTCCTTTATCACTTCTGCAAATCTAGTTCTTATTTGATGTTCAAATTTTAAGTAATCTTCTGTGATTAATTTAAATATTCTTTAAATTCTCTACTGATTGTAAGTTAAAATCTTTTTTATTTGTCTTTTATAAAATCTTTAATGATATATAACTCTCAATTCATTTAAATTTTTCTGGGATTTGTTACTGTCATGAGAGTTAGGCATTTTATCATTCCTGATCTTGAAAATGATTTTCAAAGCATTAGACACCACAAATTGGTATATTAAACTTCAAAAAATACAAATTTAATTACATTTAGAACAATCTAAATAAAACTAAACAAAACCCAAATCACTGAAAATGATCCAGAGCAACTTGTATGCCAGAAGCTGTGAATCACCCAAATCCTTACCTTTCTTGTTTTAACTATACAAGAGTTAGCACCAGCTTCATTAAAAGACCCAACACAATCTGTGACAGAGTAGGATTTCCATCTGATCAGAGAGCAGAGGAATTTTCAAACTAGTGACATATAGATATTGTTGCCTATATTTTCACTACATTTAAAAAATGTACTTTTGAATTGCCTAATGGGAACAGGTTTTTAGTCGAGGATTAACTCCTGAATTTTTATGAGAAATGTTTCCTCTGAAAAGACTCATGTGGCTGAAGCATGAATCATCTAATTTGATATCTTTATGATGATATTCCCAGAAAACACTACGTCAGGGAAGAGAGCAGGGAGAGGAGAGGAGTGATGATGAAATATTGGTCAACCAGAGGAAAAGGATCCTAATCTTTTTATCAAGTCAAAATTAAAAAGAAGGGAAATTAGAAATGTGATGCTGAATCTTTGAAATGAAAGACATTTCTGAAATATAGAGAGACAAGTTATTCTGGTATATGCATTAGGGTGTGCAACAAGGAATGAATGATCAGAAGTAGTAACACGAGCCTCTTGCTAAGAGCCATAAGGAACTGGCAAGCAAACTACTGGCTTCTTTTCTTATTCACAGGTGTAAATTCCATACGAATCCACAAATTGGGCTTCTAGTAAGATTGTTGTTTCTTGAGACTTATAGATAAAAGTGACATCTGGTCTTCTATTTTCTATTCTTCTAAGATCAAGACATTTCTAACTTTAGTACTACTCATATTTATAAGTAAAAAGCTTCTTTGTTCTAATTCTGGATAAACCAGCATAGGCAATGTCACCTACTGTATAACTTAGGGGAGTGCTGAAAGATTTAATTTTATTAAGCAAGATCATAAAAACCTGCTGTCTGAATATATGACGCAGTAAATTTTCAGTGTAATTTGAACAGAATTAGATGTGCATCCCTGTGATAGCTAATAGAACATGGATATTAGCCTTTATTTGCAGGCTATTAGGAATGAACTTGAATGTGTCTTACCTTTAGAATTTTGGAAGCCACTGGCATTGTTCCTCTAACAAAATAAATTACTATGAAAGTATTTAATGTTTCAAAGTTGAACGATTTTGATTATGTCTTTTAGCAGAAGGGAGTGATATTTTTATAAAAATATAGAATACTTATTGAAGATGGATAATATGGAAAAAGTAATGCACTGTTGTAAATTAATGTGTAGTTTCTTGTCCAAAGTCATTATCCACCAGGATTCTGAGAGATTTTGTAAATAAAATTTCTCAATGAGCCTATTGATTATTTATGATGGGGACATGCATCACAGATTAAAAGGGAAAAATGTTATTGCAACAATTGAAAAAGAAGAGGCAGGGCCAGAGATTTAGCTCAGTGGTGCCACCACCTGCCTCATAAGTGCAAGGTCCTGAGTTCAATCCCCAGTGCATAAAACAAAAAAGAAAGAAAAGGCAAATTGATCCTTTACTGACAAATGAATGTCTTCAAATTTGTTCATGACTCATGAAGGTTTATGAAATGAGTAATTTTTAAGCTGTTATTAGATAAAATAATAATCCCTCAAATTCATGATGAGGTGACCAAAAAATATATCATATCATTGTTCTTTTGTGAGGGAGAGTAATCTGTTCTTTTCACTATAATTATTAACACATATTGATTTTTCAAGTAAATGGGATATACTGTGATAATTCCATGCATGCATATATCATGCATTGATCAGTTTGTTTTTAGGGTTTTTTCTTTTTCATTAGTGCAAATTAGTTATACAGAATAATGGGGTTAATTTTGATATATTTGCATGTGGGCATGTAAGATACTTTGATTATTTCTACCACTTGTGTTATCCACTTTTTCCTGCCCTCCATTCTTTCACTTAATCCTACCTCTTCTTTTATAGTTTCCTCTCTATTTTTATGTCATCTCTTTCATTTATTTATTTTAAACTTCACATATGACAAAAAAAGTGCTATATCTGTTGTTGATGCTAGGTTTAAATAGCATTGCAGATGCTATGGTTTCAATATTTTCCCATCTCAACCATATTGTGCAATTTAGTTGCCATTATAACTGTATTAGGAAGTGGAAATATTAAGAGAAAAACAGGTCACAGGCATTCTGACCTGTGATGAATAGATTAATCCTGTCATTTGGGGAATGGGTTCTTTATGAAAGGACATGTTCACCCTCCCATATCTGCCCATTTACCATGGGATATGCATGCAGCAGAGAGGCCCTTTCCAGATGCCAGCTTCTCAATCTTGGACTTCTTAGCCACCATAAATAAGGGCCAATAAATTCTGTTCATTATAAATTAACCACTCTGTAATATTCTGTAATTGCAGCACAAAATGCACTAAGAGAGCAAGGAAGTAGCAATTGCTATGGAAGAGAGGAGCCATACACATGCACTATACAAAAGTTATCAGAAATATCTGGCAGAGAATTCAAGATCAAATGATTCTTAAATATTTTTTCAAACCTCATTATCTGTTGATAAGTCACATTTTAATTTAAAAATAATTACATACAAAATAAATTTACTCACTTTTTAACAGTTTGATTTTAGCCATAAGTATATTTGTGGGGCCCAAGTTGCTATTAATAAGAATTGTTGAGCTTTTTTATTTCCTGATTTTGAATCCATGGAAGAGAAACTGTGTGTATATTATTAAAAAGGAGAATATCACATTCATGACCATCTCTTAAACAATTTGCCGGGAGAGAAAGATAGGTTGATAGAAGCATTTAGTCATTATTGCCTACTTTCACCTTCCCTCATTTAAGAAGATGCAGTGCAGTAGAAAGAAAAGGCATTGAATTTGGAGACAGATTTGTTTTAGCCAATTTTTAATCTTCCTTTGAGTTTTAGTTTCCTCACCTGAAATATAAGGACTCCAACATCTACCTCAAGGGAAATGAAGCTGATGCAAACTTAGCATTTAATAAACACTAATGAAAAGTCTCAGACCAAAGGCCAGATGCACAGGAGGACATCCTAGCTGAGTCTGTGCAGCTCATGAGACTAACTGCTTTGACCTTTGGCTGATTCGCTGGAGTGTACGTGCATGGCCACTGGCACTTGCCTGGGTGGTTTGCTCTCCCTGAATGCCTGAAGAATCATGGACAGGTGCACACAGACTGGCTTGTGCCAGCTCTGTGGGAACAAAAGCCAGCTGAGCTCTGGGCAGCATGCTGCCGTGGAGTTTTCAGAGGAAGGAGCAGAGCAACTCCACACCAAGTACAGGCATCTTCTGCAGAACCACCAGCCAGTGCTTAAAAGCAATTATAGACTCCCAAGAACACTAGCTGGAGAGCATGCATAGGTGCATCCCTGACTTCATGTACCCTTACTTGCCAGTGAATTTGCCATCTAATTTCGCAATTACACTCAGGGAGGGGAACAGGAAGAGTTCCTAAGTCAAGAACTGGGTCTGCAAGCCTGCAACTTGGCAGAATTTGATTCTGAGATTGGGTAAGCTTCAGTTTTGCACTGGAAAGGTCACAGATAACATTGAGTTATGAGAATACAGGCTTTTGGGCGATGAGGTTACATGTGAATTACATGTACACTATCTTGTTGGAGTATTTAAACAGTTCTAATAGATATCTTCTAGGTTTGGGTTTCTTAAAAATTTTTTTTATTTGTTCTGTACTGTGTTGTTGTTTTTTTAAAAAAATAGATTTTATATTTATTTGGGTTTTGTTTTTATTTTTTTTTCAATTTGCTTTGATTTAGTTGGTGTCTAATTTCTCATTCTCATCTATCTAATTTCTTCTCCTCAAGCCTCTGTAACAATACTATTATCTTATTTCTTAATTCTTTTTCCCAGCATATAAACTCCTCCTCACAAATTTTTAATTTGTTGTAGTCTGCTCTCTCACAGTCACTCTATTCTTCTCCAGTATTAACCCTCAACACTCCCCATCCTGTTCCTTTGGTTCTTCCATATCTTTCCCAGCCACTTGTTACCCCAAAACTTTTTTCCACATTGCAGGTATAAAACCCTAGCGACACATCCCAACAGCAACATAATTTTCTCAATCACAAAGTGTACCTCCCTCCTTCTACATCACACCCTAGTCCCACAAATACCTTCCTTAAATCCTCAGTACTAACATTTTCAAACAACTAAAAGTACTTCAATAGAATCTGACTCCACATAAAATTTTTTTCTCATCACTATTGTCCTTACCAATACCCCCACTTACAGTTTTACGTTTCTCTTTTACCCATTTTTCAATCTCTTCTCTCAACTTTGCCTACCTCATTGCAGAAAAACTGCTAACAATGAATGAAGGGGGTCTGCATAGAGGATTGTCAAAAGGTAAAAGTATAAATGGAAGGCCTATCATATATGTTCTGTAAGATCAGATATGTTGATACTGTTATAAACAGTAGTAATTCTCTCTTCAAAACATAATTACAGGGTCTAAATCACTTAAATGACTGAAGTGGTAAATACTATCTTTGGACAGTATAAAGCTGAAAATGCATCACGAGGAGGTAGTAACTTACTAAAATCTTCATACAAACTGTACGGTCTCCCTATCCTATTAGACCTCGACTCAGGAAACCAAAAAAAAAAAAGAAAAAATGAGGGAAAAATAAAAACAAAACAAAAGCAGATATAGGTACACACAGGATCATGGGAAAGAAAGGTAACAGGAGATACCCAACAGAACATCTCCCAACTCTCTTAAGGCAGATCACAGATCAAGGGGGCAGAAATGCAAAAATGGAAAGGAAAGCAAATACCCAGTAGTGGAACTCTATGAAAAGATTAAAGAGATGCAGAAACTGCATGAGTTCAAAAAGGAAGTAATGCAAAAGTTCACAAAATTATCACTTAAAATGCCCAATGTGTATTCTGGAAAAATAAGTGAAAAAATGGAAATGCTGACCAAAACAGCTCAAAACATGAATGACAAATTCAACAAAGATGTAGAATCCATGAAAAGTTACCAGACAGAAATACCTGAATAAAAAAAAAAGCTATATAAAATTTAAGAATTACAGAAATGATCAATGTGAAGATAGAGTGTCTAAAATTGATGACAAAATGGTAAATTATGACGTACACAAAGAAGTTACAGAAATATAAGAATAAGAAAAGACCATCCAAAAGCTACTAAAAGACTAAGAAGATTCACAGAAAGTGAGCTAGAGTTAGAGCAAAGCTAGAAGATAATGTAGATGGAATCATTAATATATTTTTAAAAAATCATAGAAAATTTCTCAAACATGAGAAACAGTTTAACATACAAGCAAGAAAGGCTTCCAGAAACCAAGCAACTATAATTAAAAAAGAAGCTCACCAAGACATATCCTTATTAATTTCCAGATATCCAACCCCCCAATAGCCCAGAACTTAAAAAGCACCCAGAGCAAACCAAAAAATCACATATAAAGATAAACCCATTCAAATTATAGCAGACTTCTCAATGGAAACCTTAAAGCCAGAAGTGTTTGGCATAAAGTATTTTAAACCCTAAGAGCACACAAATTTTAATCTAGATTAACCTGCCTTGCAACATTTTTCTTCAAAATAAATGGAGAAATAAAGACATTTCATGAAAAACTCCTGCTCAAAACATATGTTTATTAAACTTGCACTCTAGAAATAATCAACAATATCTTAGATATAAATGATGAAACCAATAAAGCTAAAAATTCAAATGACATTAAAACACAAAGCAAGTTCAACAGATAAAGAACAATAAAAATGACAGGATTTAAAAAAAAACAGCAACTGAGAAACAGTGCAATGATAATATATAATCAACACATCTCAGTAATATTTCTAAATGTTAATGGCCTGAACTCTCTAATTAAAAGACACAGATTGGCAGAGTGGATCAAAAAAAAACAGAACCCAGCCGTCTATTGAGTTTAAGAAACTCATTTAATCCAAAAACATACTCATAGGCTAAAAATCAAAGGATAGGTAACAGTATTTCTTGTACCAGGACCCTTCAAACAAGCAGGGGTAGCAATTTTAGTCTCCAACATGGTAAACTTCAAGCTAAAACTGATTAGAAGAGACAAATAAAGTCACTACATTCTGGTTAAGAGAACAATCTAACAAGATGAGATAATGCTTATAAATATATATGCACAAAGCAACAGTGATGTGGCACAAAAGCAGACATCTAAATCAATGAAACAGAATAGAGGATACAGAAACACCCTTACACATATTCAGCTATTTTGTCTTTGACAAAGGGACCAAAAGCATACAATGGAGGAAAAGTATCCTAGTCAAGAAATGATGCCAGGAAATCTGAGAATATGTTTGCAGAAGACTGAGGCAGGGCCCATATCTCTCACTATGTACTAAACTAAAATCAAAATGGATCAAATATCTAAACATTCAAACAGAAACATTGAACTTACTGGAAAACAAAATAGTTAAAGTATTTAAAGTCATAAATGTAGGAAAGTGTGTTTTAGACAGAACCCCAATTGTACAAGAAATAATAAGAATCAACAAATGGGTTTGGATCCAGTTAAAAGCTCTGCACAGCAAAAAAATTAATCAGTAGAGTCAAGAGACAACCTACAGAATGAGAAAAATATTTACCAGCTACTCCTCAGACAGAGGAATAACATCTAGAATATATAGAAACTCAAAAATATTGGATCACCTAAAATAAAAGACTCAATCAAGAAATGGGTACATGAAATGAATAGACATTTCTCAGCAGAAAAATTGCACGTAGGCAATAAACATATGAAAAAATGTTCAATGTCTCTGACCATTACGAAAATGCAAATTAAAACAGCACTAAGATTTCATCTTACACCAGAAAGAATGACAATTATCAAAAAGTCAAAGAATACCTAATGATTTTGTGGCTGGGATGAAAAAGGACCTCTCCTACATTTTCTCTGGGAATGCAAACAAGTACAACCAGCATGGAAATCAATATGAAGATTTGTACTTCTCAACATTGCTGAACTTTTTAATACTGTGGTGACCCTTAGAAATGGACTAGATACACTTTACATAATAAGATGAGCATAGCCTTTTCAGGCCTAGAAGCAAAGTGATATTGTTTGGACCTAGAAAAGACTTATGTGTTCAGAAATGGGGCTTTTGGAAGATGACTGGAAATAGGAGCTCTAAACACATCAGTGGCTTGATTTATTGATGAGGTCATAGCTAAATTTGCTTTTGGGGAAGGAGCTTATTGCAAGAGTTGTGTCAGAGGGACATTCCTTTGGAGGGTATAGCTCTTTCTTTGGCTCCTCCCTTTCTCTCTGTCTTCTGGCTGCCATGAGATAAGGACCTTTGCTGCACCATAAACTTCTGGCAAGATATTTCTGCTTTGGATGCCACCACTCATGTACCAAATTTTTAAAAAGTTAACCAAATAAGTCTCTCCTCCTTTATGTTGTGGGTATTGTGTATTATGTCAGCAATGGGAAAGTAATTAATATATCTCATATATCTTATTGTATATATGTATGCTATATCCACTATAAGCAGGATTAGTTTGTAAGGGAAAAGATGACATAAGAGAAGTTGTGCTAGTGTGGGCATGGGATGGGGCCAAGGAAAAGAAAGTGAAAGGAGAGATTTTTACATAACTCATTAGACAAAAAGAATCTGTTGTAGATTATTTAAGAAGGTATACTGTAAAGAAAATAACATTTGAAAAATTTAAATATAGGACCAGCAAACAATATTGACAGGGGAAAGAAAGAGATACACTAGACAGGGAGCACCTACACAAGACTGCCCAAATAATATAGGCAGAGGACAACAGCCTGACTCAAAGATGTGCCTGGAGAAATGAGGATTAGTGGACAACAAAAATCAGATAAACTCTTACTGAGGGGCAGTTAGAAAGATCAATTATTAATTCAGATACTTGCTTCTAGTATATCTCACACACTCAGACATCAATGAGGAAACCTCTTATAGACATTTGTCTGATTTCTTCAGTTTCCTCCTGCTGCTGCCCTGAATTCTTTCAATTTTTATCTTTTGTGCTTCATTTGAAGTTTTCTAGGGAAGCAAAAGGAGGAAGAATTTATTCCTTCTTTCCCTACTGACAATTTCAATGTGTTACCCCATGTGTCTCCAGGCAGTCTGACCCTGTTATTTCCAGCATATGTAGTAGCAAACACAAATCAGCCAATAGGTCAAACTGCATTATGCATGGCTTGGGAACAAAAGTGCAATGTCCCCAGGACTCAGGAGCTGAGGACTGATTAATGGCTTCTATGTGCAATGCATGCTTGTGGGGATGAAGAGGATTTGAAGGGTAGTAAGTCCATAGTGAAGTTTGGCTTTAGGATGTAGTACATTTTATTGCTTTTTAATACATTTTTATTATGGGAATTTTGAATATCTTTCTTTTTTCTGTCACTCTTTTACATAGAAATGAGGTACATTTGCAGATAGGAAGTCAGTATCATGAAAGTGTATAAAATAATCTCTGTGAGAGTTGAATTATTATAAAATAGCATAAAAAATAAAAATTTTGTGGGAAATATTTTAACTAGTATTCATTTTGAGAAAAATGTCTTTTCTCCTTCCAAAGGTGATAAACAAGCTTTGCTCCATATGTAGGGAGACACCTCGTTTTGAATTGAACTTATGATATAAACATTATAGTCACCTCAGGACCCTTTTTTCTTTACTTTATGCTTTTGGGGATAGAACCCATGCTCTCATGTGTATTAGGCAAGTTATCTACTACTGAGCTACACCTCTAGCCTCAGAACTCAATTTAAAGCCCTGACAAAGGCAATAGATTTGATTAGAACTTGTTTCTTGCCACTGACATTTCATGCTTTCTGTCAGCCATGAAGACAAGAGTTTCTGCTTCCTAACTCCTCTAGGATGCTCTGATATGGCCATAAACTAGAGTTTCCAGTTTTGAGGGACAGAAATACCAAATAGCTCCATTTTAAACGTTGAATGAATATCTAGACAGATGCAGATTTATATGTACAAAACAACCCCAAAGGTTAATCTTTTCCATCAAGAAATCAAAATTTGTATAGAAATTTAAACTAGGGAGAAATTTGGCTTATGTGGAGTCTGCTAACTGGAGTTTTTTTTCCAGATCATTATTTGTTCATTGTTGGCTTTGGGGACCTTTCTGAAACAAATCACATCCTTTGGTGTCTTGTTGGTGCTTGAGATGCTTTTTTAAGTTATATGGAAAAATGTTTAAGTGCTTTACACTTTTGTTTTGGTTAAGTCCTACTGTATTTGAATATTATTTTAGTTTTTTCCCCTTCCATTGTTCTTCTTTGAATAGTTTTAATTTTCTGTATGTGTGTGTGTTTGATAATAAAGTAATTTAAAAAAAATTGAAAGGGGAAGTAGCTAGAGACCATTGTTAAACACACAGTAAAAGTTGACATGTTGTGAAATAAATGTAGAAAATGCAAAATATACATAAATGCCTTCAGTTTTACCTTTGAAATATTCTTTGTATGTTACATTTCATTTTAATTTACATTTTTGCTGTTCTAGTATAGGCCAGGCAGAAAAATTTTATCTTACACAAAGAGTTTCAGATTAAAAGTGACAGAAGCCAATTCAAATTAGTGTAAGCAAAAATGAGGAACATTACAAGGAATAAAGGTCAAACATACATCTTGGCCATATAAAAATGGAGACTAAGAATGAGCATGCTATTTGGAATCTTTTCATTTACTCATACTCAGTCCACTTTCTGTCTAGAAAGATCTCTTAATGATATGTGGACTTCTTTTTGACTTAAAAACAGACTTGTGTTTTATACACTTTCTGCAAAATTACTGATTCCAGGCTTGCATATCCTCCATTCAAGCAAGAAATCATAAGTAAAACTCTAAATATCAATTTCAAATAATCAGAAGAGATGAACTGATTTATTTTTGTCTACATTGTGTGCCCTCTCTTGATTAGCTGAGGAGATCTAGAGTAGGGAGGAGAGAGCTACATAGTACAAATTGCAAAGATCCCATGCCCTGTGTGGGAGAGTAGTTCTCAGAAGAGAGAGGGTAATGTCTCCAGGGAGTAATTGCTAAGAGAATGTTGCCTTCTCAGTGATTCAGTAGACTGATGATACATTGAAAATGTGTTGGGGGAATACAATATTGATGTGATAAAAGTTAATTTTTTGTTACTACTTTTGAGTTTGTAAATTAAGAAAAAGAAACACAAAAGAAAATATGAGATAACACAAAACTCTACTATTTGGGGAAATATATAAAATAAAAAGTCACTTCTATTCCCCAATACATTCTTGTGCACACACACACACACACACACACAGAATATTGGTATTACTTTTATGTATAATCTTCTATATATTTTGTATGTAAGAATGCCTTCTCTACAGCACATTTTCTGGTTTTACCCTTTTCCTCACATACCCTTGGAGTTTTACTATTAGGATAAAACTGAGCCATACTACACAGACAATTTAGAAAGAGATTTATATTATGGAGGGTTTGAGAAAGAGGCAAGAGCCTTGACTAAATGCAAAGTATTTACTGTAGAAGGCAAATAACTCTGGCCATGGAAAGATTTTCAAGGAAATACCTCTCCTAAAGTGTACGTCCATTTTTGTCAGTATATTCAACTTCTGTGGTTCTGACAAAAAAGCAAATTGGCATGCAAGTATATAGAGTCCTATATTTAGACAAGATTAATTTTTTTATTGAATTTAAATTTTTATTACAAAACTTGGCTCTACTCAGACAATAGGTTAAAGAAGAAAGGAATGTATAGCCTCCATATAGGAAGTATAGAAGGAGGGAGTTTGGAGACACTTTCTGTTGATCAGATCAAAATTGTGGAAAAAATTGGAATCATAAAAATCCAATTCTGCTCATCTAAAAAAATAACACTGTGGAACTTCTGGTAACATTTTTTTTTTTGCTTAAATTCTCTTATTGGTACATTTTAGGTATACGATACATTTACATTTATCATTGGGTGCTTTTTCCTGTACATGATGTATCTTGGTTCTTATTTTTTTCCCCATTACCTGTGCACCCTTCACCCCTCCACCCTTCTCTATTTACATACTTCTTTTCCTTTTTTTTTTCTTTTCTCATAATTTTTCCTTTCCATTCTTTCCTTTCACTTCTGATAAAAATTGTGTAGGCTTCAGTTTTATTCTTTGTAGAATATGCATATTGTTATCCATTTGCAGGTTTGTTATATCAGTGAGTTACACTATATGAAGAGTCTAGCTGGAAATCTTGGTGCAAGGATCACAAGTTCAAACCACCATAGAACAAGTAAATGACTTAGTGAGACCCTGTTTCAAAATTTAAAAAAATAAGATGTATAGGAATGTAGCTAGTGTGAAGGCCTTCATTTCAATCACCAGTACAGAAGAAAGGAAGGAAGGAAGGAAGAAGGAAGGAAGGAAAAAAGGAAGGAAGGAAGGAAGAAGGAAGGAAGGAAAAAAGGAAGGAAGGAAGGAACTTAGAAAATACATGACATTTAGTATATACACAATAATATATCACCATTAGGCTTATATATATTTTTAGATATTACCAAACTTATTTATTAAAGTTTAAAACGATATAATCCCCACACAAACCAAGCAGTGTGAGTTTCCTTTTTACTCCATTTTTTGCAAAGGAATGTTTAGTCTAGTTATGTTTTTGTAAACACAACATATTTTAAATTTTTAATTTTATTAGTACATGTTTTCAGTACATAATGAGAATATTCCTTGTGAGTTGATGATATATGTACATAACATATCTTAAATCTTTCTTCATCCTCTTCTCCTCCCATCCTCCTCTTTCCTTCTCTTGGCATACTTTTCCTTTTGCAAAAGCTCTATTTCCATACTTTCTATTATCATCTTTTATTTTGCTTTTTATTTATATTTTAGTTTTCTCATATAACAGAAAACATGTGATATTTAAGCTTACATGCCTGACTTATTTCACTTAAAATTATGTTCTCAAAGTGCATATATTTTCCTACAAATGACTAGTTTATCTTTCTTTATGGCCGAGTGCTATTCTGTTGTGCATAAATACCACAATTTCTTTATCTATTTGCCTTTTGATGGAAGTATAGGCAACTTCCAAGATTTACCTATTTTAAGTTGTGCTGGTATTAACATGTGTATGCATGTATCATTGATGATTTTGGAAAGATATCTAGAAGGAAGATAAAAGAGTTGAATGGAATTTCTAGTTTTAGTTTTTGAGGACTCTCCATGCTGATTTCCATAGTGGTTTTACTACTTTAAATTCCCACCAACAATGCAGAAGAGCCCCCACCCCCGTCTCCAGCATTTATTATTATTTATTTTTGACAAACCAAGTTTTTATTTCCAGCACATCCAGTTAATTCAGGCACACCCAAACTGCATCACACCAAAGATCTATGAAGCTTTTCAACATACCACTCAGTTAGCACACAGTGCAGACCACAGACTCTCTCTCTCTCTCTCTCTCTCTCTCTCAGAAAAGAGCCAAGACTAACACACACACACACACCATACACACACACACACACAGCCCTCCCAGTATCTTCTAAGGGTCTGTCAAGTTTCAGATTTCTTTCCTTTCGATCCATGGTTTTAAATTTACTCTGCTTCCCTATTTTCTTACAGACATAGTTTTGGTTTGCTTGTGTTCAGGAAGACAGGCCAGGAGGGTCCCGGTGTCAATTTCTATGGGAAGATAGGCAGGTGGGCTCCAGAGACGGAAGAGACAATATCATGACCAAACCACTGTTTCAGCTGCTTCGCTCTCTAGTCCCCAATCTAGAATGGCAGGCACCAGTCCCCACTGGGGGAGCAGAAATCCTAGGAGTCAGGCTCAAGATCCTTATCCAAAGGCCATAGCAGGCCAGGTAATGGTTTCGGGTTCCCTGGAGCCCTGCCACTTGTGCTGTCTGCTTAGAGGGGAAGTCAGCAGGCACCCAGGCTCCTGCCTGCTCTCCCTAGGGCAGGGGCAGGGGAACCACTCAGAAGTGGTACGAAAGGGAGAGAAGGTGGTGAAGAAGAAGGCACACAAAGCTGATGTTGTTAAAATTACATCTTAATGAAGTGGGGGATCCTGTGGGTCTAGAAAACAAGGGATCCTGTGAATCTACAGATGTCAGGGCTAGAGTCTGGGAGCTCCTGAGCAACACTGGCATCAGATACAGACGAGCCAGCCTGGATCACACCAGGAACGACAAGGTCTGTTTGAATTCCCCTTCACTCCAGGCAGTGGGCTGGCTGTAGATCACCTTCTTACCTGATGAGGTCCTGTTAATAAGTCAGACACGGAGGCACTCAGGCCCCTCCACCCTCCTCCACATTCCGTGCCATCCTTAGAGGCCACAGCTAAGAACTCTATAGAACCTCGGTAGGGAAGTGTGGGCAAAGGGAAAGAGGCCAAGTTTAGGGTAAAGAGGGGCAGAAAGGTGTCCTCCCTCCAAGCTGGTGGCCTCCACCTCCAAACTTCACTCCCATGCCCACCTCCAGGGCCCATCTCAGCTTCAAACCACACACATCCATGTTCTCAGCCTCAAAGATCCCTGGGGCAACATTTCACTCACTTTTTGTTTTCTCACTCAAAGTAACCTCCACTATAGGCAAACCAGATGCTGAAAATCAAGACTCCAAGGAGAATCAGAGTTATGAAGACAGCTGACACGATGCCCCCTACATTCAGCTCCACAGCTTTCATGCTAATGCTGTCTGACTTCATGGGTGTCCCAAACCCATTCTGTGCCTGACAAGTGTACTCTCCAGAATCAGCGGTTGTCAGAGGACTGAAGATCAGCTCCCCTGTCTTGTGATCCAAGGTATAGGAAGAATTGATGAAAGCACGGGTGTTCTTGGGCTCCTCAAGCATCAGGACCTTATCCCTGAACCAGGAGTATTCAGAGGGTGGAGAGACATCCTGTTCTGAGCAGGTCAGCACCATCTGGGTGCCAATGGTTGCAGAGGAGGGGATGTTGACTGTGGGCTTGGATGGCGACACAAACACAGTGAGCTGGATGTGGACCTCCCTGTAGCTGTTGCCATTGTCCTCAGTGACTATACATGTCCCCATGTGCTCCCGGATCACCGAACTGAAGGCGATTGCTGTTGGTTGAAAAGGTAACATGGTCCACATAGGAAGCAGTGATCTTGTTATTGTAGCAAATGAGCCTAGTGGTGTCCCCACGGTCAAACTTCCACTCCAAAGGAGGGAACTGAAGCCAGAGTAGGTACAGTGCAACTTGACCACGTTATTCTCAAGCTGTTGGACTTCAGGACTAGAGATATACACAGAACCCTTTCCCAGCATCAGGGAGACTGAGGAGGACAGAGATGGGCTCCATCAGAAGGGAACAGAGAAAGCCAGGATGCAGGGGAATGCAAGCTCCTCCAAGCCCAGGGCTGACACCCTCCTGCCAATATCAGCATTTATTACTATTTGATTTCTTGATGAAAGTCATTCTTTCTGGAGCAAGATGGAATATAAGTGATGTTTTATTTGTATTTGTGTAACAGCCAGAGATTTTTTTGCATGTTTGCATGTATTATAGGCCATTTACACTCATTCTGAAAGGTGTCTATTCACTTCACTTGTGCCTTTTTCAATTTAATTTTTAGAGATTTAAATATTTTACTTCTTTGTACATTCTAGATATTAGTCCTCTGTTGAGGAATAGCTGGAAAAAATTATTTTCCATTCTGTAGGATGTTGCTTAACTCTGTTGGTTGTTTCCTTTGCTGTGCAGAAGCTTTTAAATTTGTTTTGATCCAATTTGTTGATTCTTGATATTACTTCTTGTGCAATTGGGGTTTGGATCAAAATGTCCTTGCCTATGCCTATGTCTTCAATAGTTTTACCTGTTTTATATTCTGGAAGATTAAGTGTTTCTGGTTTAACTTTTAGATCTTTGATCCATTTTTATTTTATTTTAGTACATGGTGAGAGATATGGATCTAGGTTCAATCTTCTTTATGCACATAACCAGTTTTCCCAGCATCATTTGTTAAAGAGACCATCATTCCTCCAACATAGGTTTTTGACCCCTTACTCAAAGGTCAGGTAGCTCAATGTACCTGAGGTTGATTTTTCTACCTCTTTTCTGTTCCATTGATCTATATGTCCATTTTTTGGTGCCAGTACATTGCTCTTTTTTTTTTTTGGTACCAGGGATTGAACTCGGGTCCTTGTACTTGCACAGCAGGCGGCGAAACCACTGAGCTAAATCCCCGGCTACTATGCTCTTTTTAATCACAGTAACCTTGTAATATAATATGTAGTCTAGGATTGTGATGCCTCTTGCTTTGTGCTTGTTGCTCAGAATTGCTTTTGCATCTAGGTCTCTTCTGATTCCATATGAAATCTAAGATTGTTTTCTAGTACTGTGTGATATTTTGATTCGTATTGTATTTAATATGTGTATTAGTTTTCCATGTATGGCCATTTTGACGATATATATTCTGCCTATTGCTAAATGGCATATGTTTCCATTTTCCTTTTTCCTCTTCAATCCTTTTTCAGAGTACTGTACATTTAATTCACTTCCTTTATTAGATTAATCGCTAGGTATTTAATTTTCCTGAATGCCGTTGTGAATGGTATTATTCTTCTAATTTCTTTCTCAGAGTGAGTTTGTTATTGGTGTATAGTAAGACTATTAATTTTAGTATATTGACTTGTATCCTGCTATATTACTGAATGTGACTATCAATTCTAGGAGTGTTGGTGGAATTTTTGGGATCTTCTGCGTAGAGGATCATGTCATCTGCCAATAATGACTTAGCCTCTACCTTTTCTCTATATATCCCTCTTATATATTTGTCTTGCTTGATTTTTTTTACCTGATGTTTTGAGTACTACATTCAACAATAGTGGTAATAGTGGTCATCTTTATATTTTTCCTGATATTAAAGGGAAAGCTTTCAGCTTTTCCCCATTGAATATGATGTTGGTGATAGGCATAACATATAGCTTTTATCAGATTATGGTAAAGTTCTTCTATAACTAATTTCTTCAGGGCTTCTATGATAGATCAGTGTTGGATTTTGTCGTAGACTTTTCTGTGTCTATTGATTTGACCATGTGATTTTTGTCCTTTCTTGTTTATGTGTGATGTATTATATTTGTTGATTTACATATTTTGAAACATCCTTACATCCTCGGGATGAAGCTTACTTGATCATGTTGTGTGATCTTTTTGATGATTTCTTGCATTCTGTTCGCCAGTATTTTGTTGATAGTTTTGCATCTATATTTATTAAAGTGATTGGCATCTAGTTCTCTTTTTAGCTGGGTCCTTGTCTGTTTTGGAATCAGACTAATGCCAGCCTCCAAGAATGAGTTTGGGAGCACCTCTTCTCTTTCAATTTTATTAAAGAGTTTGAGGAGTATTAGCATTAGATCTTGCAGAAATCAGGAGTGAATGCATCCTGTCTTAGGCTTTTCTTAGTTGGTAGATTTTTTATTATTATTTTACTTTCATTGACTGCTATTATTGGGTGACTCAAGATTTTTATATCTTCTTTGTTAACTTTTAGTAATTCACATGTTTTAGGAATCTGTCCATTTCTTCTTGATTCTTTAATTCATTAGAGTACAGGCTCTCAAAGTAGTTAACAGTAATCTTAATTTCAGCATTGTCTTCGGTGATTTCACATTTTTCATTTTTAATTATATTGATTTGTGTCCTTTCTCACCTTTTTTTGGTAAGGTTGACTAAGATTTTTATCAATTTTCTTTATTATTTTGAAGAAACAGCTCTTTGATTCATTGATTTATTGTACCATTTTTAGTCCATTTTATTAGTTTCTGTTCTGATCTTTATAACTTCCTTTTCTATAATAGTTTGGATTCAAATTGTTCTTTTCCTAGGACCTTGATGTGCATAATTAGGTTATTTATTTTGGCTCACTCTGTTTTTCTGATGTGGGTATTCACACCTATAAACTTCCCTTTTAGGATTGCTTTCCCATAATTCATGGTAAGTTGTCCAGTTATAATCATTTGTTTCTAGAAACTGTCCAATTTCTTCCTTGATTTCTTCTACGGGACTTTGATTATTCAAGAGTATGTTGCTAAACTTCCATCTGTTTGCATAATTTCTGTGTCTGCTTTTGCCATTGATTTCTAGTTTCAATGCACTATGATCTGATAATATGCATGGTATAATTCTGTTTCTTTTGTATTTAGTTAAATATGCTTTATGGCCCAGTATATGATTTATTTTGGAGAAAGTTACAAGCGCTACTGAGAAGAATATATATATATATATATATTCTGTTGCTGTTGGGTTTAATACTGTGTAAATATCTATTAAGTGCATTTGTTCAAGGGTTTAATTGAACTCTGATCTTTCTTTGTTGATGTTTTTGGTCTAGTTGATCTATTTGTGACAGTTGGATATTGAGGCTCTCCACTATAATTGTGTTGATATTTACCTGATCACTTATGACTTATGTGTGTGTGTGTGTGTGTGTGTGTGTGTGTGTGTGTGTGTGTTTAATTTAGTTGGCATCTTGTTTTCTGGTGCATACATGTTTATAATTGTTACCTTTTTCTGTTGCGTTGTTTCCTTAACCATATGTGATGACATACTTTGACTTGTCTGCTCAGGTTTTGAATGAAAACCACTTTGTCTGAAAACAGGATATCTACCCCTGCTTGTTTTGGGGCTCCAGTTGCATGGACTATTTTTCCATATTTTGACTATTAGGCTATAAAATTTTTGGATTAACTGTTTATTGTATACAGCATACTCTTGAGTTTTGATTTCTGATCCGTTCTACCAGGGTTGGTCTTTTATGAAGGAATTGAAACCATTCTTCTCATTGCATTATTTTCATACTGCTGCTTCACATTTTTCTCCCTTCTGCTTAACTGTTCATCCTGCCTAGTATATTCTCATTGCACTTTTTGGCACTGTAAGTTTCATAGTCTCTTTTTAGAATACTTTACGAATTTTTTAGTGTTGTTTAAGTGGCCATGAATGTCTTTAATTGCTCTTTGTCAGGGCCAGTGGTTCTGCCGCCTGCCTCATAAGCGCAAGGACCTGAGTTCGATCTCCGGTACCAAAAATAAAAAAATGCTCTTTGCCATGGAAGGACCTTATTTATCCATTAACTTTTAAAGATAGTTTTACAGGATATATCAGTCTGGGTTGGAAGCTCTTTTGTTTTTGACTTCAATCCAAGATCCCTGGCCTTTAAGATTTGTATTGAGAGGCATAGCATAATTCTAATGAGTTTATAATTAAGTGATTTGTTGCTTTTAAGATTCTCTTATTTTGTTGGACATTTGGGATTTGATGTTGATGTGTCATGGAGAAGTTCTCATATAGTGAATATTTGGGATTTTATATGCCTAGTTTATCTGTATTTTAAATTCTTTCCCTTAATTTGAATTTTTTTCTGCTACTATTTACATGAACAGGTTTTTTTATGTCATTTATGTTGTCTTCTGATTTTTCCTAATTCCCTTTAATTTTACATAAATATTCTTTGTGTCACCTAGCAGTTTTGGATCCATTCTTTAGGTTCTCTCATTGCTTTTGATACATCTGTGAGTATGTATCACTGACCTCAACCATGTCTTCCAGTTTTAATACTCTGTTCCTACATACGTCACTTCTACTGCCTATACTTTAGTTGTAATATAATTAAATTTGTTAAACTAATGGCCTGATGCTAAAATTTAGATGGTTCTTGTTTTTCTCTGTGTATCAAAAAGTTGCATAGAATTTCTTTTTCCTATTCACTAAGTTTATTGGTACATTTTAGGTATATAATATAATGACATTCATCATTGGGACTTTGTAGCTTTACATGATATATCTTGGTTCTTATTTTTTCCCTATTCTCCTCCCATCCCTTTAACCCCTCTATGCCTCTCTATTTATAAAGAATTTGCTTCTGTTTTTTCTTTTTCTCATATTTTTTTACTTCACTTCTTTCCTTTCCCCTACCCCTCCTACTTCCACTTTCCCTTCCCATTTGGATCTTTTCTTCCTACTTCACATTGTCTATTATACATTTTGATTCTCATTTACACTTTGTTTCTCATACCAGAGGAATTCAGTATTTACACATTTGTGTCCTATTTATTTCATTTAAGAGTATGGCCTCAATGTGCATCCATTTAGCTATAAATGTCTTCAGTTTCTCTATTTTTATGGGTGAGTAGTATTCCATTTTATATAAAGACAAACACAGCTTCTTTATCCAGTTACCAGTTGAGGGGCAACTGGACTGTTTCCAAGTTTCAGCTATTCCAAACTATGCTGCTAGAAACATGGGTGGACATATATCATTTAGTATAATTCTTTTAATTCTTTCTTTTGGGTAGATACCCAGGAGGGGAATAGCTGGCTCTAATAGGACCTCTAATCCTAGTTTTTTAAGGTATCTATATACTGATTTCCACAGTGGCTGCATCAATCTACACTCCCACCACAGTGAAGTAGGGTTCCTTTTTTCCCACAACTCCGTCAGCATTTGTTATTGGTTGATTTGGTGATAGTAGCCATTTTTTTCTGGAGGTGGGTTCTCAGAATTGTTTTTATTTGCATCTCTCTAATGACAAGTGATGTTGAACGTTTCTCCATATCTTCATTTGCTGTTTCTACTTCTTTGTGTGAGAAATGTCTGTTCATTTCAGATGCCCATTTTTGGATTGGGTCTTTAAATTTGGGAGGTCTGATTTTTGTAAGTTCTTTATAGATTCTAGATAGTAGACCTTTGAGGAAAAGCAGGTGAAAATTCTTTCCCATATTGTGGGTTGTCTCTTCACACTGTTGGTGGTTTCTCTTGCTGTGCAGAAGCTTTTTAATAAGAAGAGATCCCACTTGTTGTTTGTGCTAGTTCACAGGCAACTGAGGTTTTGTTCATAAAATCTTTTCCTATGCCAATATTTTCAAGAGTTTTATCTAACTACTCTTCCAGCTGGTTTACTGTTTCTGCTTTAATATTTAGATGTTTAATCAATTTTGATTTTAGTTTACTGTATGGTGAGAGATACAGGTCTACTTTTAATCTCTGGCAAGTTGAAACCCAATTTGTCCAGCACCATTTATTAAAGAGACTGTCTTTTCTCCAATGGGAGTGTTTGGCTCCTTTGTCAAAGATGAGGTAGCTGAGTGTGTCTGGAGGTGTTTCTGTATCTTCTAATCCTCTGGTCTGTTTCTTTGCCAGTATCGTGGTGTTTTTATCACAGTAGATTTGCAGTGTAGTTTCGGGTTGGGGATTGAGATACCCCCCTATGTTGTCTTTGTTTCCTTGAATTACTTTTACTATTCTAGGTCTCTTCTAGTTCCAAATGAATTTTTGGATTGTTTTCTCAAGTTCTGTGAAGTATGCTGTTGGAATTTCAATTTGGCTTGCATTGAATCTATATAGCAGTTTGGGAAGTATGGGCATTTTCACTATATTCCTTCTTCCTACCCAGAAGCAGGGGATGTCTTTTTATTTTTTGATATCTTATCTCTTTGATCTCTTTTTTCCGAGTGCTGAAGTTTTCACAGTAGAGGTCTTTGATTTCTTTTGTTAGGTTGATTCCTAGGTATTTTGTTTTTTGGATGCTATTGTAAAGGGTTGGAAGTTGCTTTCTTCTAGGGCTTTAAATCATTCCAGGCTCTTCTTGAGAGTTCGTATTGAGAAGTCTGCTGTGATTCTGATGGGCTTTCCTTTGTATGAGATTTGTTTCTTTTCTCTAACTGCTTTTAGTATTTGTTTTTCTGTTGGGTTTCTGGAATCTTGACTATTATATACCTAGGTGTAGATTCTCTTTAATCACAGCTATTTTAAATCCCATATCCCTCATTTGTCTGTATGTCAAATTATTTTCCCTTGCTTGGGAAGTTTTCTTCCATTACTTCTGTGAACAGCTTTTGTATGTCATTTGCACTATCTCCTGTTTCTTCATTGACTCCTACCATTCTTATATTATTCTTCTTTGTATTATGTAGCAGCTGCTGGATTGATTTCTTGTGGTTCCTTACTATTTTTAAAAAATCTTTCTTTTCCTGGTCACTAGTGGCAATCCTGTCTTCAATACCTGATAATCTGTCTTCACATTGGCTCGTTATGCTGTGTAAACTTTCAATGGAGTTTTTAATTTCCTTGATATCTGTTTGCATCTGTTTTTTGGATTCCATTTGTTTCCTATGTTGGGATTCCATCATGTTCCTCAGCTCCTTTATTTTTTTTTATCTGTGTATGCTCTAGAGGTATTAATCATGTCTTGCACTATGGACACCATCTCTGTTGTTATCTGAGAAATTATTTCTGATTTCATTTTTTCCAAATCCTCTTCCATTGCCAGTTTAGGGGGTCTAGGTGGTTGAGTATCAGTGTCCCATCTCATTGTCCTTTGGGGATACCTTTGGTGATCTTGAAGTCTGGTTTTGTGTCTTGTTTACCCGTTTTCTCATTTCAACAGATGCAGTGTGCTGTACCTTTTTTGAGGTGACTCTTTGCTTGCCCAGTGGGCTTCAATTCTCAGTGAGCCTTAGATAGGCCTGTGAACACTTAGGGATGGTATCTGGGTGGGCCTCTGGCTGGGGCCTGTGTGTTTGAGGTGTTACCCAGGAGGTCCTTTGGCTGTGGGCTGTGCACTCTAGTTGCTGAAATCTGAGTGAGCTTCTGGCTGTGGCCTGCACAAGAACTCTATACCTGAACAAAGTCTCTGTCTCCTTTTTTAAAATTTTGAGTAAGGGTCTTGAGTTTCCCAGGCTGGGCTAGAACTTTTGATCCACTAGATCATACAGGTCAAGCTGCTTATTGTACAGATAATAGAAAGGTCAAAAAGTTGAAACGGACCTGTCCAAGTACAGAAGTGTTGATTACCTTCTTTTTGAAGTACTCCTTTCTCTGGATTCCAATGACATCATTATCTGTTTTCCTCCCAGCTCATTCTAAGTTTCCTCTTCTGCTTTACTTTATTCTATGTCTTGTCTTAGGCTCTTTGCTTTTAGTGTATAGAACCTGTATTTTATAATCTTACTTAATTCCATAGTTTAATTTAATATTACTCTGCTAATGAATACCACATCCACATTTTTTAATTATGAACTTGTCTTTTATACCTATAAAATTTTTATTTTAGTCTCTCATAGATTCCTGAAGATCAACATTTCCAATACTCAAAAATCAGTTTTCTTTTTCCTACCATACAGGCTGTTCTTTCTCCTATGTGCCCTGTTTTCATATGTGGCACCATAATAAATCCAGTTGACCAAGCCAAAAATCTAGAGATCATTCTTGACTCCTTCTCATTCCCTCCCCATCCATCATTCCATTTATCCTAGAGATCTGTAAGGATTAGTCCAGGTATTAATCACTGCTTGTTTATACTATTGTAAGTATAAACTGATTGGCCTCCTAGCATGTGCTACTAGACCTTCTCCCATACAGGCTCTGTACTATTGCCAGAAAGAGGTCCTTAAATATACAAAAATAATTGCCACAGATCTCACTAAAATCACTCAGTAGAATCAGCCTCTTTCAGAATAATCTCTTAAATAATTTGCTAGCTCTGTGTGATCTAATCCTATTTACCTTTCCAGTCTTTCATTCCTTACCCACCCTATTCTATGCATTCTGTTTTCTGTTAAGCCTCTATTATTTGTTATTTGCCTAGCTTTAGGCACTGTGTCTAATACATATTAAGTACTCAATAAAAAAGTATTAACTAGGTACAAAACATGGTAGCTTAGCACTTAATTCACAGTGATTTCTTGCTATACTGCTCTACAGCTAATGCAGTACGGGCTCAAGATTTTATCCTTTCTGCCTTCCTACTCTGCCTTGTGTTCACTTCACTGCATCATAATAGGTATGCTTCAATATAGAAACAGTTCTTGACCTGTGGTTTTTTGGTTCAAGGCTTATTAGTCTGTATTTATCCAGCTCTTACCAAACAATAGTGAAACATGAAGTTAGATTCAGGTAAAGAAATAAGCTCAGCTTTTTGATCAAATGATTTTTTGTATTATTTTTTGCACCTAGTAATTTAGTCACCTAACACCTATATCTTTGAAACAGAAATAAGATCAGTTTGTTCTGAGCAAATTGTGATCCTGAGCCCACTTGTGATCCTGGGAGAATCTTTGTGAGAACTATCTTCTGAACTTGAGTTCCAGGATTTCAACATGTAGAAATCAGTTTCTATCAAATTTTTTTCAGACCTACCACTATGAACATATGTGAAAATTAATGACTTCCTTCATTCTATTGTAAGAATTTAATGATCTTGCAAATTATTGACTGACCATATATTATTTAATATTTTAAATATTGAAAATGTAAAGTGTTAGCAACTTTTAAAAGCTATTTTTTCTTGCCTTCGTAGCCCCTGACCATGACTAGGAATCATGAATGTAGCAATGTGTGTAGCAATGCAGACCACTGACTGAATGACACTTGGCTTTAACCTCCCTTTTCTCACCCTCTTACATTCTTTTCCTCCTTTCCCCCACTTCTAAATAGCATTTTCACCCCACCTTCCAACATCACTTTCTACTGTTTTTCTTTTTCTTTTCTTTTTTTTTTTTGGTACCAGGGATCGAACTTGGGTCCTTGCACTTGCGCAGCAGGCAGTGAAACCACTGAGCTAAATCCCTGGCGCAGACTACTTTCTTTTTCTCTGTGCTGCTACTTATCTTTTTTTTATTAGTAGCATATATTTGCAATACATAATAATTACATTCATCTTAGAGAAATGGTGTGTATATATATATGTATATATATATATGTATTTATATATATGCATATATATATATATGCGCAAAGGGCAACGGGACATTGCCAGAGACCCCTGCAGTGGTCTTGGCCTCCTGTAAGCCAGTATGATGTTTGTGAGATAGGAAAGTGGGAATTAAAAGAAACACACAGACAGAGACTTGAGAGAAACTGAGTTTTGGGCTCATCAAAGCTGTTTTGGGCAGCAAAGACAAAGAACTCCCAGTACATCTAGTGTTTATTTATTATAAGTGTGGAAAGGGGGGAAACTTGGAAGGCCTTGGGACTCCTGCTGATAACAAGTATCAAGCAGGCAGGACTATAAAATGAGGGCACAAGCATATTTTTGTTGAAGAGAACAAACAGTTAATTTAGAGGGGAGGAATTTAGCTAGAGCTGAGTTGACCTTGGCTGGAAGTGAAGTTAGCTGATTGCACTACTTTTAATGTAACACAGCCGAATTATGGAAGGGCAAGAAGCTTGTGCCACTATAGCCTGATAATACTGAGCAGAAGTGTTTACTACATCTCCTTCTTTCTCTTTTGGAAACAGCAGCAGCAACAGGGTGAGTTGAGGAGGCATAGCATGTAGACACTGGTTGGTGGTAGTTTTTGTATGGCATGATATTTCTGTTTGCTTTTGGGTCTCAGTGGCGGGTGGTGCATCGGATTTGGTGATCTTTGCAGGTCTGAGTTTATTGTTTGTTGGAAGAAAAGCATATTCTGGCCCCTATATTATTAATTGTATTGAGCCATTTTATCTTTTAGTTAGAATATCTTTTGACAACACTTCTGTCTAGGACATTTCTGTAGATTCATCTTTGTATCGATGGAGTTTTGATGGAGTATATTTAATTTTTACAACTGGATTTAAAATATTTTAAATGAAGGCAGCAAGAGAAGGTAACAAAATCTAATTGAGCTTGTGGAGGTAGTTGTACTCCTTTTTTGTTTATGTAATTGTGTTTTTAGGGAAAAGTGAGTATGCCCAGCAATGGCTTATCCCTGTCAATTATAAGGACCTATAATATGTTTACCTGACCTGTTGGAAATGAGTTTTTAAAAAGAACTATCCTCAACTGCAGTTAGGGGAGAAAGGGTGTAGTTTTTAATCCATTTTGAGCTGAGAAGTGTCAATGTGGGGAAGATTGTAGTTAGGGACCCCTTTTAGGGAGCTAATTTAATAGGCCTTAAGTCAGAGCCATGTTGTAATTTAGCAATTATAAACTCTATAAAGTCAATCTGATGGATTGTGGTTAAAAAAGTCTAGTATAAATGTTGTTGATATTATCTGTATGATTACCTGGAGGTTCAAAAACCTATAGACAGTAATAAAAGTTTTAAAGAAATTAGAGTATGTATAAAGTATAAGCACTATAATAAAAAGCAAGTTGGGGAAAGAGCCATGTTTAGAAATCATTTTTAAGAGACTAAAATAGGAATTGTAACCTGATGGCTTTTGGACACTTTTATTAATGGAGGTTGTCTATAAGTTTGATATTTTGTCATAATTTTTAAAATTTTAGCTGTAAAAGGATTAAAATTTTAATAATTTAAAAAATAATTTTAGCTAAAAATTTGAAAAACTCTGGTTGAAGTCTTATAAACTTTACCATAGTTTTATCTAATGACCCATAACAGTGGTTAGCTATTGGTGTATTTGGAAAGTGTTAGAAGGGGTTAGCAATTGGAGCCTCTTTTGAAATCTAGTTTACTATTATGTCTTAAATTTATATATTTTTAGTTAATATTATTATTAGTTTTTAAATTATTTTTATTTAAGACTAAGTTAAGATGAGACCTATATTTTAAAAATTAACTTTTCATTAACTATCATGGTTAATTAAGTCTCTTTAGGCTAGCTTGCAACCATGTATAGCGCCTTTGTCTGTTATATATATTGCAACTGAGTCCTTCTTACTTCCCCTGCCATTTTTTTGTGGTATGGGGGATTGAGCTCAAGGCTTTATACATGCTAAGTAAGCACTTTACCACTTAGCTCCATCTCCAATTCTGCTGCTTCTCAATATTACTATTGGTTTGTGATTGCACACGTGTGCTTGTGTGTGTGTGTGTGTGTGTGTGTTTTGAGGGAAGAGGAAAATGAATGAGAAAAGCAATACCTTCAACCTTGCAAGCTAAGACAGAATATGTTTCCTCACTCTTGCACATAAAAATGATATAAAGTCTTGCATTAGCAGAGCTGTGAGTAACCATAGAAAACCCTTGCAATCTCATGTGGGGTACCTGAGGCTCAGATATGTGAAGGGATTGCATAAGCCAGAGCTCAACCACACCACAATTTTACATGCAAAGGAGACAACAAATGTGCTAACGTGCTTAATATACCTGTTAAGTTCAAGGGAACTTTTTAGGTATAAGTAGGTGAGTGCATCATTAAAGAATGTATAAATAGCTATAAAATCCCCATTTCAAAGTCTGAATTAAGGAAAGAAGTGCAGTAAAGTGTTTATGCTCCTATTATGCATAGTTTATGCATAATTGCCTTACACTTGCCTTCATACTATCATAAACTCTGATAATAATGGCTGCCATTACTTTGTGAATTTCCCAGAGAGGGGTTTGAGCTTTATGGAAGACGTTGCATACATCCAAAAAAGCAAAGAAATGTTTTACGATGGTGACCTTGTTGTCTGCACATACCATCCGGTTACTGCCTCATCTCACTACAAATAATGTGCCAATTTGGACAAAAATTATAGTGTAAGCCACAATGAGATGCAAAATAGATCCTCTCTTTTTTTAAAATGATCTAATACTCTGCAACAGGTTTCATCAGAACATGCAAAATATTTAGTATTGGTTCACAAAATCATTAAGTACTTTATGCATATATAATCCTTTTATTAGAGTCTGAGTGCTTTTTGAAGCCTTATATTTTTGTGTAATTTATGATATTATTCCAAAATTGCCAGTGACATCTGTAACAAAGAGGTTAAATGAACTGTGCAAGGTAACACATCAACTTTGAGATTAGCAAACCTGGAAACATTATGGGCATTAAAATTACTTAAGAGTGTAATAGCCCTTCTCTTTGTATGTTTATTCTTTTACAATTCTATGAGTTGGCTCAGTTTTATTTTAAATAGATCAAAAGACTACAATTTAAAATAAAACTAAATAAAAGAATTCTAACATATATTGGGAAAAATGCTCTGTATTGTGGTCTTCAGACTGAGAAATATTCTCTTTTGGTAAAAGAATAATAGCTCTTTGAAGTCTCTAGCTAATGTCATTCTTCCAACAGCCTCAGCAGACCACATATTACAGCCTACTCAGGACAACCTCACTCCTACTTTATCTAAATAAGCTAGAACATCAAGTGAAAGTACATTGAACATCTTTTCCTGCATGGATGGACTTGTATGAATCCTAGTCCATTCTTATCTCCTGTTGTAATGGGAAATGCATACTTCTGCTTCTAGAAAGATGTTTCTTTCAGCATGGAGTCTCATTACTATAGTTTTAATATATTTTCCAAAATTCATATCTTAGGAACTTAACCCCCCAATGCAGTGTTGAGAAGATGGGCCTAACAAGTGATTAGTTCATGAAGGATTTTCATCTCCTCTTGTTCACGTGCTCTTTTGTACTTTCTTGTCCTCTTGTCTTTCACCATAGGATAATGTAGCAAGAAGCCTCCTAAATAGATGATGGCACCTCGACACTGAACTTGCAACCTTTACAACTGTGAGAAATATATAAACTGCTTTTCATTTTCCTTCCTTCCTTCCTTCCTTTCTTCCTTCCTTCCTTCCTTCCTTCCTTCCTTCCTTCCTTCCTTCCTTCCTTCCTTTCTTCCTTTTCAGGTCCTGAAGTTCAAACCCAGAACCTCATTCTATGATTGAACCACATTCTCAGCTTACTTTTCCCAGCTTTGATACTCTATTTTTTCAACACAAAATGGACTAAAATACTCACTTGATCTCGATTTTCTAGGATTCTAATCTGTAGATTAGGATGTATTTTTTCTCTGATATCTTAAGTTTTCATTCTTTATCAACTCTTGCCATGTAACTTATAAGCATGATAAATTCTCTCCTGTCTTCAATAAAATGAGTCTGATCAGTGAGTCATAACTCTATATTCTCTTTCTTGTGTCCTTCCTTATTCAGAGTGTTAACTAAAATAACCATATACACACTCAATTTTCTCTATCGTTTACATTTATATTTATTATTTTTTGCCATCTTTCTTCAAAGTTCAGTTTTTCATGCTCATCATTTTATCATGCCCAAGAAAAAGAATATATTTTTTGGGGCTGGGGATTTAGCTCAGTGGTTTCGCCACCTGCTGTGCAAGTGCAAGGACCCAAGTTTGATCCCCAGTACAAAAAAAAAAAAAAAAAAAGACTATAATTTTTACATCTAAATCCAAACAATATACTTAGTCTTAATAAGAAGATAATAATATTACTAGTCTTTTAAATTTGTCATGATAAGTAAATAAGACGGTCCAGGAAAAACAAAAGGTCTAAGAATATGATTCATATATGATACAGAGTAAGTATCTAATCTAATAAACCTTCATCTTTTATCACAACTACCTCACCATATCAGTTTGCTTGTCTCCTCACAGTCTTTGTTGATAAAATTCTTTTATTTGAAAATGCTGAATCCCCTTACTTTCTATGACAACATTCTTATGATTTACTCTCTTGTCTTTTTAAGCTATTCTATCATTGTAATATCAATCTCCTTCAAAGTGTTAATTTTTTGATAATTTACACTATATTTCTTATTTTACACTCTTTCTGAGTTACCTCACCCACATAAAAAATTTTCCACCAACATCTAATGATTCCATCATTCTTTTCATGCTTCACAAAGGACAGTCTAGAGTAACAGAAAGAAGGAACACTGGTAGGGAAAAGAGAAAGGACAGGAAGAAGATGACGATCTGGATAGCATAGTAGAAAAAGAATGTGTGATGTAGGTACTTCCTTGAAGAGCTGATTGGAGAAAATGGGAAATAATTAAAATGGATACGTGTAAGCTATAATGAAGAGATCATCTGAAGTGCAGAACAAGTGTTGTGAAATAGTAAAATTCTCAAAAGAAGCAAAATGGTTATAGAACATCTTAAACAATGTCAAAATTTGAGGATATAGTTAAAAGCAGAGAGATAGATATAGTTGGACAGATATAGTTTTAAATAATATCTTCATAAGAAATGAAGAACAAAAAAGACTACAAGTCCATTTGAAAATGACAGAAGAAATAAGATAAACCAAAAGGAATAAAGTAATTTGTAAATGTGGAGATCAATGAAATAGATTACAGTAATAACAATAGAGAAAAATTTTAAAACAAAAGCTTTATCTCTGAAAAGATCAACAGACATATCTCTCTAGATTGATTAGGGAATAAAGAGGAGAGATGTAGTGAAAACAAGAGCATAATTAAATATAAACAATTGTGTGCCAATTAATTTGAAAACCTAGATTTTACTATTGTTGGCTCTTTTATTTCTTGGGGTTTTTTTTCCCTTTCCATTTAGTTTCTTACTTTGCCTGGTTGCTTCCCTCTGTTGGGGCTCATGGAGTTGTGATCTTCATTGTCTTTTTCTAGGATATTGCTTAGGATTGTTTGGAGAGCTTGGTTGGTGTTCATGAAATTTCTCAGATGTTCTTTGTCATGGAAGTATCTAATTTCCCCATCGATTTTGAAAGATAATTTTGCAGGATACAACAGTCTAGGTTGGAATTTATTTTCTTTTAGGGCTTTAAATACTTGACTCCAGGCTCTCCTCGACTTGAGGGTTTGTGCCTATATACCTCACTTATTATCTGTATGTCCAATTCTCCACCTCTGTCTGGGAAGTTTTCTACTATTACTTCTGTGAACAGTTTTTTTATGTCAACTGTATTTTCTCCTGTTTTTTTTTTTAGTGTACGTTGTCTCTTAGATCTGTTGGTAGTTTCTCTTGCAGTGCAGAAGCTTTTTAATAAGATGAGATCCCAGTTTTTGATTCTTTGTGCTAGCTCCCGTACTACTGAAGTTTTGTTCATAAAGTCTTTTCCTATTCCAATGTCATTGAGAGTTCTACCTAACTTATCTTCCAGCAAGTTTACTGTTTCTGTCTTGATATTTAGCTCTTTAATCCACTTTGATCTTAGTTTAGTGCACGGTGATAGGTATGGGTCTAGTTTCAATCTTTGGCAGGTTGAAATCCAGTTTTTCCAACACCATTTATTGAAAGGGCTATCTTTTCTCAAATGAGGGTGATTGGCTCCTTTGTCAAAGATGAGGTGGCTGAGTATGTCTGGAGTTGTTTCTGTATCTGCTAATCTATTCCACTGATCCTCGAGTCTGTTTCTTTGCCTGTACCATCCTGTTTTTAACACAGTACCTTTGTAGTATAGTTTCAAGTTGGGGCTTGTGATATCCCCAGCCATGTCTCTGTTCCCCAGAATTGCTTTTGCTATTCTAGGTTTCTTCTGCTTCCAAATGAATTTTTGGATTGTTTTCTCTAGTTCTGTGAAGTATATTGTTGGAATTTCAATCAGTATTGCATTAAATCTATATAGTAGTTTTGGAAGTATGGCCATTTTCACTATATTGATTCTTCCTACCCAGCAACAAGGGATATCTCTCCATTTTCTTATATCCTCCTTGATCTCCTTCTTCAGAGTGCTGTAGTTTTCAATGTAGAGGTCTTTTGCTTCCTTTGTTAGGTTGATTCCTAGATATTTCATTTTTTTAGATACTATTGTAAAAGGAATTATTTCCCCAATTTCTCTCTCAATGGGTCTATTTGCTTATAAGAAGGCTATTGTTTTTTGAGTGACACCCAAGTTATTCTTTACATTGTAAAATCTTTAAATTCCAGCTACTTAAACTTAATTTAAATATTTGAAAATTGCTCCCTTGATCCAAACCCAACAATACTTCCATTCACCTCCAAGTAAAGTGTAAATGTTCATAAAACATCCTCTATGTACTAGCTCCAGTGAACAACTTTTCTTTAGTTACTTTCTACTCTTGCACTGTATGTTTCAACAATTCCAAATTCCTTGCTATTACCCACATATACAGTTAAATTTCACCTTTCTGTGTCTTTCCTTGTGTTATACCTTGTTTCTGACATTTTCTTTTCTCCCACCTTTTCAAAACATGGTCAATGACAACTCATTTAAAGACTCAGCCAAAGAAATCATTCATTTGATTTCATCAGTCTGAGTTGGACATCATTACTCTGTGCATTCGTGGTATGTTTTATCTTACCTCTATCATTGTTCTCATCCCTACTATTTTTTGAAGACAGAAGGATATTTCTGTTGTCTTATTGTTTGTTTTATCTACAAATTCTTGTCTAGTTTCAGTATATAGCAGGTACCCAATAAATTATTTTTGAAACAATTAAAAATATTTCACATTGCATATAAAATCTGTTACCCTCATAGATTTCAGCTACTTGAGTTGTAGTTGGTAAATTGGCAATCTAGAAATATACTTATTTGAAAAGCCTAGAATGTGCTTGACTGTTAGCTATACATTTTGTATCTTTATATTCACATTGGATCATTTGCTTTAAAACTAAGTCTTCGAAGTTTACATCAACTCAGTTTGTTGCACCTTCGGTCAATTTTATTTATTTTTATTTTAATGTAATACAAGCATATATTAATAAAGAAAATATAAAAACATTTCTATGAAAAAATAGTTTTCATAACACAAATAATTAGAGAATCATAATGGTGAATTCAAGTTACTTATCTAAAAAACCTCATTTTTCCAAGACATCACAGTTTGTTTGTTTGTTTTGTATCGGGGATCAAACTCAGGACCTTCCTCTGGCGAGGCAGGTGGCAGAATCACTGAGCTAAATCCCCAACCCCACGGTTATTTTTTTCCCCCACAGTTATTTTTCAATGTAAACAGTTTAAAATTTTTTGCTTCTATTCAAAATGTCATGATTGTGTTTTCAATTGACAAAATCATTTAAAACTGATTTAACTTTGGTCTGCATAAACTTTTGCAGAGTAACTAATTTTTAAAAGCTATATGCTAGGGTTGGGAATTTAGCTTAGCAGCACCATGCCTGGCTTGCAAGCACCAGGTCCTGAGTTCAATCCCTGGTACCAAAAAAAAAAAGAGAGAGAGAGATATGCTATATCAGAAAGGAAGATAAGTATTGATAGTGTATAAAATGTTGAAAGGTAAACATTTCAGGCTTTGTCATAAAGTGATTGCAGATCACATAAAATGCTAGAGGCTGTAACACATCAGTAGCTTCTTGGATATGAAATAATGAACACTTCATTGGCTTTAGGTTCTTATAACATGTATAGGTGGTCAGTCTACTTTGTGTCATTTTAAAACTCATATCTAAACTCACCTCTCTGGAATAAGTCCAGAGTCGAATTTGTAAGAGCGCTCACTATGCTACAGGATAAGTAGTATTAAAGACACAGGTTTAGAGTTTCTTGCTAAGACTTTAATCTGTCATAAAATATTGACTGCTGTTTTATGGATTTTCATCAGCCTTAATATAAGTCCTCACATGTAGCAGTCAGTTCAGTGTACAGCCATTCTGTAACATAAATGGTATCTGATATCATCACTAGGATCCACTCTACCATTCATATATGCTTCAGAATCCAACACAACATTTCAGATCATAAATCAGACTTGAGGTATTAAAGACAAGGTAGAAAATAAGTTAATTTACACTAGTGACTGGAAAATTGGAGAAAAAATGAATAGCCTGGATTGATGTATGTCTTTGCAGAAGCTCATGAGTTATTTAAAAATCCCATGAAAATCCAGAACTTTATTACAGTCATATTATAACCTCACTTAACAGTACAAACTAAATTTCAAACAATATTTTCTGGATCATTTTTAGGTTTGGTCTTAAGTATACATCCAGTGTTAGGTAAAACAAGAATACTTTTCTATATTGCAAATAGGTCTTTGGAAATGACTAATTTACAATATTGATATTAATTATGATTTATCTCTAACCAGAAATATATTTGTCTAATTATGAGTAACTAATTTTATTGGATAATGATCATTTACAAATTTCAATATCATGAATCTCAGCTCAGACAAAGATTTAATTCATTCAAGTTGCACAAAATATTTAATGAAAATAATACAAATACAAATCCTATCAGTACAGATTTGTTATCAAATACATATGGATAATGAAAAGGTTATTGTTAAGAATGATTAAGGGCCCAATATTTCATCTAAATATATTTGCAAGCTGATATGTAGCCTGCTACAATTACATCGATACTGACAGTAGATATAAGACTTCTGGGTAAGTGTTATGGGTTAGATTTAAAATGTCCCCCTAGAGTCTTGTGTTCAGAAGTGGGGGTTTTGGAAGGTGACTAGATCATGGGGGCACTATACTCATCAGTGGATTGATTCATTGATCAGTTTGAAGCAGAATGTGCTATAAGGAGTTAGTGCCTAGTTTGAGGGGTCACTGGGGGTGTGACCTATTCTAAGCCTCTGCTCCTCCCTTCTCTCTCTCTCTCTCTCTCTCTCTCTCTCTCTGCTTCCTGGCTGCCATGAGTTGGGAAGCTTTTTTCCACATGTTCTTCCACCATGTTGCTTCTATTTTGGAGCCATCCAGCTGTGGACTATGTGCATTAGAAACTGTGAGCCAAAATAAACTTTTCCTCCTTGTTATAGGTGTTATTTTTACCAGAGACTGGAAAATGACAAAGACATTATTACTCATGGCACAGCAAGGTCCATGAGCTTCAGGCCCACATCGACTCTCCATGTCCATTCCAAACACCACAAGACTAACACAGTGTGGTCCACAAAGTGAGTTTAAATAACATCTGAAGAACCTCAAGCTTAGAATGACTCAATCATTTATCATGGGCTACAAAAAACCTGCTACAATTTCCTCTATAGGAAGTCATTATTTTTTTGATAGTGAATATAAATGAGTCTTTATTTTAGAGGGAAAAATTATCTGTCTCTTCCAAGGCTGTTTGCTATAACAAGATCTTTAAAATAACAAAGGTGGTACAACAAAGGTGGTAAGTGTCTCTTCTCCAAGACTCTCAAAACCAATCAAATTGCATCCTGTCATTTAGCAATCATATTTATTTCAAATTGCTATTTTCACACCTGAAATTGTATTTCAGACATTTCAGATCATATCATCTAAGTATTTTCATGAAGTACACTTTTCTTTTCATATCTGTAGGGGATTGGTTCCAGGATCCCCAGTGGATACCAAAATTTATGTTTGATCAAGTCTCTTTTATAAAATGGCACAGCATTTACATATATCTTGTGCATATCCTACCATATACTTAAAATCATCTGAATATTACATAGAATAATGCTATGCAAGTAGTTGTTATATGTATTTCTTACAGAATGGCAAGAAAAATGTTTCTGCATATTCAGTACTGGCATAACTTTTCCAAGTATTTTTGATCCTCTCTTGTTATGGTTTAGATATGGACTGTCCCCCAAAAGACTTATATATTCAGAGGTTGGGCTTTTGGAAGGTGATTTGATAATGGGGGCGCTATATTCATTAGTAGATTAATCCACAGATGCATTGAGGGCTGAATGTGTTGTGAGGAGGTGGGTTCTTGTCAGAAGAGCCAAGTCACAGTGGGCATGACCCAGAAGGATATGTCTCCCTCCTCTGCTCCTCCCTTCACTATCTGCTTGTTGGTCACCATGATGTGAGTAGCTTTTTTTTCTGCTAGGACCTTCTACCATGGTTTTCTTGCCTTGGAGAGAGCCAACTATGTCCTGAATCCTCTAAAAACTCAGAGCCAAAGCAAATATCTTCTCTCTTAAATTGCAGATGTTAGGTGTTTTGTCCCAGCAACAAGAAAATAAACAAGAAATTTGTTAATTGAATCTTCATATTCAGGATCTAACAATATGGAGGGCCCACTGAGGATGGGCCTGAGTTTCTTTGGAAAATTTTTGTCAGTTACACTTACATATTGGATCCCTTATAACATTTAAATACTTGGATTGTTTTTGGAAGGTTATACACTTTTTCTGAAGGCACAATATGGTTAATAGATTATATTAGTGCCTCTGCATTGGCCATTCACTCTCATTCCACTGATGAAACTATCTCATGGTTCTACAGAATGATTTTTTAAATCCTTAGGTAAGGTGCTTCTTGTTAAAGGTCATTTTATGAAACATTGAGAAGATAAAAACTTGGGAATATGGATGGAAATATTATTTTATTGATATAGAAACCTGTTTGTCTAATGTATATTTTTGACAGCTTTTCTTTTAACAGGTTTGCTTCTGCTGGATCAAAAATATTTTTGTTGGAAAAGTAGTTTGATGGCTTTTTAAGAATTTCTAGTTTTCTTTGGCCACATGGCAATTTCTTGTATCTATTTAGAAAGAAGAGAAGGAAAACTTATTATAATCTTTTTATTGTTTTCACGTACCATTTTTTCTCTCGAATTTGTGTTTTGGCACATACACTTCCTTGTTGGTATTTTTGACCTTTTCTTCCCTTCCTTTCATATATTAACCTTAATTTATCCTATTCATTTCACATTTACAAATATCTCCCTCCAGGAAGCCTATTCTATACCTCCAAGTCTGCAATGAGCTCTCTTCTTAGATAATTTTATTGAACACCATGATTACTTCTATAGTACCACTTGTAACACTCTCATATATATTTATGATTACTTGTCTGAATTTCCTATTGGTCTTTGTTCTCCTTTAGGGAAGGTGTACAACCATTGCATTTCTGTACTCAATATAATTATCACAGTGCAAGGCATAGAGTACATAATAAGCAACTTCCTATAAGATTGAATTCAAATGAAATTATAAAAATCAATTTAGATAACATACACACATTTAGAGTTAGTTCAACAATTCTAGTAGGTGCTTAAAAGGTTTTCCTGAATTGAATTAAAGTGGTTATGTTCAATTGAGATAATCTATTTCAGTAACTAGAATAGTTGCTTTTATATTGTTACAGGGTCATTTTAAGACCTTTCTTGAGCCCAAATATTATAACAGTTAAAATAATTTTCATAATTTTTCTTTAAAGTTATTTGTTGGCAAATGATTAATTTATTTATGATTGAATATTTTTCCCTACAAGCATTATATATACTTAGAAATTATTCTTAAAAGAGATTATCTAATACACAAAGTGTTTTTCAAATGTAGTAAATTTTTGAGTACTAAATTTAACAATTAATAAAATTGACTTAATTTATACTTCATTTTGTAGATAAGTACGTAAGCAATAAATGATATTGATTTTCAGGGTTTTCTTCTCATTTGGATGCCCAAATGAGAAGATGCCCAATTTGTTAAAGTTGTAAACAAATTTCTTGTGTCCCTTAGAAAAGCTTATAGAGTTTGAGCACTTTGCCTATAGTGATTGATAAATACAATGATCTTCTACACAAAGCACACAGTAAATATTTATAAATCAGAAGACAAGAAGATTAAGAAGAAACAGGTTTATGATTCTGAGTCATTGCATTTGTGGCTAGGGATAAAGCAACTTTTTATTGTCCATACATATATAATACTTTTGTAAATACTTAACTCTTTACTATGAAAATGATGTATGTAGTTTACCTAGAAAATTGCATTACTTTTTCTTAAATATTTTCCTCATTTTCTAAAGTACTGAGTACTATCTTTAACTAATGAGCTCAGCCACCCAAATTGAGGATGTAATTGAGGATGCAATGTGTTTAGTATTCAATTGTTCTAAAATTAGTACGTCCTCCCAATATAGATGTCCTTAACATATGTGTGTTGCATGAAAAAATGAATAAATTTTACTGTGAGATTTTACTAGTCTTGCAATATCCTAAGTATGTAAAATTGTGCGATTATTTTAATTCTAAAGATATATGATGGTACAAGAAGATGCATGCATAAAGGAACCTATGAGTGCATATTAATTAAGAAAACTGGCATGCTATTTTGACTTGACTTTGTTTTCTCTTTTGTATGAAATTGAGTCATATTCTCAACAAAATTTATTAACATATGAAAAATTCAAACCATTGAAAATTAATATCTTATATTTTTATGTGTTTGAAAATCAAAGAGGCAAGTGGAATGTTTAGGGTTTTAAAAATCAATTTTCTCTGTGATATTTTTACTTTACAATAGAACCGGCATCTAACTTCTCATTTTAATTGAATTAATAACATTAGTTCAGTGTATTTTAATACCAAATTGCAGGGTTTGTTGTAACTGAAAATATTGAGCTTTGTATAATAAAAATGTCTGTGAACAATGAAATATTATCTATATGTAGTGATTTCTAACTACCACTCTGCATGCTAAAGGCTTCTTTTTCTGTAGAATATGATAGAAAAAATCAGCTATATTTCTGTGATGATTTGAGTAAAGTTTTCTGTGAAAAATCTGTAATTGTACTTTTAAACCATGAATCAGTTTAGAAGAGCTAACTCAAGGAAGGTAAATTCTTGCTTCTAAAGCCATTCTCTATTTTATTTCCTTATACAGCTGAAATTCCACAAGTTAGCTATTCATTTGAGCTCCCATAGTTCATTTATTTTTAAAGCACAAAGGATTGTGAAAGGAATTAACTATTAGTCTTTCATACAAACTTATGGTTAATATCAATAACATTATTTCTACTCAGAATTACATTGTGCTGTATGAAAGAATTGAACAATTTCACTGAGTGTGAAATATAAACTGGTAATTTTCATGTTGGAGCATGGGAAGTATGAGATAGAGTTAAAATGGTCGAGAGGTTCCAATTGTATATGTGGGGGTATATGTAAGAGAAGGTGATTTGGAGCAACATGAGGAGCACTCTACCTGAGGAATGACTCACTGGGTATTAATGAGGAAGGCTTGTATAGAAGAAGGTGGAAGGATGACAATGACAAATTTTTCTACTTTGAAATTTTACTCAGTGCTAATGCTTTCTCTCATTACACAGTTCACAGTATGTGAGTTGAGGATACTGTAATTTCTGGGGTAGCTCAAATATATTAAATATTAAATTAGTTTGTGCGGGTTCTGTGGCATATAGCCCAGATCACCCCCTTCTCCATGTCAGGATGAAAGCGGTCATATCCCTAGCTGCTGTCAGATTTAGACAACCAACAGCTTCCAATTGAGTTCCTTTTAAAGAATTGTGCTTGGCCAAAGATCATCTCACCCCAAATCAGAATCTTCCCCTAAAATCAGCCGAGTCTTGACTTCCTAACTCCTCCCTCACAGATGTTCATTCTATTCCCAAATATACTTGCAGCAACACCTTTATGTCTCAAAGTCCATTTCTCAGTGTACTCAATATCCAACAATTGATGAGAATTGCACTTACAGTTGTATTTTCTTTGGGAAATGAATTTCAAGTTAAAACATTTTATTATGCAGATAATTATTTGACTTGCATCCGATTTGCTTCTTCCAGAAGACATACTTCTGGACCTTAGATATATTGTAAGTGTTCATAAGGATTTTCCATGAACACATTTGATGGCTTTCATCAAATTGTTTTAAATGTACAGCTCTGAAAATGTATCCTTATCTGTTCCCAAGTATAAGTAGCTTCTTCTTTCTTCACCTACAAATATTCTTTTGTTAGTTTCACTTTTTTGAGTCACTCCTTTTATATTGTTCTAATGAAGGTCATACTAACAGCCACAATTACATTTATGGATCAGTATCACACTGAAGCACAATGTGAAATACAATAGGTAGTTGTCAGTAATTAATTTTTTTTCCTCCCATGTTCCAATTCTTTCTAATCCTTCCCCTAAATTTCCTGCTCTACTGTTTCTCTCAAGAAATTAGGAAAACCTTATCATCTGTTAAAGCTTGTACTGAGTCATGAGTTCTTAGTATATATGTATATTAGCATTAAAAAAAGCATGAGATAATGACAAAAATAGGCATAAAAAAGAAATACAGTTTCAATACACTTACAATATATCTAAGGTCCAGAAGTATGTCTTCTGGAAGAAGCAAATCGGATGCAAGTCAAATTAAGACTGCAATCCAGTAGCCACCTTTACTAATTCAGTGAAATGTGAGATTGTGTACAATCAAAATGTACATTCTAATTCATTCACCATTTGGTTTACAGTAGATATTCTAGGATTAAAAGAAAAATGAATGTTAAGGATAGAGCTAGGATGATTTTTTTTCTTTATGCTAGGAGAAGAAAAAAGAAAATAAAAGATACTCCATAATTTCTCCTATTGGGATTTATGTTCTTCCAAAATCTTATTTTAAAAAGGCATGACGCTCAATTTTATCAAACTAAATAAGCAAATTGATTTAAATTCACATTGTAATGTTACTGTACACTTATGTCGTCATCTTATGCATATTTTAGAGAGAGCTGTACCACTCTGAGAAATTCAGCATGTGATAGGAGTTAAACTAATTTCTTCTTTCACACCAGGTTGCTTGGGGTTTAATTGCTGTTGGATAGCCTGAATTGACTACGTGTAACAAGGTGATAATTTACTGAAATATGACATAATCTAGTATGCAGAGAACTCATCATGTTTAATTGAAAGATTGGAACCATGGGAATCAACAGCCAGATCAGATATTTTTTTGAGCCACAAAGAGATACCAGGACAGTGTTGAGTGAGATTAACTAAGTGAGGCCACTCATACTCCCTAGGTGTAATGATGAGTGTGGATGCTTCAGTTTCATGTTCTTAAGACTGGCCCTGGAAAAAAAGACTCACTCAAATCTTTCATCTATAATACAGCACAGAGGAATAATTTTGGACTGAAATCTCAATGCAAGTAGAAAAGGATGAGGATGGATATGCTGCTGTGGTATTAACTCAAATGAATGGTAGTTTTAAGTATGGCAGAGCAACATAAAGCTGGAATATATGCATATTCAAATTACCCATCTGCACCAACTACATACACTTGAGGCATTTCTACATGCTTATTACCCAGGAACATTTTAATGAGGTGCTCACTCTCAGTACCTGAGCTAATTTGCTTCTCCCAAAAGACTATTTGTGATGTGATTCTAAAAGAAAAATAGGAGACAGCTGAATAGTTCATGGATATATTTCAGAAAAAAACCTCTATGGAGCATTTTGATGGGAGTAGTTCTATTTGTGGCAACATGTAAACTTAATGCATGTGCCAATAAAAATGGACACATTAATTGGAAATAAACACTATGAATAAGATATAAAATACATCTCTACAATATCATTTTCTTGGCTTTTTTATGTGAAAAATATGAAATGATGGGTGGTAAGATATAAAAGTTAAAAATAAATATGTAAAGCATGTCTATTTAACAATTATTACCAAAAATAATATCTAAAATTATGCTTACAAGTTTTTGGAAGAGCCAGAAATCTAATCAAACCATTATGTATCTGATGAAACATTTTAAATAATTAGAGCCAAAATTATTGAATTGATTATTGATTTCAATTGATTATTGAAAATCTTGTTCAATAGCTCACTATACTAAACTCATCACAAAGAGAAATATCATGTTAAGAAACTGTGAGCTTAATTTTGTAACAATTATCAATTCATATGCAGTGGAATAATTCTATATAACATATATCATTCAAAAGTGAAATATTTTGGAACATAGGTATGATTGATACAGTTGTACATTAATTTACAATGTACAGACTTCTAAGGACACACATGGTGTTGTCTATGAACACACATGATAACTTATGATGTTACCTTGAATTAAAACTGCAATAGTTAAAACTTCAGGAGGAGAGTTTCTCTTCAGGACTGCAATGTTACCATACCACAGAGAATGGCTGAGGGACAGCCTTGGTAGATAGGCTTGGAGGAGGGGAGAACTAAAAAGGGATCTCCTGGAAGCCCTGGAATCAGACCAGGAAATTCACGTGGCATGTATTCCATTGTAGGATACCAGGAATAGTGGGAGTAGTCATCACAGTGGGCAGTCCTGAAGGAGAAGGTAGTTAGGTTAATGGTATCCTTGTGCACTGGCATTGCTGCCTATATCCAGCTGAAACTATTAGTCTAAAGTACTGGAGGCCAATAAGAGAGTAGTCTAATTGTCTTCATTAAAATCATAGTCCACTCAGTTTTGGTAAAGGAAACCTCGTGAGAGGTTCTTAGGATTTGTCAATTTCAAATTGACATTTGATGCCATTGAAAACACTGAATTTATTATCATTGACAAAGTTACTGGAGACCCCTGCAGTTAGGTTCCAGTACCCTGCCTAGTATATGATGCAGGCCTGAGAAATAAATACACTAAGAGACAGAACTAAGAGAGAGAGAAAGTGGGGTGCCAGGATGACCAATGCCAGTACAACTGACAAAGGTGCTGGCCAGTCCCAAGCACTGACTTTTATTACCAATCAATTGGGGTATGTGCATAGGAAAGCTATGTGCAGTTTCTATGGAAATTAATGCAAACACAGCTCATAAAGGACAACACAAAGCATTCTCAAATTAGGAACTGTCTAGACAAACTATATGATTGTAATTAGAAAATTGTCCTTCTAGTCAGAAGGTTTTAGTTGTGGGAACAGAATTTGGGTATGAGTTACTCTGACCTGGGCATGTAGGCTCCAGCCAGGCTCACTTCTATAAACAAGCCAATTGTGGGGTTAATTCTTCACAGCCTGCTTTGGGCATAATCAATATTACAGTCCTCTGCAGCACAGTAGTAGATTACTAGTTTTCTCTCTATGCCAATATGCAGATTTCCTGGCAATGATAAACAGTCAAAATCGGAAATACATACACACAGGAATTTGGCAAACCAAGGTAAATGAAGATCCCCATGGCTTTGCAACTCTGCTAAGGGAGATCAAGGGAATACAAATGAAGAGGAAAGCATGTACCAGGTAGCAGAACTCTAGTAAAAGGTTATAGAAAAGGTGAAGTAACTAGAGGAGTTGCAGGAGGAAATGAACCAAAAGTGCATAGAAATATCATTCAATCAACAGAGTGTGGATATAGGGAAAATAAGTAAAAAAAAAAAGGAAAACATGATCAAATTGGTTGAAAACAAGAATGACAAATTCACCAAAGATTTAGAATCCTCAAAAAGATTTCAGAAAGAAATATCTGAAATAAAAACCTACAGAATTCATACATTTCAGAAATAACCAACATGAAAACAGAGTTCTGAAATTGAGGACACAATGGTAAATTATGAAAAAGTACTAAGAGAAGCAACAAGAAAGAAAAGAAAAGAAGAAAAGACTACCCAGTAGCTACTAGATGACAATATAAAGACCAATGGAAAGCTAATTGGAGTTAGAGAAAAGCTAGAAGATAATACAGGTAGAATTATTAATATATTTACAGAAGTCATAGCAGAAAATTTCCCAAATATGAGAAATGAGTTCAATATACAAGTAAGCAAGACTTCCAGGACACTAAACAACTATGCTGAAAAAGGTCACAAAGACATATACTCATTAAATTGCCAAACATCCCCCTTCAAAAATCAGAATTTAAAAGCAGACTGAGAAAAACAAAACAAAATAAAATCACATATAAAGGTAACCCCATTAGAATTATACCAGACTTCTAAACACAAATCTTAAAGGCTAGAAAAGCTTGGAATAAAGTATTTTAATCTCCATGGGTAAATAACTTCCAACCCAGATTAACATACCCAGCAAAGGTTTCCTTCAAAATAGATGGAAAACTAAGGACATTTCATGAAAAAGACCAGCTCAAGAGATAAATGACTATGAAAACCAGTGCTCCAGAAATTACTGAAGAATATCATAGACAGAAATGATGAAAACAGTAAAGTTAAATCCCAGATGAAAAGAAAATACCAAATGTGTTAGTTACTTTTCTCTTGTTGCTGACAAAAAATACTCAGCACCCAAAGATAAAGGAGAAAGGGTTTATTTAGCTCCTAGTTCATAGAGGTTTCAGTCCATAGTAAGATGGCTCCAAGACAGGGATGACAAACAGGCCTCACGGAGGAAAAAAAAAATCATGGCATGCACAAAGTAGCAAAGGCAACAAGAGAGAACCCATGGGAGATACAACCATAAGAAGTGTTGAAGGGGTAGAGCCACTCAAGCTCTTTGGGGTTCACAACTTGTCTCAGAATCCTGGAGATGCTGGAAGTGATACTATGAGACTTAATGTTTACCATGCTGGATTTTGAACTTGCTTTGTTCCTATTCCTGTGTATGTCCTTGTTTGTAATTTTTGGAATGGAAATGTTCATCTTATGCCATTGAACATTGGAAGTGTTTAACTTTCTTTTAATTTGTACAGGGATTGCAGCTATGAGTTTGCCTTAAATCTCAGAGGAGACTTTAGACTTTGGACTTTTCAGCAATGCTGAAACTGTTAGGATTTTGGCAACTCTTAGAGATGGACTAAATGCCTTTTGTGTAAGGGAATGTACATGAGTCTTTGGGGGGGCAGGGGGAGAATGTTATGGTTTGTGTTTAGATGTTTTCCCAAAGCCTCATGCAAATGAGGTGGTACTTTCTTTTACAGAGGTAGTTGAATCTGTAATGTGTGATGCTGGGCTTAAACTTGTGTGATTACTAAACTACTACACATGAGTGATTGGCTTGGCACTGCCCTAATCCTAGTAGTCTGAACAAGATAAAAGGGGCAGAATGATGCTGTTAAACTCTCCCTTGTTCCTTTTGCTACCTTGTACACACCATGTTGTTTCTCCTTTGCAATGCCTATTTGCTATCCCTATCTTGGAGCCAACCAATTATGGACTGAAACCTCTATAAACTGTAAGCCAAATAAACCCCTTCCCCTCTAACTTTGGGTGTTGAGTATTTTGTCTCATCAACGAGAGAAAAGCAACTAATACGTCAAATAAGGTCAATGGATAAATAACAAAAAAAATGACAGGAAAAGGAAAACAAAGTATCAATAACAAAAGAAAGAGGGCAATGATAGTAAATAACACATCTCAGTCATAAGTCTCAATGTTAATGGCATCAACTCCCCAATTAAAAGATACAGATCAGTGCAGTGGATCAAGCATAGATCCCAATATTCTGTTGTATTTAAGAAATTCATGTAATCAAAAAATATAATCATAGACTAAAAATCAAAGAATGAAAAATATATTTCATGCACCTGGACCACTAAAACAAGCACAGATATGGTAAATTTTAAGCTACAATTGATTTGAAGACACAAAATATGTCACTACATACTAAATAAGGAAAAAGTTCAGCAAGAAGAGATAAATATTTATGCACCAAATAATGGAGCACCTATCTTCATAAAACAAATATGACTGAATATAAAAGATCAAATAAATAACACAATCATAATGTGGATCTTAACACACCATTTTCACAAAGAAATAATCTAACTAAATAAAAAATCAATAAAAAAATATCAAAGCTGAAATACAACCTTAAACAAGGGCCGTGAATTGATATCTACAGAGGATTCGACCCTACTACAACAGAGTACACATTATTTTCTGCAGCACCCAGTACTTTCTCCAAAATAGGTAATACAACAGTCCAATAGCGTGCTTCAATAAATGTAAAAGAATTGCAGGGATTCCACTGGTAAGTGTGTGCACATCCCAGAGAGAAGCCCGTGTGGACCAGAGCTGCACAGGGATACACAGGTCCCAGCCAGGTCCCTGGTCAGACCCCAGAAGTTTGTGCCCACAGGCCCCAGCCAAAGGTCCATCTTTAAAAGAGTCATGCAGGTGGGCAAGTAACAGCCAGAGTCCCACCCAGATACCATTGCTAAGTGCATGCCGATCCCAGCCAGAAGCATGATCAGAGATGAGCAATTCAAGTGCAAGGCCTTTGAAAAACAACAGCTACCTAGGGGAGCAGGTCTCAGCCAGAGGCATGCCCAGATAACATCCCGAGTATGCACAGACCCTAGCCAGAATCCCACTGGGAAAACAGGGCAGAGCAGGGATCCAGAAGGTCACCATTCTGAACCCAGGAATTGGTGCAGTGTTGAGCACCAGAGAAAAGGTCACTGGATGGCTTGCTGAGAATTAAAAACCACTGGGTGAGCAAAAACGTCACCACAACAAAAGTAAACAGCAGGCTGCATCTGTTGAAATGAGAATACAAGTAAATAAGTCACCAAACCAGACTTCCAGATCATCAAAGGGAACTCCAAGAGGCAACAAGATGGAACAATCTGGTACTCAACCACCTGAACCTCCCTGAACTGACAACAAAAGAGGATCTGGAAAGATGGAATCAGAAATAATTTCTGAGATAACAACAGAGATTGTGTCCACAGTGCAAGTCATAATTAATAACTCTAGAGCAGACACAGATAAAAAAAAATTAGAGGAGCTGAGGAACATGATGGAATCACAGCATAGTAAACAAATGGTATCCATAAAAGAGATAAAGACAGATATCCAGGAGATTAAAAAATCTATTGAAAATTTATGCAGCAGAATGAACCAATGTGAGGACAGAATATCAGATATAGAAGACAGGATTGCAACTAATGACTAGGAACAGAAAAATGCCTTAAAATACCAAAGGACTGTGGGAAATCAATCCAGCACCTGCTAAATAATGCAAAGAATAACATAAGACTGATTGGAATCAATGAAGAAACAGGAGAGAGTGCAAATGATATGAAAAAACTGTTCACAGAAGTAATGGCAGAAAACTTCCCATCAGGTGGAAAGAACTTGACATAGAGATAAGTGAGGCATATAGGACTCTAACTAGCCTTGATCAAAAAAATCAACACATACGCATATAATAGTTAAGATTCCAGAAACCAAACAGAACAAAATTCTATAATTTAGAGAAAAGAAACAAATTACATACAAAAGAAAGCCCATCAGAATCACGGGAAACTTCTCAACACAAGCCCTCAAGGCAACAAGATCCTGAGGTGACATATTTCACGCCCTAAAAGAAAACAGTCTCCAACCCAGGTTTATGTATTCTAGAAAACTATCTTTCAAAACTGATGGAGAAATAAGTTACTTTCACTACAAAGAACATCTGAGGACCTTCATGAATACCAAACCAGCACTCCAAAAAATTCTAAATACTATCCTAGAAAAAGACAATGAATATTACACCTCCATGAACACCAACAGAATGAAATATCTAGACAAGACAAGAAATTAAATGGAAAGGAGGAAATAATAAAAGAGTCAACAACAGGAAAATATGAGAATGATAAGTCAATACATATCAGTTATAACCATCAATGTTAATGGTCTCAATTCATCAATCAAAAGAAATAGACTGGCAGAATGGATTAAAAAGCAAGATCAAACAATATGCTGCATACAAGAAACACATAATTCGAAAAGAAACTCATAGACTGAAAGTTCAAGGGTGGAAAACAATACTCCATGCCACAGGACCCCCCCCCCCCAAAAGCAGGAGTAGCTATCCTATTTGCAGATCAAATGGATTTCCAACCAACACCGATTAAGAGGGAGAAAGAAGGACACTACACCCTTGCAAAGGGAACAATCCAAGAGGAAGAGATGACAATCATAAATATATATGCACCAAATACTATCGCACCCAACTATATAAAACAAATACTAACTGACATGAAAGATCAAATAAACACTAATACAATAGTAGTGGAACACCTCAATACCTCACTGTCACAGATAGATCAAGTAGACAGAAAATAAACAATGAAGTAGTAGAACTAAATCAAACTCTTGAACAAATGAACTTAACAGATGTTTACAGAGTGTTCCACCCCACAAAATCAGAATACACATTCTTTTTGGCTGCACATGGATCGTTCTCCAAAATAGACAACATAGTAGCTCATAGAACATGTTTAAGTAAGTGCAAAGGGATCGAAGTTATCGCCCTTATATTTTCAGATCATAGTGTAATGAAAGTGGAGATCAATAAAAACACAAACTGTAAGAATTTCATAAACAAATGGAAATTGAACAACATACTTCTGAATAACCAATGGGTCACAGAGGAAATTAAAGAAGAAATCAGACAGTTTCTACAATTAAATGACAATGCCAGTAAAACATATCAGAATGTATGGAACACAATGAAAGCAGTTTTGAGAGAGAAATTCATAGCAATGAATACTCATATCAGGAAAACAGAGCGGGCCCAATTAAACAACCTGATGCAGAACCTCAAGCTTCTGAAAAAAGAAGTGCAAGACCAACCCAAAACTCATACAAGGGAGGAAATTATAAAGATCAGAGCAGAAATCAGTGCAATGGAGACTAAGTGAATGATACACAAAAATCAAGGAAGCAGAGTTGATTCTTGAAAAGAATAAATAAAATTGATAAATCCAGGGCCGGGGATCTAGCTCAGTGGTTCCGGTGCCTGCCTCGCAAGCACAAGGTCCCGAGTTCGATTCTTAGACAACCTTTTCAAAACAAGGAAAGAAAAGACCCAAATCCATGCAATAAGGAACAAAAAGGGTGAAATTACAATGGAACCTGCAGAAATCCAGAGTATCTTCAATACCTACTTTGAGAACCTGCATGACAATAAGATGTAAAACGCAGAAGAAATGGATAGACGCCTAGATACATATAAATTACCAAAGTTCAATGAAGAAGATCCCCAAATTCTAAACAACCCAGTATCAAAAAACAAAATTGAAAATTCAATTAAAAACTTACCAGCAAAGAAAAGCCTGGGTCCTGATGGCTTCACTGCTGAATTCTACAAGACATTTAAAGAAGAACTATCGCCACTATTGTTTAAACACTTTAATAAAATTGAAAAGGAAGCAATACTCAACATGTGACTGTGAGAAAATCAGCATGATACTGGCAAAGAATCAGATATGAGGACCAGTGGAATTGATTAGAAGATGCAGAAACAACTCCAGACACACTCCACCACCTCATCTTTGACAAAGGAGCCAAACACCCTCATTGGAGGAAAGATAGCCTCTTTAATAAATGGTGCTGGAAGAATTGGGTTTCAACCTGCCAAAGATTAAAACTAGACCTATATCTCTCACCATGCAGTAAACTAAAATCAAAATAGATTGCATATCTAAATATTAAAACAGAAATACTAAGCAGGCTGGAAGAGAGGTTAGGGAGAATATTTCATGAACAAAACCTCAGTTGCCCGTGAACTAGCACAAAGAATCAACAAGTGGGATGTGTTCTTATTAAAAAGCTTCTGCACTGCAAGAGAAACCACCAACAGAGCTAAGAGAGAACCCACAATATGGGAAAATATTTTACCAGCTGTTCCTCTGACAAAGGTCTACTCTCTAGAATATAAAAAGAACTTAATTAATCAGACCTCTCAAATTTAAAGACCCAATACAACAATAGGTTTCTGAAATGAATAGACATTTCTCAGATAAAGAAGTAGAAATAGCAAATAAACATATGAAAAAGTGTTCAACATCACTGGTCATTTGAGAGATGCAAATGAAAACAATGCTGAGATTCCACCTCACCCCAGAAAGACTGTTGCTACCATGAAATCAGCAAGTAACAAATGTTGGAGGGTCTGTGGGGAAAAAGGAACCCTACTGCACTGTTGGTGTGAGTGTAGACTGGTCCAACCACTGTGGAAATCAGTATGGAGATACCTCAAAGAATTAGGATTAAAAGTCCCTTTTGACCCAGCTATTCCCCTACTGAGTATCTCCCTGAAAGAGTTAACCCAAGTTCATAACAGCACAGTTTGTAACAGCTAAAACTTGGAAACAACCCAATTGCCCATCAGTTGGAGACTGGATAAAAAAAGTGGTTGTTTTCTAAATGGACTAGTACTCAGCCAGAAAGAATAAGAAATTAGAGATATTTATAGCTAAATGGAGATACATTGCAGCTATACTCTTAAGTAAAATAAATAGGACAGACATGTGTAAATACTGATTAGTTTCTCTGGTGTGAGAAACTGAAAGTGTAAATAAGTATCAGAAGGTATAATAGATAATGAGAAATGGGAAAAAAGGTCCAAAGGGGAAGGGTAAGTGTGAGGGGTAGGTGAAAGGAAAGAAGGGAATGAAATTAATCTGAGAAAAGGAAAAAATGGAAACAAAGTCTTTGTATGTAGGGAGGAGTGGAGGGATTGTGTGGAGGGCAGGGAAATAAGGAAAACATAAGAACCAAGATATATTATGAAAAGGTACAAATTTTCAGTGACTATCATTATATTGTATGCCTAAAATGTACCAATAAAAAGAATTGCAATCACCCTACATGTACAATCATGTAACTGTGCCATGAAGTTAGAAATCAATGACAATAGAAACTATGAAAAACAGTAGAAGCACCTGAAAAATTAATATCAAAGTCCTAAACAACTAACTGGTCAAAGAAAAAATCAAGGAACAAATTTTTTAAAATTTCTGGAAATTAATGAAAATGAGTATTCAACTCACCAGAACCTTTGGGACACTATGAAAGCAGTCCTAAGAGGGAAGTTCATTGCAATCTGTTCTTATATTAAGAAGACAGAGCAAGCTCAAATGAATAACCTCATGAAAATTTTTTTCATAATTAGTATATGAATGAATTTACTTAGGGTCTGATGAATATTTTGAATGAATGAAGTATGACACTTTTGAAAAATAAATGAGAATCCTCTGAAGCTTGTTTAGATAGGGCAAATCATATCAGATAGGAAAGTGAAAAAACAGATAAAGAAGATTAAATTCTATGATCGAAGGAAGTATTGCTAATAATTTTTCAGAATTATTAAATATATGACTTCCCATACTGAAGAAGTACGATTTAAAATTAAATAAAAGAACAAAAACTATAGTGTAATAAATTCTGTAAAATAAAAAATTACACTACATGAATTAGACAAGAAACACTTTATTGAAGAAGCAAGTTTACAGCATTAGAGAATGAACTCAACTGAAACAAAAGGCAGGAGATCTCTGACAATCAAGGTGACCTCCTGGAGGATTCAAGAGTTAGGTGGGTGGACACAATCAGGTTATTTGTGCTATTTGTAACTTATTGAAGTCAGGATTCTGTCTGACTCACTGAAGTTAGAGCGAGGGAAACTAACTTTCTGGATGATTATTTTTCAAAGTAATTATCTCTCAGGCCTTTGGGAAAACATTCTTGGGCTGTAATAGGCAAAAGGCTGGGAAATGACTTGCATCTCAAAGGGGCAGACAAGCTATAATTGCAAATTCTCTAAAAGAAATCTTCTAAGAAAAGAGGTTAGGGCCCTATAGTCAGGAAGTAGCTTGTATAAAATTTATCCAATGTGCGGGAAATATTAATGTCATCTTTATGAATTCAAACAAAATAATATTACGAATGGAATGAAAAATACGTGACACAAGCAGCTAGTAAGTACCCTTCACAGAAAAACTGCCAACAACAAAAATCAGTAAGAGGGAATACAACCTCAGAAAGAAATAGGCAAAAGAAAATAGTAGTGAGCAAAAAGTTGAGAAAGGACCAAGATGCATTTAAATAAGAAAGGTAAAATAATACTAAGAGAACAAAATTAATAATATTTTGTAACAAGATAAAAATCATGACTAAATTTATGAAATAACTACTATCAAATACATTAGAAGAGTAAGGATTATTGCAGTGTCTTTTTTTCCCTTAGATTCTTTTATTGGTACCTTTTAGGTGTACAATACATTTACATTTATCATTTATGATTGGTTATTGTACCTTCACATGATGTATCTTGGTTCTTATTTTTCCCCCTTTTACTGTCCTCCCTTTACCCCCTCCACCCCTTCCTATTTACAAAGAATTGGTTTCCATTTTTCCTTTTCTCATAATTTTTCCTTTCCCTTCTTTCCTTTCCCCTACCTCTCCCAATTCCCCTACCATTTTGGACTTTTTCTTCCTATTTCTCATTATCAATTATTCATTTTAATCATTATTTACACTTTCAGTTTCTCACACTTGAGAAACTATTCGGTATTTACACGTGTGTCCTATTTATTTCACTTAAGAATATGTCCTCAATATGCATCCATTTAGGTATAAATGTCTCTAGTTTCTCATTCTTTTTAAAATTTTTTAAAAATTCTTTTATTGGTACATTTTAGGTATACAATACATTTACATTTCTCATTGGGAACGTGTACCTTTACATGATGCATCTTGGTTCTTATTTTTTCCCCATTCCCAGCCCCCCCTTCACCCCCTCCACCCTTCACTATTTACAAAGACTTTGTTTCCATTTCTCATAATTTTTTCTTTCCCTTCTTTCCCTTCCTCTGCCCCTCCCACTTCCCCTCCCCTTTGGGCCTTTTCTTCCTATTTGCATTATCAATTATTCATATACCTAAAATGTACCAATGATTAGTTTCTCATTCTTTATAGCTGAGTAGTACTCCATTTTATGAAAAAAACACATCTTCTTTATCCAGTTTCCAGTTGATGGAAACTTGGACTGTTTCAAAGCTTTCACCATTACAAACTGCTGCTATAAACATTGGATGCACATATATTGCTGTGGTATGATTCTTTTAATTCTTTTGGGAAGATACCAAGCAGATACAAATCACTACAATAACAAGATTGTATTATACACTCATTAGGGAGATGAAGTTATAAGTTTTAAAAGAACAAATGTCAGCTTAGGTGTGAACCAGTTAGGACTGCCTAATACTGCTAATGTGAATGTAAAATGATGAAACCATTTTGGAAAGCAATGTAGAAATTTCTTGTATTACTGTTAAGAACCAACAGTCCTGTTCTTATGTTTTTACTTAAGAGGAATGAAAAGATATGTTCACAATAGCTTTGTACATACAAGCTGACTATTGCTTATCTGAAATTCTTGGGACCAGAAGTGTTTCAGGTTTTGGTTTGAAACCCACTTGATCTGCAAAGAGGATAGCTGTTCCTGCTTTTTTTCGGGTTCCAGTCACATGGAGTATTGTTTTCCACCCTTTAACATTCAGTTTATGAGTTTCTTTTTGAATTTTTTCAATTAAGTGTGTTTCATGCATGCAGCATATTGCTTCCTCTTACTTCTTGACCCATTCTGCCAGTCTATTACTTTTTTGGTGAATCGAGACCATTAACATTGATGGTTATAACTGATATGTATTGAATCATCCTTGCCATGACTTTTTCTTTTTGGTGGATACTCCCCCATTGCTTTTAATTTCTTGCCATGCCCTGTGGATTCATTCTCCTGGGCTTCCTGGGGTTTGGATTCCTCGTTGTCTTTCCCTAGGATTTTGTCTAAAATTTTTGGAGTGCTGGTTTGGTATTCATGAAGTTCCTAAGGTGCTCTTTGTCACGAAAGTATCTTATTTCACCATCAATTTTGAAAGAGAGTTTTGCAGGGTACATCAATCTGGGTTGGAGGCTGTTTTCCTTTAGTGCTTGAAATACATCACTCCAAACTCTTCTTGCCTTGAGTGTTTGTATTGAGAAGCCTGCTGTGATTCTGATGGGCTTTCCTTTGTATGTGATTTGTTTCTTTTCTCTAACTGCTTAGAGAATTTTGTTCTTCTGTTGGGTTTGTGGAATCTTAAAAAATATATGCCTATGTGTAGATTTTTTTATGATCAAGGCTAGTTGGAGTCCTATATACCTCCCTTATTTGTATGTCAAGTTCTTTTTCCCTGTCTGGGAAGTTTTCTGCCATCACTTCTGTGAACAGTTTTTTATGTCATCTGCACTCTCTCCTGTTTTTTCATTTACTCCAATCAGTGTTATATTATTCTTCTTTGCATCATCTAGCAGCTGCTGGATTGATTTCTCATGGTTACCTACTATTGTAAAGCAATTTTTCTTTTCCTGGTCACTAATTGTAATCTTATCTTCTATATCTGAAATTCTGTCCTCACATTGGCTAATTCTGCTGTGCAAGCATTCAATGGAGTTTCTAATCTCCTGGAAATCTGTTTGGATCTGTTTTATGGATTCCATTTATTTCCTATGTTGGGATTCCTTCGTGTTCCTCAGGTCCTCTATTTTTTTTTTATCTGTGTCTTCTCTAGATTTATTAATCTTGTCTTGCACTATGGGTACAATCTCTGCTTTTATCTGAGAAATTATTTCTGATTTTATTTTGTCCAGATCCTCTTTTGTTGGCAGTTCAGGGATTCCAGGTGGTTGAGTATCAGAGTGTTCCATCTCTTTTCCATTTGGGGTTGTGGTAGGTGATCTGGAAGTCTGGTTTTGAGACCCTCATTTTGATGGGGGAGAGGGGGCACCTGCATGACTCACCTCCTCTGAGCTAAGGGGGGTGTTACGGCAGCTCAGAAGCCTCTTCCTGGGCACTGGGATTGGCTCTCCTCTTCTGCAATGGGGGAGGGAGTGGTACAGCCTCAGCATTGTTTTCATATGCATCTCTTGAATGACCAGTGATGTTGAACATTTTTTCATATGCTTACTTGCTGCTTTTACTTCTTTGTCTGAGAAATGTCTGTTCATTTCATATGCCTATTTTTGAATTGGGTCTTCAGATTTGGGTGGTCTGATTTTTTTAAGTTCTTTGCATATTGTAAATAGTAGTCCTTTGTCTCAGGTACTGATGCTAAAATAATTTTTCCACATTGTAGTTTGTCTCTTAGCTCTGTTGGTGGTTTCTCTTGCAGTGCAGAAGTTTTTTAAAGTTGAGATCACAGTTGTTGATTCTTTGTGCTAGTTCCCATGTTACTGAGGTCTTGTTCATAAAGTCTTTTCCGATGCCAATGTCTTCAAGAGTTCTACCTAACTTATCTTCCAGCAAGTTTAGTGTTTCTGTTTTAATATTTAGATCTTTGATCTTAGTTCAGTGCACAGGGATAGATGTGGCTCTTGTTTTAATCTTTGGCAGGTTGAAATCCAGTTTTTCCAACACCATTTATTAAAGAGGATATCTTTTTCCCAGTGATGATGGATGGCTCCTTTGGCAAAGATGAGACTGCTAAGTATGACTGGAGTTGTTTTTGGATCTTCTACTCTATCCCCCTGATCCTCAGGTCTGTTTCTTTGGCAGTACCATGCTGTTTTTATCACAGTATCTTTGTAGTATAGTTTCATGTTGGGGATTGTGATACTCCCAGCCATATCTCTGTTGTTAGAATTTCTTTTGCTATTCTAAGTCTCTTCTATTTCCAAATGAATTTTTGGATTGTTTTTTCTAGTTCTGTGAAATATATTGTTGGAATTTCAATCAGGATTTTGTTGAACCTATATAGCAGTTTTGGGAGTACATCCATTTTCACTATACTGGTTCTTCTTACCCAGGAGCAAGGGATGTCTTTCCATTTTCTTATATCCTCTTCAATCTCTTTTTTCAGAGTGCTGTAGTTTTCAGTGTAGAGATCTTTTGCTTTCTATGTTAGACTGATTCCTAGATATTTCATTTTTTTGGATGCTATTGTGAAGGGAATAGTTTCCCTAATTTCTCTGTCAGTGAGTCTGTTATTTGTGTACAAGAAGGGTATTGATTTTTGAGTGTTGACCTTAACTCTACTGAATCTGTCATTTAAGTCTAGATGTCTTTCAGCAGTTTTTTGGGTCTTCTATGTAGAGTATCATATCATCAGCAAATAATGACAGTTTCAATTCTCCCTTTCCTATCTTTACTACTTGTTTTTTCTCTTGTCTAATTGCTGGAGCTAATCCTTCCAGAACTATATTGAATAGGAGTGGTGATAGTTGACATCCTTGTATTCTTCCTGATTTTAGTGTGTAGGTTTTCAGTTTTTGACCATTTAGTATGATGTTGACTGTTGGTTTTTCATAGATAGCTTAATCAGGTTGAGATAGACATTCCATTCTATTCCAATTTTCTGTAGGGTTTTTATCTTGAATGGGTGTTGGATTTTGTCGAATGCCTTTTCTGCATCTATTGAGATGGTAATATGTTTTTTTGTCCTTGACTCTGTTAATATAGTGTATTACATTTATTGATTTATGTATGTTGAACCTTCCTTGCATCCCTGGGATGAATTAGACTTGGTCAGGGTGTATGATCTTCTTGATAACCCTCTGTATTCTTTTTGTCAGTATCTTGATGAGGATTTTTGCATCTATCTTCATTAGTGAGATTGACGTGTAGTTTTTTGGGGGGTTGGATCTTTCCCTGATTTTGAATCAAAGTAAGACTTGCTTCCAGGAATGAATTTGAAAGTATTGCTTTCCTTTTAATTTGATTGAATAGCTTAAAGAGTAATGGTGATAGTGTTTCTCTTAATGTCTTGCAGAATTCAGCAATGAAGCCATTAAGACCTGGGCTTCTCTTTGTTGGTAAATTTTAATTACATTTTCAATATCACTGATAGTAATTGGAGTGTTTAGAATTTCTATATCTTCTTCATTTAACTTTAGCAATTCATATGTGTCTAGTAATCTGTCCATTTCATTTGTGTTTTCCATTTTGTTAGAGTGCAGGTTCTCACAGGAGGTATTGATGATCTCCTGGATTTCTGCTGGATCTGGTGTGACTTCACCTTTTTCAATCTTAATTGCATGAATTTGAGCCTTTCCTTTTCTTTTTTGGATAAGGTTGGATAATGGTTTCTTGATTTCATAAATTCTTTTCGAAAACAAACTCTTTGATTCATTGATTTTTTTCTTTCATTCTCTTAGTCTCCATTGCATTGATTTCTGCTCTGATCTTTATAATTTCCTCTCTTGTATGAGCTTTGTGTTTGTCATGCTCTTCTTTTTCTAGGAGTGTGAGGTTGAGCATTAGGTTATTGAGTTCACTCTGTTTTCCTAATATGGGCATTCATTGCTATGAATTTCTCTTGTAGAACTGCTTTCATTGTGTCCCATAGATTTTTGTACGTTGTACTGACATTATCATTTACTTATGGAAACTAATTCCTTCTTAAATATCGCCTGTGACCCATTGGTTGATCAGGAGAGTGTTATTCAATTTTCAGGTGTTTTGGGGGGTTTTGTGGTTTCTTGTGCTATGGATCCCCAATTTTATTGCACTATGGTCTGATAATATAAAGGGGGTAACTTCAATTCTTTTACATTTACTTAAACATCACATATGAGCTAACACGTGGTCCATTTTGGAGAACAACCTGTGTGATTCCGAAAAGAATGTATATTCTGATTTTGTGGAGTGGAACTCTCTGTAGACATCTTTTAAGTTCATTTGTTCAGAAGCTTGGTTCAATTCTAGAATTTTGTTGTTCATATTTTGTTCAGCTGAATTGTCTATTTGTGACAGTGGGGTTTTGTGTTCCCCCACTACAATTGTATAAGTGCCCAACTACAATTGTATAAGTGCCTATTTGGTTTTTCATGTCCATTAATATTTGTTTTGTATTAGTTGGGGGCATTCATATTTGGTGCATATATATTTATGATTGTCATCTCTTCCTCTTGGATTGTTCTCTTCACAAGGATGTAGTGATCATCTTTGTCTCTCTTAAATAGTTTTGGTTTGAAATCCATTTTGTCTGCAAATAGAATTGCTACCCCTGCTTTATTCTGGCTTCCTGTCACATGGAGAACTGCTTTCCATCCTTTTACTTTCAGTCTATAAATTTCTTTTTGATTGAGGTGTGTTTCTTGTATACAGCATATTGCTGGATTTTGCTTCTTAATCCATTCTGTCAGTCTACTTCTTTGATTGGTGGATTGAGGCCATTAACATTGATAGTTATAATTGATTGATATTGACTCATCCTTGTCATGATGTTTTACTGTTGTTGGCTCTTTTATTTCTTATTTCTTTTTCCCCCTTTCCCTTCAGTTTCTTAGCTTGCCTGGTGGCTTCCCTCTGTTGGACCTCATGGACTTGTGACCTTCGTTGTCCTTTTCTAGGATATTGCTTAGAATTGTTTGGAGTGCTGGTTTGGTGTTCATGAAATTTTTCAGGTGTTCTTTGTCATGGAAGTATCTAATTTCCCCATCGGTTTTGAAAGACAATTTTGCAGAATACCACAGTCTAGGTTGGAAGTTATTTTCTTTTAGGGCCTGAAATACTTCACTCCAGGCTCTCCTTGATTTGAAGGTTTGTGTTAAGAAGTCTGCCATGATTCTGATGGGCTTTCTTTTATAGGTGATTTGTTTCTTTTCTCTAACTGCCTGTAGAATTTTGTTCTTTTTTTGGGTTTCTGGGATCTTAACTATTATATGTCTAGGTGCAGATTTTTTTTGGTCATGACTGGTTGGAGTTCTATATGCCTCACTTATCTGTATGTCCAATTCTCCACGTCTGTCTAGGAAGTTTTCTACTATTACTTCTGTGAACAGTTTTTTATGTCATTTGTACTTTCTCTTGTTGTTTTGGAATTTTAAGATATTTGAGAAACAACAATAACACAGGCCCAAAACAAGATTAAGAAGAGAAATAAGAAAGATTAGAGTAGAAATCAATAAAATTGAGACTAAAAACAAATATGAATTATCAAATAATCAATAAAGTAAGGGCTGATTCTTCAAAAGAAGAAATATAATATAAACCTTTAGCCAAACTTCCAAAAAGAAGAATCATATAAATGCAATTAGAAATAAAAAGACAAAATCTCAACCGATACCATCAAAATCCAGAATATAGTAACTACTATGAAACATTTTGCTCCAATAAATTGGAAAATTTTGAAGAAAAATACAAATATCTAGACTCATAAAAATTACCAAAGATGATACAAAAATACTGAACAACACAATAACAAGGAATGAAATTTAGACAGTAATAAAGAATCTACCAACTAAGTAAAGTTCATGACATGATGGATTCACTGCAGAATTCCAAAAAAAAATATTTTAAGGATGTTATGTCACCTATATTCATCAAGGTCTTCAAGGAAATTGAAAAGGATGAAGTTTTTCCAAATTCATTTATGGAAGCTAGCATCTCTGTGATTCCAAAACAGGATACAGACTCAACTAAAAAGAAAGCTACAGGCCAATCTTCTTAATGAAAATAAATGCAAAGTTCCTAAACTAGATATTAGTGAATAAAATGTGGCTCACCTACAAAAAAATCAACAAAAAGATCATACCTGATGACCAATTAGGTTTCATTTCAGAGAGACAAGAATGGTCAAACAAATTAAGTCAATAAGTATTATACAATGCAAAAACATAAGCAAGTTCAAAAACTACATTTTCTTATCAATAGATGTAGAAAAGGGTTTCAAAAAATCTAACTTTCATGATAAGAACCCTGAAAAATAGGTATAGAAGGACCATAGCTGAATTTGATTAAAGATATTTATGACAAGGCAACAAACAACATCATCTTAAATGGGAAAAAACTAAAAGCATTCCTTCTAAAATCAGGAGGAAGACAAGGATGCCCACTATCACCATTTCTATTTTATATTGTACTTAAAACATTAGCCAGAGCAATCAGGCAAGAAAGAAGAATAAAACACATGCATATAGAAAAAAAACCCCTCAAATTATCATGATTTTCAGAACACATGACCTTCTACATAGAAGACCCAAATAATTCCATCCAAAATTACTATAATTAATAATCAACATGAGCAATACAACAGAAAACAAGGTAAGCACTCAAAAATCAGTAACATTTTTATTCTCCAATAATGAACTCAATGAGAAGGAAATTGACAAAACAATACCATTCATGGTTTTATCATAAAAAAATGAAATATCTATGTATTATCCTAACCAAAGAAGTAAAAAACTTCTACAATGAAAACTACAGTATTCTGAAAACAGGAGTTTGAAGAAGACATCAGAAAATGGAAAGATATCCCCTGCTCCTGGATAGGCAGGATCAATATTGTCAAAATGGTCATACTCCCAAAACTGTTATACTGATTCAGTGCAGTCCCATTGAAAATACCAACATACTTCACAGCCTTATAGAAAACAATCATAAAAATTATATGGAATGAGTAGAGACCCAGAATAGTAAAATCAATCTTGGGCAACAAGAACAAAACAGCAGGCATTTCATTACCTGATCTCAAGGTATAGTACAACACAACAGTAATAAAAAACAGCATGGTACTGGAATAAAAACAGACATATGCATCACTGGAACAGAATAGAGGATACATAAATATCCCAATCAGCTATGTGATCTTTGACAAAAGGGCTAAAAGTACACGTTGGGGGAAAGACACACTATTCAACAAATGGTGATCGGAAAACTGGATATGTGTTTGCAGAGGATTGAAACTAGCCCCATATCTCTCACCATGTACCAAACTAAGATCAGAATGTATCAAATATCTAAACATTAAAATAGAAACATTGAACCTTCTGCAAGATAAAATAGGTAAAAATCTTGAAGTCATAGATATAGAAAAAGATTTCCTTAACAGAGCTGCAAAAGCAGAAGAAATAATATCAAGAAATGGGATTGTATCAAATTAGAAATATTCCATACAGAAAAGAATTAAATTAGTAGAGTGACAAGACAATTTATAGAACAGAAAAAAATTGCCTATTATTCCATAGAGTACTAATATCTAGAATATATAAAACCTCAAAAAAAATTAGACCACCTAAATCCAAACATTTGGTCAAGATATGGGCAAATGAAATGAACAGCTGCTTCTCAGAGGAAGGAATGCATATGATCAACTACTGTTCAATATTACTGGCCACTAAAGAATGCAAAATAAAATAACTTTAGGATTTAGATTTACACCAGAAAGAATGGCAATCATCCAGAAATTTAAATATAATAAATGCTGCAATAAAAATATCCCTCCTATATTGTTGGTGAGAATGTAAACTAGTGCAACTATTACAGAAATCATTATGAAAATCTTCAAAGAACTAAAATTAGAAATTCTGTATGAGCCAGCTATCCAACTGTTCCCCCTCTGGGATCCTCCCCAAAGAGCTAAAACATCCTACTATAGTGATACATACATATCGATGTTTATAGTTCATGTACAGTTCATAATAGCTAAATCCCATCAAAAATGATGAGATAAAGAAAATGTGATGGAAAGCGACTAGTGGTGGAGTAGTGAGTGCCAGCAACTCAGCTTCCCCAGAAGATACTGTCTAGAGTCTGGAAAATAATAACTTTGAGAGAAACTGAAGTGTGAGGATAAACCACAAGGGAACTGATAGAGAAGAAAATAGGATTAAGTGATTCTGAAGAGGTGGCCCACAGTTCAGAAGGGAAACCATGGCACCACCAGCAGTGACTGACTAGCTGTCATCCAGGAGGTAAAGTGAAAACAAAAACTTCTCTGCTCATTGAGAACTGCATTGGGACCTGGAGAATCTTATGCAGTTTGATACAGCAGGAAGAATACAAGACACTACTTCCTGAGCTGCCCTCCAGAGTCAAAAGTTGGTGAGTGACTTCAGTACAAGCACCTGAGGACACAGTTGTGCAGAGCAGGAGCTGGCCTAGATGTCATTGTATGGAAGGTCTGAGTGTCTGAACCTGGGTCCCAAAACAGCCCCTTGGCTGCTTCACTTTGGCATGTTCCCAGAGTGGATGAGGGAGGCACAGTCATGGGAGACTGCTGGCAGTTGGAGAGCTAGGGGTAACCCTGCTGTAAGGCAAGGGCTGGTGATCACAGACTCAGCTCCTGTAGTTAGAGGCCAGTTTCAACCTGAGTTACACAGAATTGGGAGCTCACATTGGCACAGTGTTCCCACTGCTAAAGGAGACCCCAAACAGGGTTTTACAGTATGTTATTTCTCAACTACCCCTGATACATAAAACTGAAGTGGATTAGCCTGATATTGCTGTAGCTGAATTGATTGCATAGGAATAATCCTGACTCAGTGGACAATTTACTGCCAGTCAAATGGTCTGCCAAATCCACCAACACACCCAGGAGGAGGAACAGCACGAGTTCCTAAAGTAAGAACTCAGACTCGATCACTCTGCAAGGATGACTGCAACCTGGCAGAAATAAGTCCTGAGTCTGAGTTAACTTCAGTTTTGCATTGGAGGGATCAGAAGAATAATTGAGGTATGAGCACTCAGACTCTCTGCCAATCTTCTTGTGAATCACATATGCAGTATCTCATTGGAATATCTAATCTGTGTTTCTATCAGACATGGTATTGATTTTACTTTCTGTATGTTTCTTGAATTATTTTGTAATGTGGGGTTATCATATTATTTCTTGGCTTCCTGTTTTTATTAGGTTGTTATCTTTGTATACTTATGCTTTCATTGGCTCTGATTTAATAGATTTCTAGGTTCTCTCCTAAGTCTCAGATCCATATCTAGTTTCTTCACCTCGACCCCCCTGAGACAATATTATTAACATATTTCTTTACTCTTTTTCCAAGCATGTAAACTCCTCCCCCCAAGTTTTTAAATTCACCATACTTAGCTCTCACAAGTCATTCCTATCATCAGTATTATAACTCCTTGATCCTCCCCATCCTAAGTCTTTAGCCTTTCTATAACTTACCTAGCTTATTGTCTTCCCTATAAGCAAGTTCTGACAACCACGTAACTTTCCTCAATCACAAAGTTAACCCAATTTCTCACATATCTCTCCATTGCCCCACAAAATGTCCTCAGAAAACTCTCAATACTAAACCTTCAATTCAAGTAAAAATGCTCCAATAAAGTCAGACCCCACATCAATTTTTAATTTTCATCTAACCAGTCTTGCTTTCAAAATTTCCCTTTAGTGCCTAACACTACTCATGAAAACACCCAATATTCTCGCTCCTACCTTCTCTACCTCACTGCAGAGCAGCCACAAATAATAAATAGTCATAGTGTAAATAGAGAATAGACAAAGGAGGGAAGAGTAAGGACCATCATATAGAAGTGTTGTAAGATTGAATTTGAGGATGCTGCTACAAACAGAAGCAATTGTTTTGGCAAAACATGAGGACAGAATTGAAATCACTTAAAGTAAATAACAGAAGAAGTAAATACCAGCACTGGACACCAAAAGCTGAAAATTATTCATGAGGAGTCAACACCCCACAAAAATTATTCATATAAGCCACAAATCCTTCTCATTTCTAGTCTTCAACCTGCAGTAACTCCTTCAAAAAATGAGAAGAAAAAAGAAGGGGTCATGTATAATTTTTATTAAAGATATATATATATATATATATATATATATATATTATAGATGATAGATACCAGTAGGAGAATGAGGAAAACAAGGAAATAGAAGATCTCTGAAACCCCCCTCTCTCAACTCTAACAAGTCAGTGCAAGGGGTCACAAAGGGAGAAGAAAATAAATACCAAGTAGCAGAAATCTAGGGTGTTGTGTTTTTTGGGGTTTTTTTGGTTTTTTTTAGTACCGGGGATCGAACTTGGGTCCTTGCGCTTGCGTAGCAGGCATTGAAACAACTGAGCTAAATCCCCGGCCCTAGCAGAAATCTAGGAAAAGTTCTTAGAAGGGATGAAGAAAAATAGATGAGTTCAAAGAAGAAATGAACCAAAAGCACACAGCAGTTACACTCAATATGCCCATGGTGAATGTCAAGGAAATAGGTAAAAAAAAATAGGTAAAATTAACCAAACAGTTGAAAATATGAATGACAAATTCAAGAAGAATATGGAATCTTTGCAAAGATGTCAGAAAAAATACCTGAAATAAAAAACTGTTTAGAATTAATGTATTTCAGAAATGACCAATGTAAAGACAGAGTGTCTGATACTGAGGAAAAAGTAGTGAATTACAATGAAGAGCTCAAAGAAGACAAAAAGAAAATAAGAGAACAAGAGACAACTAGCCAGCAGTTACTAGATTACAACAAGAAGGCCAATCCAAGTCTAATCAGAGTTAGAGAAAATCTAGAAGATCGTACAGATGGATTCAATAATATGCTTATAGAAAATATGGATGAAAAATTCCCAAATATAAGAAAAGAGTTTAAAATACAAGTAAGTGATGCTTATACAACACCAAACAATTATGAGGAAAGAAGTTCACCAGGGCATATTCTCATTAAATTCACAGATATTCAGGAAAACCCCAGAATTTTAAAGGCAGACAGAGAAAAACAAAAAAGTCATGTATAAATATAAACCAATTAGAATCACAGCAAATTTCTCAGCCCAAACCCTGAAGGCCAGAAGAGCTTGGAGTGAAGTATTTCAAGCCCTAAGAATGAATAACTTCCAATCCAGATTAACTTACCCAGTAAAGTTATCTTTCAAAATAGATGGAGAAATAAGGTATTTCCATGAAAAATACCACCTCAGAAGATATATGAGTGTTAAACCAGCTGTAGAGAAAATACTCAAGAATATTCTCAACAGAAAAAATGAATTGGACACAGTTGAAAACACAGAGGAAACTAATGATGTCAATGGATAAACAGCAACAAAAAAATTAAGAAAAGAAAGAGAAATGATACACCAACAAGTAAAGAAGGCAATGACAGTAAATAACCAACACATCTCAGTGATATCTCTCAATATTTATGGATTCAACTCTCTAATCAAGAGACATAGACTGGCAGATTAGCAAAAAACAGAAGCATTGTTGCATTCAAGAAGCTCATCTAATCCAAAAAGATATCTATAGACTAAAAATTAAAGAATGAAAAGCAAAATTTCATGTCCCTGGATCTCAAAAACAAGCAGGGGTAGCAGTTGTAATATCAAACATGGTAAAGTTCAAGCTAAAATTGATGAGAAGAGACAAAGAAGTCACTACCTAGTAATTAAAAGAATAATCCAACAAGAGGAGATAACATTGATAAACATATGTGCACTGGATAGTGGAGCACTGATCTTCATTAAAAAAACTGATGAAATTAAAATATCAAATAAGCATTAACACAATCATTGTAGGAGATTTTAGCACCCCACTTTTGCAAAGAGACAGATCCATTAAACAACAACAAAAAAAGAAATTTCAGAGCTGAACCACATCCTTGAATATATGAACTTAAAGGATATATACACAATATGTCACCCATCTACAAGAGTATACATTCCTTTTAGCAGCACATGGTACTTTTTCCAAAATAGACCACATATTAGTCCACAAATCCTGCTTATGTAAATATAAATGAATTGAAATCACCACATGCATACTATTAGATCACTGTACAATGAACATAGAAATCAAAGACAGAAGAAATTTCAGAAAAGGCAAAAATTCCTAGAAAATTAGCAACATTCTCCTAAACAAACAATTGGTCACAGAAGAAACCAAAGGAGAAATTTAAAATTTTTTGGAAGTTAATGACAATGACTGTACAATTCAATGAAACCTCTGAGACACTAATGAAAGCAGTCCTAAGAGGCAAATTCCTTGCATTCAGTGCTCATATTTGGAAAACTGAGCAAGCCCTAATAAATAACCTCACAAGAAATCTTAAAATACTTGAGAAGCAACAACAAATCAGTCCCAAACCAAAGTTAAAGAGGTAAATTATAGTGTAAAAATCAATAAAATTGAGTGTAAAAATCAGTAAAATTGAGACTAAAAAAAGTGTAAAAAAATATGGCCTCAATGTGCATCCATTTAGCTCTAAATGTCTAATTTCTCATTCTTTACAGCTGAGTAGTACTCCATTTTATATATAAAAAAAACCCCTACATTTTCTTTATCCAGTCTCCAGTTGATGGGCAATTAGGCTGTTTCAAAGTTTTAACTATTACAAACTGTGCCACTATGAACATGGGTGCACATATATCATGGTGGTATGATTCTTTAATTCTTTTGGGAAGATAAAAATTTGGAACAAGTTTTGTAAATAGGGAGAGGTGGAGGGGTTGAAGGGAGGGTATGGGAATGGGGAAAAATAAGAATCATATATTACGTAAAAGTACAAAAATAATCATATATTATGTAAAAGTACAAATCTCCAATGATGAATGTCATTATATTGTATACCTAAAATGAACCAATAAAATTAATTTAAAAAACTGTACAAAAGTCAATGAATTGAAAATCTGTTTCTTCAAAAGAATAAATAAAATAGATAAGCCCTTATTAAGACTCACCAAGAGAGAGAATAGACTCACATCACTGCAATTAGAAAATAAAAAGTTGAAATCACAAAAGACACTGTAAAAATCTAGAAGAGTGTGGCTAATCCAAAAAATTATATTCCAACTAATTAGCAAATTTTGAAGAAATGGACAGATTCTTTGAGACTTACAAACTACCAAAACTAACCCAAGCAGATATAAGTATACTTAACAACCCAATAACAAGCAAATAAATTGACTCAGTAATAATCTTCCAACAATGAAGAGCCCATGACCCAATGGATTCGCTGCTGAGTTCTACAAAACCTTTAAGCATTTTATATCACCAATATTCCTCAAGCACTTTAAAGAAATTCAAAGGGAGGAAGTGCTCCCAAATTCATTTATGGAAGCCAGTATCGCCCTGATCCCAAGAAAACATAAATGTAAAACTCCTCAACAAGATATTAGAAAATAGAATGCAGGATATAATAAAAAATCATACATCATGATCAGGTACATTTCATTGCACAGATGCAAAGATGATTCAACATTTGTAAATCAGTAAATGCAATTCATCAGTTAAACGGTTCCCGCCAAAAACCACATGATCATATCAACAGACATAGAAAATGCTTTCAATAAAATTCAACACCACTTCATGGCATCATACTAAATGGGGAAAAAACTAAAAGCATTCCTTCTAAAATCAGGAACACATTAAGAATGTCCACTATGACATATTTTAATCAGCATAGTACTTGAAATGTTAGCAAGAGCAATTAGATAGGAGAAAGAAATAAAAGAGATACTTACAGGAAAGGAAGAATTCAAATTATCATTATTTACATATCACATAATACTCTATATAGAAGACTCAAAGAACTGCACCAAAAAACTCTTAGAATTAATATTGAGCATCAGCAAAATAACAAGATACAAGGTCCAACACAAAAATCATTAACATTTGTTGTTAACATTCATTAACAACAACAATGAACATGATGAGAAGAAAATTAATGAAATAATACCATTCACAATAGCTTAAAGAAAAGTGAGATATCTAGGAATTAACCTAGCCAAGGAAGAGAAAGACTACTACAAAGAAAACTACAATACTCTGAAGAAGGAGATTGACGAGTACATCAGAAAATGGAAATATGTCCCTTGCTCCTGGATAGATAGAACCAATATTTTCACAATGGCTGTATTTCTAAAACTGTTATATAGTTTCAATCAAAATGCCAACAACATATTTTACAGATCTAGAGAACACAATCCTAAAATTCATATGGAACAAGAGAAGACCCAGAATAGCCAAAGGAATTTTGGACAATAAGAGCAAAACAGGAGGCATAACAATACCCGACTTCAAGCTATACCACAAAGCAACAAAACAGTAGTGATAAAAATTGTATGGTACTGGAGCAAAAACAGACATGTGCATCAATGGAATGGAATTGAGGATACAGAAACCTCCCCATACATATTCAACAATTTGAACTTTGACAACAGGACCAAAAGCATATTTTGGAGGAAAGATAGCCTATTCAACAAGTGGTTTTGGGAAACTTTCTGTTTGTAGAATGAAACTGGACACTTATCTCTCACTATGTACTATGTTAAAATCAAAATGTGTCAAATAACTATTATTAGATAGATTAAATATTCTGGAAGATAAAGTAGGTAAAACATTTGAAGACACTGGTATAGGAGGGGATTTTCTAAACAGAACTTCAATCGCACATGAAATAGCATCAGGAATCAACAAATGGGAATATATACGACTAAAATGCTTCTGTACATCAAAGGAATCAATCAGTAGAGTGAAGGGACCACCTAGAGAATGGAACAAAAGTTTTATTAGTTACTCCTCAGATGGAGGACTAATATCTAGAATATACAAAGAACTCAAAAAATTAAACCACCTAAAATTAAAGGCCCACTCAAGAGATGGACAAGACACTTCACAGAAGAAGAAATACAAATTGTCACCAAATATATGAAAAAATGTTTAGCATCTCTGACCATTAGAGAAATGAAAATTATGACCACTCTAAGGTCCCATCTTACTCCAGAAAGAATGGAAATCATTAAGAAATCAAATAATAAAAAATGCTGGTATGGCTGTGGTGAAAAAGGAACACTCCTGCATTTTTGGCGGGCATGCAAACTAGTACAACAATTATGGACACCAGTATGGAGGTTTCTCAGAGAATTGAAATTAGAAATTCCAAAGACCTAGCTATCCCCTTCCTATGTATCTTCCCTAAAGAACTTAAGACATCATATTACCACAATATATGCATACTAATGTTTATAAGAGCACAATTTGCAATAGCTAAATCCTGGAAGCAGCCTGTATACCCACCAACAGATGATTGGATAAAGAAAATCTAGTATTTATATATGATGGAATCCTACTTGGCTACAAAGAATGACACATTTGAGATATTTGTAAGAAAATGCATGAGAATATGATGTTGAGTAAAATAAACCAGATACAAAAGCTTAAATACTGTATGATATGTCTCATTTGAGTGAAGCAAAATACAAACAAGAAAATTACAAAGGATAAATGATAGAAAGGGATAAGGGATGAATCTCTTCCAATAGGGAAGTGGGCCAAAGAAACAAGGGCAAATGGTGAGGAGGAGGAGAAGGGAAATGAGAGGAATAAAGATGTGCCATGTACAGGAACATAATAATCTCAATTTATGTAAGCACTATATGCCATAACATGAGTTAAGACAAATAATATCAACAAGTATAAAAAGATGTTTTTCAAGCTTTCTGTGCATAAAATTATATACTAATTTTATTTCTTCCCTTACAATTTTGGTACATTTTCTTTCTTTCTCTTGCCTAATAACTCTGGCTAAGATTTATAATACTATATTAAATAAAGGTGCTCAAACTGGACATTCTTGTTATATTTTATCTCAAAGAAAAGAAAGTGTTGTGGCTTGGTCATAGAATGTCCCGGCATAGCCTCTTGTGCTCAAGAAGCAGGGCTTGTAGAAGGTGATTAGATTACGAGAACACTACAGCTGACATGCTGTTAGAAGGTGGGGCTTGAATAACTCTTTTTTTTGTATTAAATTCTTTTATTGGTACATTGTAGGTATACAACACAATTACATTTCTCATTGGGAATTGTACCTTTATATAATGCATCTTGGTTCTTATTTTTTCCCCATTCCCAGCCCTCCCTTCACGCCCTCCACCCTTCCCTATTTACAAAGACTTTATTTCCATTTTTTCCATTTCTCATCATTTTTTCCTTTCCCTTCTTTCCTTTCCCCTGCCCCTCCCACTACCCCTACCCCTTTGGACCTTTACTTCCTATTTTACATTATTGATTATTGAATAACTCTTTTAAGACATTTTCCCTTGGAAGGTGAAAAACTAGTCTCATTTGATTTTATCAACAAATTTTAGAAGTGCATTCAACTGAAGGAACATGGCATATTAACACTAATATCAATTTTGTTTATGATGTACCTTCACAAAATGTTTTTTCCTCAGGGCTTCTGGAAACTCGACAATAAATATAAAAATAGTAAAACTGGATTTATATCCTAATAATAGAGGAGGTGTCATTTATTAAATGCCTATGAGATCCTAAGCTTTCTTTTGGTCTTTCTCATATATTATCTTTACAGTAATATTTGCAGAATGGTATTTTAGTATTATTTTACAATTGAGAAAAATGAAGTTCAGAACATAAAAATATCCTATAGGCCAATTAAGCAGTTGCAATTGAAATTCACATTCATGTCATTCTAAATTTTACACTTATTCCACTGGGGTAACTTTGTCCTTTATGTATCTAATTTTGAATAGTTTTTGTTGGCAGGAGAAAATGAGAAAATTTAATCACTATTTCTCATCCCTCTATACCTCTACATGACTTTCAGTATCTAAATGTATCTTCCACAGTTCAGAGTTATTTTCTCAGTCCTTGAACCAATTCACTTGGGCTCAAAACCTAAGGTCCCATCAGAAAGCCAGTTAACTTCCGAGGACTCTGGGAGGCTGAGGAAGGAAGGTCACAAGTTTGAGCTCAGCACCTCCCCCTTGAACTTCCATTCCTTTATTATTATTGCATATTCATTCCACTATTTCTAGTTTGAGTAATCTTGAATGACACAGCTAAAGCCTATTAGGCAGTTGAACATTTCTGCTTTCTTTCTAATCATGCTGTTATCCCCATCAGTGATTTCTTTCTACCAACAGTAGATAAAGTTCTACACACAGCATTGCTTATTGACCTCAAGGATTGGAACTACTGACAAGCATTCTGACTCATCAACTATATTCTTTTCTTGGCAACACTTTAGAGATGATTAGGCCACTTCAGAGGATTAGGATTTTTTCAGAATTTGTAGCCCAGATGATCACATTCTTAACTCTAGAGGAACTTCATAGACCATAGAAGTTCTAGTTGTAAAATAATTTGAATATTTCTACAGATTTATAAGACATTGATCTAATGGAATATATTATATATGCCTAATTTAGGTATATTTTATACAAAGAAAATCATAAGTTCATCCAAACAAAAAAGTTCTCTCGATCGGCTCACTTTCCTAGAAACAAACATAAAACATATTAAACACTAGAGAAGTCCAGTTTCCCTAGGCAAAATTTTAAATAGGTAGTAAGTCTGACTGTTTTAACTCTTGTCCATCTATCATTGTACAGCCCCTTGGAAAGTAAACATTTCCAATATATCACAATTTAGATTTTTGCATTGCATGAAAAAGTGTTCTTTAAAGTGTTGTTATATTTGATTTCCTCGCATAAGGCTTTGCAAATATGCTTTGGCCAATTACTTTTATTGAGAATGGTAATCTTCTTCCACAGCATAAATCAATTTAAGAATTAACATGTGTTGTGTAAAGTAAATAGCACAAAAATCAAAATACCAAAATGTGTACTATAATAAACAAGCAGAAGCAATATTGTCCAGAAATAAAGAGAGCCATGGTATGAGGGTGTCAGACATTGGAGATCATCTCATCTTGCAGACATGGAAATTAAGGACAAGAAAGATGAATTACAGAAATCACCGAGTAAGTTTGGTACTCAGCCACGAAGAGAACACATGTCCTGTGAAAGCTGTTTATACCACCATGTCACTTCCTTTTAATATCCATTGTGTATCTGAATTACTTGCAGCTCTTAAAAAATGCAGATGTCTGGGCCTCATATCTGAAGATATTGATGTGATTAATTGGCAGCAGAACCAAAGCATTTGGGTTTTTAACCCCTCCTCCTGCCTTGTCTATTTCATCAAGAATCATAACTACCAAACTATACAATGCTGCTTCTCTAAAGCTGTAAACAGAAATCACTGCCTTTGAAGTTATTATTGTAGATGCTCATTCTCTTGGATGAGAACGGTAAGAACTTTGCTTGATGGAGTGGGTTGGAAGAGCTAATCACAAAAGGCATGTTTATGAAGGAAGGTGGAGGTACTGTCCTAAATATGTCGGTAAAAGGCCTCTAGTTTAAAATTTAAAAATTCTGACTTCATAAATCTCCATATTTTAGTAAATTATTAGTTGTTATTTGTAAAATGTGCTTCAGGCAACAATCACTGAATCTCCTTCCCTCTCTCCTGTCAGGTTTATATGTCCCTCCTGTTTCTTGAAAGCACCCTGGATGTGTCATTCCAGTCACCACACAACATCTAATTTTTATTGCTTGTTTCTCCTATTAGTCTATGAGGAACATGAGGGAAGAACCATGTTATTCATGTTCCTATTCGCAGAATTTGTCATTTTTTTCTGGGACTGACTCAGTAAATGCTCAGTGAGTTACTGTTGAAATGAACTGAATTTAGATGGCTAAAAGCACAATTACCATGAGTGGTTAGTCATCTAAGAGAAAAGATATTTCCAATCTAGAATAAAGATAATGAGAAAGATTTCTTGGCACCAAAAGGACAAAATTTTATATGTCCTTTCCATTTTCATAAAGAAAGGATATCATATATAAGCTTATATATGTTGCCTCATTTCATGCTCATAATTATCTTCTAGTTGTTATCACCTCTAATTGATTCATACGTAAATTGATAATTAGAGAAACTTGCTAATTAACCTGCCCAAAGTCACCTAGATAGTAGTAAGTCATAGAGCTGGATTTCAAACTCAAGTTTTTATGGCTATGTAAGATTTTTTTCTAATTATCCTTCAAATTTCATCTCTTGACAAATACATTTACTATTTCCTGTCTACAGAGTAAAATTCTAAGAAAAAAGGAATTCATTTAAAATCTATATTATCTAGAAATGATTTGGCCTGTTTCTTACAAGTTCTTTGAACAACCCACTTTATAATATATGCTGAATAAATACTTGTGTATCAACAAGAAATGAGTGATTAATATATTCCTTTACTTTTAACCAATCTAGTTACACTTACCAATATTTATTCCAATTACATCTAGATTGTCACCAATGGTAGATATCCAAGTACTTGAAAATCCTATCTGATAAATTATAATTTTACTCTTTAGATATTACTGTTCTTAGACTCTGTTAAGAAACAAGGAAGAGCTATTGACTAAAACTATAATTTCCTGGATATAATTCTAATTTCTTGCTGTAAGAACATCAAGGAAATTCCATCTCCTGACTGCAAACAATAGTCTGAATTCCATGGTACTATGTTTCACCCATAAAATTAGACAGTCCTCTACAGAGGTCCTCCAGAGTCAGGACTGTGTCAAACTACTGGACTGACCTCAGAAGGGCAACTATTAGTACCTGGGTTAAGTTTCTTTTATCTCTAACACTAGACTTTTGTCACAGATGAGAAATAAATCTCGGATGTGTTACAGCTTTGTCACTCTCTTCTAATCTGGCCAATTTCTATAAAGGGCCCAGACATACTGTACTTAGAGAAGACCACCAAGGGCCAGTTAAGACAGCAGGCTCTGGTCAAGTGAAATGGAATTCAAAGCCAGTACTTTTCTATGAGAGGAAACTTAATTAGTGGCTCCTTGAGATAAGAGGAATTGTCTTATTTATCATTTCTGGGGAAACTTCCATAGTTCATTGACTAAACAGAAGCTAGGATTGATCTTGGAACAGATTCTCAATTTAGATAGCAGCAGAGATATGAAGATCAATACTGGAAGCAACATATTCAAATGAGCCTAACAATTGCAGCAATACCACAAGAACATATTTCAAATGAGCCTAACAATTGTGGCAATACCAAAAGAACGTATTTTTCTATTTAGAGTATTTTCAAAACTGCACAAAATCCAGCTTGGGAATTGAGAGACAGGGTAGGATATAGAACAGTATTTTTGTATAACCTCCATATTGGATCAGGAACTCAGATGGGGCAATCCTGCATCTGTGGTCAATTAGCAGACAAAACTATGTGGTTCTGGGGAGTTCACATGAAGAGAATAAAGGCAGGCTCTTCCTAAGCTTCTACTCCAAAGTAAACTTAAGAGAGTTTCCAGTTATTAGAGATTTGCCCTTTTTTTACTGACTCTGAATTTAGGCCCTAGGGCATATTTTCATGTTATAACAGCATGGGTGAAGAAGGACAAAGTAGCAGTTTGGGTTGGTATTTAAATGAAAGCTCCAGATTTCTGCCCAATAGAAAAATAAATATATGTGATGTTGAAAGTAAGGTTTATTCAAGATACTTAAAATATGTTCTGAAATAAAACAAAAAGAAAATGCTTTGACTGTTGCCTCAAAGAAATGCAAATCAAAACTACAATAAGATACCATATCATCCCACTGAGAACAATTACTAAACAGACAAAAGTAATAAATGCTGGTGGGAAAAGAGGAACAGTTTTACAGCGTTAGTGGGAATGTAAATTAGTATAATTCACTATGGAAAACAGTCTGGAGGTTCCTCAAAAAACTAAAAATCAACCTACAATATCAGCAACCAATACCTTTTCTAGGCATATATCCAAAGGAAAAGATGTCAGTGTGTGAAAGTCACATGTGCACTGCCCTCTCATGTTCACAATAGCTATGGTATGGAATCTGTCTAGATCCTCATCAACAGATGGAGAGATAAAGATAAAGCTGAATATATACACAGAGGAGTATTATTCAGCTGTAAAGACGAATGAAATCCTGTCATTTGCAGGAACATGGAAGGAACTGGAAGATACTATGTGAAGTAAAATAAGCCTGACACAGAAAGACAAGTACTGCCTGTTCTCTCATTTGTAGAAGTTAAAAATGTAGACTTGAAAAAGAATAGTGACTACTAGAAATTGGGAATGGTATGTGAAGGGAGTGGGAAAAGGAAGATTGGATTTGATCAGTGTGTTCTGTAGGTATGCATGAAAATATCACACCAAATCTTATTAATATCTACAACATATATGTGGTAATAGAAATTAGAATATGAATGTGTCCCTTAAAATATATGTTTCAGATATCTAATCCTCAATGTTGCAGTGTCTTGTCAACAAAGGTGATGCAAAAGGCAAAGGAATGAATGCTGAAGGCACAGGACAGACAAGGCTTATTTAGAGAATTTTGGGATGAGTAGGAATAGGAAGTTCTGATGTTCTATAGTACAATGGATGACTATAGCTCGCAATAACCTATTAAATATTTCATGAATAAGTAAATAAATTTTGAAGTCTAAAAAACAAAATGATTATAAAGAAATGCTAATGTTAATTACCCTGATTTGATCAATAAATATTTTATGCATGTATTGAAATATCATGTTTCATAAATATGTAAAATTATTACATGTCACTAAAAAAGGGGCATAAAAGCATACCATCCAATTAAAATATGAACAAAGGACTTGAATAGTCATATCCACAGAGGTCATATAAAATGGCTAATAAACATATGAAAGATGTTAAACATCATTAGTAATTAGGTAAATGCATATCAAAACTACAATATGATATCACTCCATATCCACTAGAATAGCTATAATAAAAAAGATATACACCAACAGAAATTACCTATGATGTGGAGAAACTGGAAAGTATATATTGCTGGTGGGAATGCAAAATGTGCAATCATTTTGGAGAACAGTTTTACAATGCCTTAAAAAGTCAAATATAGACTATTGCTATATGACCAAACAATTTATTCCCCAAAGAATTGAAAATATATGTTCATATAAATGTACAAAAATATTTATAACAACAGTAGTATTCATGGAGAAACAAAATGTGATATATTCATACAATTGATTATTATTTGGTAATGTCCATGAAATGATAGATAAAATAATATGTTACATTATTTCCTAGTGACTTGATTACTTTTTTCATTGCTGAGACAAAATACCTGACAACCAAAGTAAAAGGAGGCAAGGTGTATTTCAGCTCACAGTTTGTAGAAGCTTCAGTCCAAAGTCAGCTGGCTCCAAGGCAGGGTGACATGGCAGAGAGGCATCACAGAGGAAAGACAGTTCATCGTATGACAGACAAAAGGTGGCAGCAGCAGCTGCCTGCCTTTCCCTTTTATCCCTTCCAGGCTACCCACATTTTCGGTGGTTCTGCCCACACATAGTGTGGGTCTTCTCATTATTCACATGCAGAACTATGCTAAACCAATCAGTGGATTGATTTAATAATCACACAGCCTTAATCTCAGCATCATATAATTTAATCCCAGCATCACACCCTAGATCTAGCCACCTCCCCAAATTTCCAGCTATGAGTGCATGAGGCTTTGGAAAAAGATCTAGACATAAGCCGTAACAACTAATGAAAGCACTGAAATAGTGATATATACAGAGTCCACCAAAATGTATACATACTTTAGGAAAGGAAAAACTTGTATAAATATTTTAATACTAAATTTATTGAGAAATCATGAAATTAATACAAGTACCTTTGGCCTCTACAATTACAAGAGGTGATCAAAGTGGTGACCACTAGCTTCCAGACATTTATTAGTATAGTGAACTGCTGCTTGGGTAATCTACATGTGCATTTTTCAATTTCTTCTCTTAGGGCCGGCAGTATATTGGGTTTTCTGTGATATAGGGTATGAGCGTAACACCATTTGTTGAAAAAACATCATATTTTTCTTTTCCTGAAGTTTGTAGACCTTTTTTGGCTGACTCTGTATACTGAAAATGAACAGAGTGAAATATGGACATATGCTCTAACATGGATGGGCCATGAATACATTATGTTGAATGAAAGAACACGATGTCCAAAAACTTTCTTTGTTATGTAATTCCATTTATACAAATATCCAAAAGAAGCAAGTCCATACAAACAGGAAGCAGATAATGTTTGACAGATGCTAGAAGAAAAGGGAGAATGAAGAGTGACTAGTAGTGCATATGGGCTTGCTTTCTCAGATTTTTAAAATTCTGGAAATAAACGGTGGTGATTTTTTTGCACATTTCTTTGAATACACTGTAAATATTGAATCACACATTTTAAAATATTAAATTTTATGTGATATGAATTATACTTCAATAAAACTATTATTTAAAAGTAGAAGGTTCTCTATATACCTTCCCAAGAATTATCAAAATTTGTATAAAAAGTTCTTTTTCCAAGACATTTCCAAGGTTCTCTTTCTATTCTTCCATTCCAAATGAAAGATACACACACACACACATGCACACTTACACATGTGCTTGTGCATATACCGCTCATACACATTTCTTAATATATTACCATATCATCTCAGGAAAAATTCGAGGGTATATAGAAAATTAGTGAAAATGAGAAATTTTGTGGAGAAACAGAATATTTTGTCATGAGTAGACATGGAAAAACCCTTTTTATTAAACTGCTTATGTTTCAAGGTTTCACTTCTGTTTAAGTAGTTGAATTTGGTACTGTAGTTTGCAATAACAATCATTGGATGACTCAGCATCCATTTACTTAAAAATTTGTAGCTTTCATCTTTTGATTTAAAATGAAAATTTCAATACAATCATAATCAGTTGTATTTAGAAGTTTCAGAGATGAAAGCACAATGCAAGAGAACAAAAAGAAAAATTAATCATTAGAAATACAAAGATATTTTAGTACTCTGGACACTGCACTAGGGTGTGTGTGTGTGTTAGTATAAATAAAAAGCCAACAAATTGAATGTTAAAGGATCAAGACTCAGACAATGAAAGCAAATGATATGCCTATCAACAGGTGAATGCATACGTAAAATATGATATATATGTTTATATTTATATTCAATGATGTGTTATTCAGCTATGAAGAAGGAAAAAATTGGAGTCATTCATAGGAAAATGGATGCAACTGGAGGCCATATGAATTAAATCAGGCATGGAATGTTAAATATCATATGGTTTGTCTTACATGAGAAAGGCAAAGTACAAATAATTTTCAAACAAAGCACAAGATAGATGATAGGAAACAGGAAGATACACTTTGAGAAAATGGGAGGGGTACCTGGATAAGGGGGAGAAGGGAGGGAGGGGGAGGAGAAGTGAAAATAAAAATGATCAAGATGTGATAAGTATATCTACCAATATTCCACAATGAATATATTCATTGTATATTACAAACATATGCAAATAAAAATTTTGAAAATCTTTTATGCTTAAGACAGTGGTACATAATCACCTAACGATATTTGATTTAAGCCATCTGTAATAAAACCCAGAAAACTTCATTTTCACGATATTTTAAGTGATGATGCTAATTCAGTTTAATCAGAAAACAATCTGAAAAACATAAAACTAAAGGCTGATACACTAATAAAAATGCACTAATCTAAAAGCTTGAAATATTAATAAAAAGGGGAAGGAAAAAAGAAAGATCACTTGAGGAACTGGCAAAAAGTAATGTCAAAGAACCTTACATATTCATTTCTATCTTTCTGTAGTAACTTATGGTGATTGTGGATTATCTCTGAAAAAAAGGTGAAAAATATCTAAAAGTTTCATAAATAAAAATAAGCTATCATTTTCTTTCTTTTTTAAAAAATAAAGATGGTGATTCTTCAAAAAACTAAAATGAGAACTGTGATTCAATCTAGCTATTTCCCTGTTAAGTATCTTTCCCAAGGAGTTAACGACTGTATTCACAATAATAGCTGCATACCCATGTTTGTAACAGTACAACTTATAATAGCTAAACCTTGGAAACAGCCTATATGTTCATCAGGAGATGAATGCATTAAAAAGTGTGGCATTTATGCATAATGAAATACAACTCTGCCATAAAGAAGGATAAATTTGAGTCCTTTGTAGGAAAACAGATTCACCTCGACAGCATACAGTTAAGTGTAATAAAGCAGAAACAAAAGTTTAAACATTACATTACTTCCCTAATGTGGAAAACCCAATGTATAAATAATTTTAAAAATAAAAGACAGACAATAGGAACTTTTTGCATGTGGATAGCCAGTTTCCCCATCATAATTTATTAAAGAGCCTATCTTTCCTCCAGTGAATATTTTTGGCTCCTTTGTCAAAGATCAAATAATTGAATATATTTGAGATTGTTCTCTATTCTGTTCCATTGATTCTCATGTCTGCTTTTGTTCCAGAACCATGCTGTTATCACCATAGCTTTGTGATATAATTTCAAGTCTGGGATTGTGATGTCTCCTGATTTCCTCATTATTCAGGATTATTTTTGCTCTTCTGGGTCCCTCCTGGTACCATATGTATTTTAGGATTGTTGAGATGTGAAAACATCACCATAATACAGAAAAAAATGGGTTCAACAGCCTCTGAAGTTTCCTAATGCTACTTGTAATCTTTCCCTTCTGTGCCCCCAATCAACCTACCCATCTCACCCTCTGTCATTCTACCTCAGTAACACTCTTTTTGTAACTATAGCAACTGCTAATCTGTTGTCACTGTAGGTTACTTTGCATTTTATAGAGCATTGTATTAATGGGATTTTCTAGAATGTATTCTTCATTTTCTGGCTTCTAATTTTCATATTATTTTCAGATTCATAAATGTTGTGTGCATCAATAATTTTTGAATACTTTTACCACAATTGGTTTATCTTTTCTTGTTGACGGACTTCTGAGTTGTTTTCACAATGAGGCTATTACCAAGTTGCATGATCACAACTGAGCCATTGCTTCTCTCTCTCTCTTTCTTACAAAGTTTCTATAAACATGTGACATTCGGTGTCAGGTACTATTTGTATTGCAAGATATTGCTCAGCTATCAGGTTAAAATTTTTTAAAATATTTGCTGTTTTGCAGAACACTTGCAGAACTAGTTACAATTCAAGGTTTTACTGAATTTTCTTCCTTTGATGATGACAATAATTTACAGGAAATTGCTCCAGTGTAGCTCAAATTAATGTGTTTAAAGTATAACAATGTTTTATGGGCATAGAATACAAATTTTATAATTCTCTAGATATTTTAATATCTGATGAAAATTACTAATCAGTAGCATTCTTGTTTAAAGAGAGTTTCCAAAAATTATGACAATATGAATGTTATTTAATATTTAATACTGTTCAAGAATTCTCTTGAATAAATTTGACATGCAATCAGTTTCTAAACCATCACATTTCTAAAAAATCAAAAGTTAGATCTAGAGTAAATTTTGTTGAAATAATTGTAGTTCAATCATACTTACAGATTTGCTAAATGCCCATTAATAGCAATATAACTGCAGAAAAATATATTCAAATTAATGATTTAATGAAAGTTTAAAGATCTTATTATTTCTTTGAATTTATCAAATTTATTTTTTTAAAGTAAAATGTGCTGATCTAATACATTTAATGTCATTGAGATAATAATATTCAAATACTTCAATTTAATCAAGCATGAAGTAATTATTTCTGATTATTCAGTGGCTGAAGCTTGCATTTAAAATAATGTTTACTATATTTTTAGAATTATACAAAGAACAAATAACTACTGCAACAACTTAGAAAGAATAAATTGTGTAAAAAGAAAATTAAAATCAAGCATCATTCTGCTATTCGGCGATAACCCATTGTTCTCAGGTTCTGTTTTTTTGTTTTTGTTTTTGTTTTTGCATACCATTATAACACAGTTTTGCTACATATAGTTTTGCTCCCTTCATTTCCTCTTGATATATTGAATTCTTTTCATCCTTTTTTATTTATGTTCTAGCTCACTGTGATCTAACATTCATCCTCACCATTCTAGATTGATTTTGTACTAAATGTATACTTTTCTGTTTTCATCTTTCTCAACAATCCAAACTACAGTATTAAATATGGCAGCTGCTGGTCACGTTTGACCATTAAAATTAAATTACATTAAAAGAAAAAAATGCTGTTCTTCAGTCACAGCAGTCATTTTTCAGTGGTTAATTTCAACTTGTGATTATTGACTATTGTGTTGGACAGCACAAATACAGAATATTTTCATCATAAAAACTTGACTTAAGCAGATCCACAGCTTTTGATAAAAATATCTACTCTTTCCTTCTTGTGTTAGTTAGCTTTTAATTATGGTAACAAAGTACTTGAAAAGTGAAATTGAGAGGGGAAAGATTTAACTCATGATTTCAGTCCAAGATCAGCTGAGTCCATTATTTTTAGGTGTGTGGTAAAGCAGAATACCATTGCAGAAGGATATGGCATAACAAAACTACCTCATGGCAGCCAAGAGGTGGAGAAAAAGGTAAGAACAAAAGAAGGGGTGGGATGAAGTACATTCTTCAAAGCCACAGCCCCAGTGGGCTGTCTCCCCCAACTGGGTCCCACCTATTAATAGCTCATTCAGCTCTGAACACTTCAATTGTTAATCCATTGATGATGCTAGTGTCTTCAAGATCAAATCATTTCTCTAGGTCTGGTCTCTACACAATGTTGCACGGGGGATCAAATCCTCAATATACGATTCTCTGTAGGAACATTTCATATTTAAACTACAACACTTTTCAGAAAGTTTGCTTTCCTGACTTCTATGAGAAAATAATTTCTTGTTTTTCCTTCTATGTTACTGCTGCTTCTTTTTAGCCTAGTTTATTGTATCTATCTTCTTCCATTCAGCCTAAAAATGTTAATGTTTAATTCATAGACTTCTGTTATTTCTGTTGTTGTATCTTCATTCTAAGTGATATTAAAAAATCCTATAGATTTAAATTTTGTCTAAAATCTGACTACTCCCAGAGTTAAAGCTTCTGTTTTAACCCCTAATCTTGAATTTCTAACTTTTGTGCACAACCGTCTACTCAACATCTTTGTATCCAATTTAACATGTCTAAGAGTGACTAGTTTCAAAAATTTCAAAAAGTCTTCAAAACCTATTCTTTAAGAACATCTTAGCAAACTTATTTTATTGGGATTTTTTTGAGACAGGATCTTGCTATGTAGTTCAGGCTGGCCTTGAACTCACTATGACAAATAAATATAAGTAAAGTTAAATGCAACTTCGTAAATTCAACTTCTTAAGGTTTTTAATACTCCTACTGAAGAACATGAAGAATCTCCACAGTGTGTAGAGCATGTAACTATCTTCCAAATGTAATCAAGGGACTTTTTATTTCTCAGGACACACTTTGAGCAATTCATCTCTGAGTATGAAAGCTCTAGGCCAGGCTTGGTGACACATGCCTATAGTCCTAGCACTCAGGAGGCTGAGGCAGGAGGACTTCCATAAGTTCAAGGCCGGGCTGGAATACATAGTAAGTTCAAGTCCATCCTGAACTGTTGCGGGATTTAAGAGACAGGAGAGACTACTAGAAAACACGAGGATTTTATTCCAGATTTTAGGTGAACACCAGCTCAATGCACTAATATCCAAAGAGAGAGCCTCAAACAAAGAAAAGTTCCAGTTTTTATACATTTGGTAGAAGGGGTTGGTCTTTCTAGTGTCGTAGCAAGCAAATTTACAGAAATAGGGTAAGGGTAGACAGTTTTGTAATTTAGACTTGAAAGAAGACAGAGCTTTGTGAATCTTGTGAGAAAGAGATGACATAAATTTTGTTTATAGGTCAGTTACCAGTTTTATCTGTACCAGAACAAGGAGTTCTAGCCGGGGGTGGGGGTGGGGTGGTGTATCCAAGGCTGGGAAAAACTTGTTTTTCTTTAAGTCTTGCTTCAGAATTACATAGCAAAACCCTGTCTCAAAAACCGAAACAAAACAAAAATTAAAAATAAAGAAAGAACTTCCCTATTATAAAAAAAGAACATCTTAGCTCAGTAAAATGTATCAAAATTCACCTAATTTCTCAGTCTAAAAGCCAAAAGAGAAATAATTATGAATCTTCTTTATCTGCACAGCAAAACCATCTCTTTTCTGTTTTATAAAGAGCAAATACTTAAAGCAGGTTGAAACCAAACAGTTTTTTTAAAAAGGGATAAGAAAAGAGCAAACACATTATGTACTCATATTAAAAAAAGGCAGAGCCAGGGGCAGTGGTTCATGCCTGTAATCCTAGCACTTTGAGACTGAGGCAGAATTGAAAGGTTGAGACCAGCCTGGGGAAATTAATGAGACCTTGTCTCAAAATGAGAAGCAAAATGGGGTGGGCGCATAGCTCAGTGGTAGGGCAGAGCATAGTGCTTCCTTAGCACTTATGAGGCCCTGGATTTAATCTGAAGTACTGGGAAAAAAGAAAATAAAAAGAATAAAGCAGATTTTGTGATGTTATCAGAAAAGTATCAAGGAGTAGTAAAGTGAAATAAAAGCAATATTACATAAAATAGACACTATATAGAAAATGTGCTCCGTATTATAGACAAAGTAACATTGGTGAATGTACAAAGAAAAATAATAAACAAATTCACATCGGAGGATGGCATTTTTTTCATGAAGAATTTAACAGATCAAGGTAACTAAGGAATTTTGTGAATTTAAATAATTCATTTAACTATCTTGTTTTAAATATACACTATAGTATCAGAGAATATTAAAATATAAATATATACTATTCAAAAACTATATATCAACAGAAAAAGAAATATTATTTAAAAAATATTCTATGCCAGCAACAAAAATTATAACATCTTATACAAAAATTTTGGGAAACATGTAGAAGCTCCATCAAACAAACTATGACTTTATTGTATTAAGTAAATGACAAAATTCTGAATAAAAAAAGATGTGCGACATCATTTGAAAGAAGAATATGACAAATAGCTTCTAAACGTCACTGTAAGACATTTTGAAAATAAGACTAATGAAAATACTTTGCATTACCATATTCAAAATATGTATCAGAAAGCTAAAATAAATCAATATGGATCTGATACAATAATAACAGGAAATTAAGGAGATTTGATTACTATGTTATTGATAATCAAAGGGAATTAAACTTTAGAAAACTGTGATAACATTGCTTCTTTATCAAACTGACAAAAATTCTTTATGATAAACTACCTAATATTGAAAATGTTTACATTTTCTGCTGTCCCCTTGACTTAGCAGAATTGTTGGGTAAAGCATTTGTCTTAGTTTATTTTCTATTGTTATAACAACAAAACCCTAAAGCCGGGTATTTTATAAAGAAGAGAAATATATTTAGCTCACAGTTTTGGAGGCTGAGGCCAAGATCAGGGGCCTCTATTGATTTGGCTTCTTGTGAGGGTTTCATGGTGGACTGCATCATGATGGGAACACATGCAAGAGGGATCAGATGGCGAGACAGGAAGTGAAGCGCAGGGAAGAGTTAGACTGGTTTTTTGTATAACTCATCCTGTGGAAAATTCACTCTAAAGGCCTGTGTTAACTCCTTATGGAAGAAGCCACCACTAACTTAATACCCTCCCCTAGGCCTCACTTCCACTTGCATATTGGCACCCTGAGCATCAAGCTGTCAATACACGAATGTTTGAGGTAGCATACTGAAATTGTACCAAAACATAGCAGCAGTTTAAAAATATGTATGAAAATCCTTTAAAATATTTATCAAATATCAAAACTTTGGCACAAATTCTACTTCTATGAAATTATACTAAGGAAATAATTAGAAATAGGCATGAATGCAAAAAAAATATATGATAATATTTTAGTTTTCTGCATTGCATTTCTTTTTTTTGCACTTTATTAAATTCTTTTATTGGTACATTGTAGGTATTCAACACAATTACATTTCTCATTGGGAATTGTACCTTTACATAATGCATCTTGGTTCTTATTTTTTCCCCATTCCTAGCCCTCCCTTCACACCCTCCATCCTTCCCTATTTACAAAGACTTTATTTCCATTTTTTCCATTTCTCAGCATTTTGCCTTTCCCTTCTTTCCTTTCCCCTGCCCCTCCAACTACCCCTACCCCTTTGGACCTTTTCTTCCTATTTTGCATTATTGATTATTCATTCTAATCATTGGTACATTTTAGGTATACGATATAATGACACTCATCATTGGAAATTTGCACCTTTACATAGTCTCTCTTGGTTCTTATTTTTCACCCTTGCCCAGCCCTCCCTTCAACCCCTCCATTCCTCCTTATTTACAAAGATTTTGTTCCTATTTTTCCATTTTCTCATATTAATCCCATTCCCTTCTATCCTTTCCCCTAGCTCTCCCACTTCCTTCCCCTTTGTCCCTTTCCTTCCTATTTTACATTACCTATTATACATTTAGTCCTTATTTACACTTTCAGTTTCTCACACCAGAGAAACTGTTCAGTATTTATTCATGTGTGTCCTATTTATTTCACTTAAGTGTATGGCCTCAATGTGCAACCACTTAGCTATAAATGCCTCTAATTTCTCATTTTTTATGGCTGAGTACTACTCCATTTTATTAAAAAAACACATTTTCTTTATCCAGTCTCCAGTTGATGGGCTTTTGGGCTGTTTCCAAGTTTTAGCTATGACAAACTGTGCTGCTATGAACATGGGCGCACATATATCACTGTGGTATGATTCTTTTAATTCTTTGGGGCAGATCCCCAGCAGTGGAATAGTGGGGTCAAATGGGACTTCCAGTCCTAGTTCTTTGAGGTATCTCCATCCTGATTTCCACAGTGGTTGCATCAGTCTACACTCCCACCAGGAGTGGAGCAGGGTTCCTCTTTCCCCCCAGCCCCACCAGCATTTGTTATTGGTTGATTTCATGATAGCAGCCATTCTTTCTGGAGTGAAGTGGAATCTCAGCATTGTTTTCATTTGCATCTCTCGAATGACCAGTGATGTTGAACATTTTTTCATGTATTTATTTGCTATTTCTACTTCTTTGTCTGAGAAATGTCTGTTCATTTCAGATGCCCATTTTCAGATTGGGTCTTTAAATTTGGGAGGTCTGATCTTTTTAAGTTCTTTATACATTCGAGATAGTAGACCTTTGTCTGAGGAAGAGCAGGTGAAGATTTTTTCCCACATTGTGGGTTGTCTCTTCACACTGCTGGTGGTTTCTCTTGCTGTGCAGAAGCCTTTTAATAAGAAGAGATCCCACTTGTTGATTGTTTGTGCTAGTTCACGGGCAACTGAGGTTTCACAATAGCATCCAAAAAACTGAAATACCTAGGAATCATCCTAACAAAAGAAATCAAAGACCTCTTCTCTGAAAACTATGGCACTCTGAAAAGAGAGATTGAAGATGATATCAGAAAATGGACAGACATCCCCTACTCCTGGGTAGGAAGGATTCATATAGTGAAAATGGCCATACTTCCAAAACTGGTATATAGATTTAATGCAATTCCAATTGAAATCCCAGCAGCATACTTCATGTACCTTGAGAAAACAATCCAAAAATTCATTTGGAAAAAGAAGAGACCCAGAATAGCAAAAGCAATTCTAGGTAACAGAGACATGGCAGGGAGTATCTCAATCCCCAATGTGCAACTATACTACAAAGCTACTGTGATAAAAACAGCATGATATTGGCAAAGAAATAGACCTGAGGACCAGTGGAACAGATTAGAAGATGCAGAAACAACACCAGAAACACTCAGCCATCTCATCTTTGATAAAGGAGCCAAACACCCTCACTGGAGGAAAGATAGCCTCTTTAATAAATGGTGCTGGATAAATTGGGCTTCAACTTGCCAAAGATTAAAACTAGACCTATATCTCTCACCATGCACTAAACTAAAATCAAAATGGATTAAAGATCTAAATATTAAAATAGAAACTCTGAACCAGTTGGAACAGAGGTTAGGTAGAACCCTTGAAGACATCGGTGTAGGAAAAGATTTTATGAATAAAACCTCAGTTGCATTTCTTTAATAGGAATCACTTGTGTATACACAGATTCACATTTAAGACATTACAGTCCCTTCAGCAAAGTACAAACATTAAAAATACTTTGATCATGTGGGAAACTTTGTCATTAAAAGAGTATCAATTTGATAGAAAATTAAGATAAGAGTTTCAAAATGTAAATATCTTTGATTATCAATTATATACATGCATATATGCCCATATTCATATGAATATATGCACATATATGTATATAACATTTTTACGTGTACATATTCATATATGTTATTAATAAAGTATGTGTATATACAAAGCATGAACTATTGAGATTTGGTGATTGCCATCAAATAAAGTATTTAGGCTATTATACTTGATCCTCTATTTATTCAAATGTATGATGACCCAATCCTCTTTTCAGGTAGACCAAAGCTCTTCTCATTTTTATCTGTACCTAAAGACTTTACTCATGGGATTGTATCTCTCAGGATACAATACCTACTTCATTCTTGATATGTTGTATTCCTCTATGAAATAAGAAAGAGTAGAGAGGGGTGAGTTAGCACAACATTACTTGCCTTTTTCCTTAACTCAGCTTTCTTGAAGCAAAGAGAAGTATGTCTAGTTCTCTGATTTATCTCATTCTTGAGTATCAAATCTGAAGGAACAAAACATTTCCTACTATTTTACTGGTTGGTCTGCTTAATACAATTGTTTTAGCTAAGCCATCACTTGATTTTCTTTTAATCCATGGTTCTAGTAACTGTCAGTCCAACGTTATACTTTTGCTTTCATCTTTTTGGTGTTCTCATACATATTTTGGTGGGAGTTTGAGAGAGACTGAATAAGAATTTGCTAGACAACAGCCATTTTAATTTTGAAATCATGATTATATGTTGATCTTTCCCTTGACAGTGAAAACAATCTTTTAATCCTACGGAAGTAAATGTAACAATTCTAAAATCAACAGGCAACTTAACATATAATTTTAAACAGCTTTTTGTTGTTCACATAGCATGTAATTCACTCATTTAAGCTCTATGACAAATGTATTTCAGTACTTCTTAGACATGTGCAATCATCACCAACTCTATAACTTCAAAAGATTTCCATCATCTCAGTAAAGAAACTCTGTACTCATTGAGTCACTTCCTATTTCCCCTAACTCCCTACCTTAGTCTAAGACAACCACTCATGTTGTCTTTGTCTCTATGGATTTACCCTCTAGTCATTTCATTTAAAAGTAATCATAAATAGTTTGGTTTTTGTGTCTGCTTTCTTTAATTTACCATAATGTTTCCAAGATTAATCCCTATTGCAGTATGAATCAGTACTTCATTTGCTTTTGTTGCATAGTAATATTCTATTGTATAGATATAAAATATCAGATGATACACACTCGAGCTGTTTCCATTATTTTGCTTATGAATAACACCATTATCAACATTTATATATTTTAATGGACATGTGTTTTCATTTCTCTTGGATATATCCAGGAGTAGAAGTGCTAGATCACAAAGTAACTCTGTTTAACTTTTTAATTAACTGCCAATTTTTTTTCACAACTGCTGCATTCATTTATATTCTCATCAACAATGAAGGAAAGTTATACTTTATCCAAATCCTCACCAATATGTTATTTTTTCTTCTTAATTCTAGCTATCTCATTGAAATAGTGGAACTGTATTATACTTTTGATTAGCATCTGTCTGATGGCTAATAATATCTAGTATCTTTTCATGACCATTTGTACATGTTTGGAGAAATATATATTCAAGTCAGTAGATTATAATATTTAAAAAATTACTATATTATCAGCAGCCATGGATGAAATGTTATTATCAAAAATATTTTTAAAATAAATACTTAGTGGATTAGATCTTCATGCTTTGATTGTATTCTGTATTATTTTTTTGTGTGTAGTGACAACACCTTGTCAGAAATACCATGGAGACCATTGAAAAATGACCTATTTGCTCATCCTGCACTTTCAATTACACTGACCTATTGATGCTAAGGTCTTTTGATTGGCATAATCTTATCTTTAAAAAAGCAGGAACAATTTCTTTATGTTTAGAATTTTCAACAATATGCATATTAAATAGTATAGTGAATTTAAATAAAAAATTTTAAAACTGTTGATACATCCATTCTTCCCCTAAGTTAAAATGAGTTTGGGTTCTCAGATCAAATTCATTTTAAAATCAAACTCATTATCAACTTATGGGGAGACTGGATGTACCTGAAATGAAAACATCTTTATTTTTAATGAAATCTTGAAGATGCACAAGTAAATCTTGAAGAAGTAAATCGTGAAGAAGATAGGGTATTCACACAAGATAGACCATCATAGTTCAGGGTTAGATTTATTTCCTGACTATTTCTATCAGGAAACTTTTTAGTATTGCTATTTTCCTATGTAGACTAATGGTTCATTTTCTTTGACTTTATTGCTAAGTCTAGATGTTAACCTGATTGGATCATGTGCTTTTACTACCCCTGAGTGGCTTCTAATCAACCTGTAATTGAATCTGTTAGTAACAGGAAATTTACCACCTTCAGATACAGCTTTCATATTTAGACATATTTGACATTAAGAAGAATTATTTTCCTACCTTCCCTTTCTCTCCAATTTATCAAGAAAAAGAGAGGATAGATTGTTCTAGAGGAATGTCTACTTTGGTGCAACTGGCTATAACAAAGCCTATTGTCGAAGTGAATTTCTTTCAGCTCTTCTTTAAACATGCATGACCCTTCAGTGTGCTCCTGAGGGCTGCATATATGCCTTGATGGTCCATGTTCTTTGTCTTCAATTTCTGGTCCCTTAGCATGTTGTTTCAAGAGAATAGCACCTAAAAGGTTTTTAAGAGGAAATCATTCAATTACTATTGCTGTGTCCTGTTTAAAATGACCCTTTTCAGAAGTTCCACATCTCCCATAACAGTTCTGGGCAAAGACTAACTTCTAGTGCTTCTAAAATGTCTCAGAAATGCCAAGTAGCTCATTTGTTCCTGGCTTTGCTCAAATTATGTGTTATATAACCAGTGAAAAAATGAAAGAAAACTCAAATTTTACCCTTGGAACTAACCCTGGATATTATATGTATTTTGTCTACTCTGGTCCAAAGAGGAACAAAATGTCAGGGTGAGTTTTTAGGGTGGAGGTAGATATTATGAAGTTGTGCTACACAGACACACATTTGAAAAATCACCAAAACTGTGCCTCAAAATATCAAAAGTTTGAAACAAATTTGTTTGATAATAACGATACAAAATGGGGTTAGAATCTTCTATGACAGGTTTCAAATACTTTAATCACCAATTATTCCCTAATCCTTCAGGGGAGTACAGTTTTATATCCACTACCATCAGGCAGAATTTGGAGCCCTCAGAAAACTGGATTTCACAGGCCTTTTTTGGTTTTGAAGTAAAGAATGAAAGTAAAGATAAATGTAGGCCTGCCTTAATAATGAAGGAAAAAGCTCTTTCTGTTTCTGTTCAATTCCCTTTATTCATGATTATGGATTTAGACTATGGTTGGCAAACTGCAACTCATACAAACTCTGATCCACCACCTGTTTATGTAAATAAAGTGTAATTGGAATGTAGCCACACCCATCCATTTATGAATTCTCTGGCTGCTTTTGTATGAGAACCATATGTTTTGGTAGTTGTGACAGACATAATCTAGTCTACAAAGCTGAAAATATTTTCCCTTACAGTAAAAGTTTGTCAACTCCACAGTAGACTGTATATCCATACTACTCCACCCCATGAAGGTCAATTTCATGGGCAATACACACTATATTGTTTAACATTTTTTTCTTTCTTAACTGACATAAAACTTAAAATTGTATATGTTAATGGGATACTATGTGATGTTTCAGTATCTGTATAGATTGTATAATGTTTAAATCAGTTTAAACAAATTTCTCTTCCTAAACTTTTGTCAAGTCTTTATAGTGGAAAGCTTTCAAAATCTTGTCTGTAGATTTTTGAAATGTACAGTACATTACTGTTACCTATAGGTACTCTACTATGCCATAGCACACTAGAAATTCTTGCTTCTAACTATACCTTATACCTATTAATTCCATTCCCCACTCCCCATATTTTCCCTAATCTCTGTTAACCATCATTCTACTCTCAAGTTCTATGCGATCAACTTTTGTAATGCGACATAGAAGTTATTTTATGAGGTATTTGTCTTGGTTTTAAATTTTTATGAATACATGTTTTCAGTAAATAATGATTGCATTCATCTGGAGAATAATACATCTTAATTCTTTTTCTTCCCCTTTCCCCACCCTCCATCCATATTTCCATGCTTAGCTTATTTTACTGATGATCTTCACTTCCATCCATGCTCTCACAAATAACAGGATCTCATTCTTATGTATGGACAAATACAATTCCATTTTATTTATGTACTTTTTTTTATTCATTCATGAGCTGATGGACACTTAGGTTGTTTCCATTTTTTGGCTAGTGTGAATATTGCTGTGATGAACATGGGAATGCAACTACCTATTCTACATAATGGTTTCAGTTGCTTTGGGTATATATCCAGTTGATTTTTTTTCCAGGAGCATCCATACTATTTTCCATAATGGTTGTACTAATTTATATTCCCAGCATCAGCGTTCAAGGGTTGTTTTTTCTCCTCATCTTTACCAGCACTTGTTATCTTTAGTCATTTTGATACTAGCCATTCTCACTAGAGTTAGGTGATATATAATTGTGACTTTGATTTGCATTTCCCTGATGATTGGTCATGTTGAAAACTTTTTCACATATTTGTATGTAGCTTACACATTACTGTATTCTATTCCCCTAGCACAGTGTCCAACACATAGCTAATATTCCAACAATACTGGTTGATAAGCAAGTGAATGAATATTACTCTGACACATTCAAATGCATACTGTTTCCATTCCCAGGTACAAGGAAGACTTTCATAATCTACTGAATCTACATCTTTTAGGCACCTGAATTACAAAGCCTTAACAAGAAGATTGGAAGAGAATCAAGGCCGGAGAAGTTCTTGAAGCAATGGGAGAGGTAAAATCTTTTTTAATAAATTCTGTCTGTGCAACTCCTTGCACAGAAGAAGTAGAATTCAGTGCTTAATAGACAAACAACAAATAAATACCTATCAATGACCCAAAGCACTTTTGAGTTATGATATTTGTAACAGATACAATGATTCTCTAATTTGGTCATTACACTGAACAAAGCCTTTCCGACAACCAAAACCAAATTTATTTCTCTCTGTCTTTGTGATCAGAAACAATTAGCGAAAATTGGCTAAATTCTTGAAAGAGTAATCCTAATTGAAAAGAGAATTTTGAGGACACAGTAATTAATAACAACAAATACTTTAGTGATAATAATAAAGGGCATAGACACTGGACTTGGTTACTTATGTTAGAGCAATTCCATAGAAGCATGGACTTGTATATTGAATTGCAGAAGGTTAACAAGGACTGGGTACACTAATGCTAGACCAAAATCACAAGAAGAAAAAAGGTATAGACCACTATCCCTTATGAATATAAAAACTTCCTAAGCCAAATGCCAGAAAATCAAATTCCGCAACATGTGAAAAGTAATGTATAGCATAACTAATGCTGCCAGTAATGCGATGTTGAGTCAACATACATGAAAAATTTTATGTGATCTGCTATATTAATTCATTAATAGCAAAATCCAAATAACTTCAGCAGATGCAGATAAAACCAAACACCTATCATCAGAAAATCACTCAACAAATTAGGAATAAAAGGGAACGTCTACAATCTGATAAGGAGCATTTATGAAAAACACAGAGGTAACATATAACACTTAATGGTCAAAGACCAGTAAGAGCATTTTCCCTACAATCAGGAACAAGAGAAGAATGCCCATTTTCTCTACTTTTATTCAACATTGCACTGGAATTTCTAGCTAGAGCACTTAAAAAATAAAATATCAGTCCTTCAAAGACATAAGTACAACCATCTCTATTAATAGATGACATGAACTTACATACACAGGAACCTATAAGGAACCCAGAAAAATGTATTAGAAATGATATAAAATTCCAGCAAGATTTCATGATGCAAGATTGTTGTACACAAAAAATTATATTTGTGTATATTAGAAATGAACAACCAGAAAATAAAATTGAGAAAATAATTCCCTTGGATGTATAAAAAATAATATTTAGAAATATATTTAACTAGGGAAGTGAAAATTTTAATAAATTTAACAATGCAAAAACTATCAAAATAAATTAAAAATGTATGAAAATATAAAGATAATTCATGTTCACGAAATAGAAGGCTAATATTGTTAAAATGACAATACTCCAAAAATTTATCTGTTTTCCCAGAAAATCTCAGCTCCATTTTCCTTTTCAAGAGATAGATAAAATGATTCTAATGTTCACATAGAAACACAAGAAGCATAGACTAGCCAAACCAATTAGAAACAAATTGCAGGATTCACATTTCCTAATATCAAAACTTAACATCTTTTTACAAAAGACTTAACTTCTTATAGTCAAGATTATGTGCTACTGATATAAAGACAGCTATGTATATTAAATGAATAGAATTGAAACTATAGAAGCAAAGCGACACATTGATGATCAATTGCTTGTCAGTAAGAATGCCAGGATAATTCAATAGAAAAAGGATAATATGCTCCACATATGATGACAGGAGAGCTAGATGTCACATACAGAAGGATGAATTTGGAATCTTATCATATGATGCACACAAAATTTAACTCAAAATGGATCATATAAAAACTATAAAAATCCGTAAAGAAAACAGTTGTAAATCTTTATGACCTTGGATTTAACAATAAATTTTTAGATAGGGCAGCAAAAGCACAAACAAGCAAAAGAATAAATTGGAATTAACCATTTTAATTTAAAAATGATTGTGTTTCAATTGATATTATCAAAAATGAAACAAAAACCCATGGAATGAGGTCAGATATTTGAAAATCATGTATCTGATAAAATTCTTATACCTAGAGTATATAGAGAACTTTTACAAGTCAATAATAAAAGACAACCCAAGTTACAAATGACCACGTGATTTAACATTTCTCCAAAGCAGATACACAATTGGTCAAAGTGTAAAGATGGTCAACCTAGTACTCTGGGAAGCTGAGGCAAGATGATTGCAAGTTCAAACTATCCAGGACAACTTAGCAAATTAGTGAAAACGTGTCTCAAAATAAAAATATAAAATAGATTGGCAAAGGGTTCAGTGTGAAGGCCTAGGGTTCAATTTGCAACATAAAAGAAAATAAAGAAAAAGAAAATAAAAGATGGCCAATATTGTTGCAAATCAAAGCTACAGTAGGATACTATTCAAGACTTACTAGGTATGTCTCTGCAAGAGACAATCATAAATATTGCCAAGAATGTGGAGAAATTGGAACCCTCATATCTTCCTACTGGACAGGTAAAATGGTTCAGACATTTTGGAAAACAATTTTGCACTCTTTTTTTGGACCCAGAAATTCCGCTCTTAGGTATTTACACAAGAGAATTGAAAACATGTGTTCTCGCAAGCACTTGTTCATGAATGCTCACAGCATCATTATAGTAAGTCCCCAACTTATGACCATTAGTAGTGAACTTTCACAGGTGTACTGTACAGGATTCACAGGTGTACTGTATAAGACTCACTTTGTTGGATTACAAACTAATCCAACTTCCAAAATAGAATAGAGCTAATTCATAAGATGGAGACTTACTGTATTTATAATTACCTGAAAGTATAAACAATCCTAATTTCAGTGTCCATAAATGGATGAATATATAAATAAAACATGTTATATCTTTGTAATGAAATATTGGCCATGAAAAGGAATGGCATATACTGATATGATAATGATATACTGATACTATATGGATGAACTCAGAAAATATCTTTCTAGGTGAAAGGAGCCAAACACAAAAGAACACATATGATCATATTTATTTAAAATGTCTGGAATAGGCAAATCTATAGAGAATGGAATCAGTTGGTGGTTGGTAGGACTAAGGGGGTTTGAGTAGTGATTATTAATAAATACAAAATTTCTTTTTGAGTGATGAAAATATTCTGAGATTAGACAGTGTCATGGTTGTGAATATAGTAAGAAGCAATAAAATTTACACTGCAGCATGGTGAATTTAATAGTATGTAACTTATCTCTACTTTAAGAAAGAATTGATTGTCAGGAAATGGAGAAAGTGCATATGGATTCCAAGTTTGATTATTCTGGGACTGACAGCACAGAGAACTAAACTAATTCCCACATAGGCAATCATGCTCAACTGAAAATTTCAAATTGGTGATCTTAGATATGTTTAAATTGTAAGGAATCGATGGAGACACAGAAGTTTTAAAAAATTGGGTGGAGACAGAGAATACATGTCTAACTGTATATCTCTAACTACAGTAGAGAATACTAGAAATGCATAAGGGCAGTTGATTTCTTTTCTATATAGCATTAGTAACTTCTGAGTCCAACATAGAGAAGGAAATGACCCAATTAATCCTTCTCTGTGTAATATTTATGGTGCATGTGCATGATTTTGGTCCTTTATGGGAAATGAACACCGACTTAATGGTTGTCATTTTATAATAGACATAAAATTGATTGCTTCCAAAAATGAAAATGAGAAAAGTGAGTTGAACTGGGTTTATTAATTTTCCAATGTTGAAAGGGAAGGAAAGATCTTGTATATATTTTATGTTTATGCTGCATATGCTAAAGGCAACATATTGTTATGTTTTAAGAATAGCAATTTAAGCAAAAAAACAAAAAGAATAGCAGTTTCTTCATGTCTCTTGTCTTAAAGTATAAGTCATTTATAACCAGTTTTCATTGAAGAGCCCCCCCATAACATGGTATTTTATTGATTTGCCTTAAAACTTAATGGGGGGTGAGATGAGACCCTCTACAACAGAAAACTGTTGAAAGCATAAACAGACCTTATAGATTATTTTTTAAAAGAGTGCAAGCATAGTTAAAATGATACATTCTGACCTTTTTCTGTAAAATGTCAATGTTACCTTTTTACATTAGTGACTTGACAAGAACCAGATCCCAGAAATCTGCCTGTGTTGAATCAGTTCTGACTGTGATGAGTGCAATTAGAGGACCCATGGATTGTGGATTGTTTGAAGGACAGAAGTTAACAAAACAGATGTTGTTCATATGTTGAATATTTAAGCAGTTCTCTCTTCACTCTCTTTTAAGGCTCCAGGTAATGCAGAAATATAAAAAGATTCACAGTCTCTACTAGATTAATACATACTGGTATCAACAGGGCATGCATTATGAAAAATAAGAGGTTAAACTAGCATTGATTGTCTATGTCAGTTTGATTTCCCCTCCCAATGACAATTGTAGTCTATTTAAAAAATCTCTTTAGCATTCCAGGAGGGGGGGAGTGGAAGAAGGAGAGGAAGACAGAGTCAGAAGAACTGAGAAGAATAGACAGAAAAAGACAGAGAAAGAGAGAGAGATGCAGAGAAAAATAGAGAGGAAGAGAGCTAGGGAGAACAATAGAGAGAAGGAGAGGGAAAATGTTTGCTTCTTGTGAGAGACTAATTTAAGTGGTGAACATTCTTGTTTTCTCACCCCTGAACATAGCTGTGTGACAGTGGAAAGCAATCTGTATGTGGTGGTGCTGATATTATTCCTACCTCAAAATAAGCCCAAATAGATTTGAAGGCATAAAATTTCAAAATCTCAAGAAACTCTGAAAATGCACCAGAATTGGTTTTGAAGAACTTCTGATTAAGGAAAAAAGATTGTAAAACAGATTTCTCTTTAGCTTAGAAGATACTGTTTTAACTCAACACATTTCAGGCTAATCGAGTTTAGCATTTTCACTAATTAAAGTCATTTGGAGCTCAAGCTTATTTTCAGAAATTTCAACTGATTAAAAGTTCAAGACATCTACCTATTATTGTTTTCCTCTATGTCCTTAAATTTATCTCTTTCAAATTATATTCTTGAACAACATATAGGATTTAATGGTATCTCACTGATTCACATTTGCCATTAATAACTGTGGGGTATATCCAATGCCTTGACTGGAAATATGGATGGGAGGCAAAATGGGTATGGTATTTTCAGAATTCTTTGTTCAGTGTTCTTTATTTATCTACTTATATGCTCTTCTTGCTTACATCATTCCCTCATTTACTTCTGTGTATCTATATATGTCTCTGTCTCTGCATCTAAGTGTATAATGTATGTATGTAAATATAAAGGAATGTATACATCTATATATCTACCTACCTGTCTGTCTTTGTCCTATGCTTCACTCTAATAACACCTTATTTTCAGATAGCTATCAAGTAACCCAATATTCTTATTTATGAGCATTTATGGTCTCTTTTAAAGAGTTTCACATTTTTCTTTTTAAAACTATTATTTTGATATAATAATTCATACAAAATATGTTAATACATACATACAGCATATGTAGGTTGTGAAGCTCAATAAAATTAAAACCCACATACTCTCAATTTAAGAAGAGGAAGATTATCAAGATTATTCATCTACCTATAATTCCTCTTCTATCTTTATTTCCTGATTATTCAGTGAGAAGTAGCCATGATTCTGAATTTATATTTAATATTCATTATTGCCTTGCCTGTTTCTATTTGTCTCCTAGAATATTAAGTTTTTCATACTTCTGAGCACCGTTAATAGTATTCTGCTCTGACTTATTTTTTAATTAAATATTTCTAAGATCCATCTGTATTTTTATGTGTAGATATTCTGCATATATTTTTTTCTGCCATATAACATTTAATTGTCCAAAATATTGTTAATAGACATCTAGGTTAATCTAATTGTTTTGTTTCTTATTTATATAAACAAAGATGATAGGTTATGTCTGCTGGTAAAAATGTGCTAGAGTTTCTCTAAAGTATATTCATAACAGTGGATAACTGAACTCTAAAATATGTATATGTTTAGCTTTAAGATAGTACTAAATGTTTTAAAGCACTACTTGTGGTGTATATCGTTATAGTCTTTAACTTTTGTCAAGCTAATGGATATAAATGGTTTCTCACTGTAGTCATATGTGGACAATGAATTGAGTATATGTATATAGTTAGCTTAAAATAGCATTAAATTGTTTAAAACATCACCTGCAGTGTGTATTGTCATACTTGCTTTGATTTTTTGTTAATTTAATATGTATAAATGGTGTCTAATTGTAGACTATGAACTATTTCATAGTTTAATCATGAAGTTGACATTATTTTAATTTTTTCTCTCATTTTTGTCACTCACAAAAGTGCATAGTAATATATTTTTTACATTCCCTGTTGTTCACTTATGTTGATATTTAGACATGGATACATTCAGAGTAATAACTATTTTCCTTCACCTATGGGACATATAATACTATCAGGTAGTGGATTGTTTTTCCATTCTCCTTATGGCATTATTTCATCAATAAAATTACTAATTTTTAGGGACTAAATCATACCAAAGTTTTTACATTTAACATAATCAAATTTATGCATATTTTGTTTTATTAATAGTAGGTTGAGCTTTGGTCAACCCTTCCTTACTATTAAGAAACTTATCCTCCTATATTTTCTTATAAACATTTGTAGGTGTTGGCATTCTGATTTGTGTCATTAACCTGTACTGATACTTGACCAGAATAAGAATCCTGTTTTATGTCTCCATATAAAGAGACTATTATAGTATCATTTGCCAAATAGTTTCTTTTTTATGTGAAGATCTGAAATACCAATAGCTCTACCATGTAGTAAGGACACATACATTTTTGTCTCTATTTTCCAATCTATTGCACTGCTTATTTCTTTGTACTGTGACTCTTCACTTATTTTTAGTAAGTATTGGATGTGGAAAGGCACAACCTCCATCTTATTCTCTCATTTCAAATATGTCTTAGTTATCTTTAAACTTTTGTTTATAAACATACGTGCACCAAGACACATATTAGAATCAGTTCATCAAGTACCACAGCACTTATTAATAAAATTCTGAATACAATTTGACTGCATCTATAGATCACTTATAGAACTGAAAGCTTTTTGATATTCAATATACCCATCAACAAGAACGCTGTCATTTCTTTAGGTTTTCTTTAGTGACATTCAGACATATTTCATTAGTTTTGCAAACATAGAAGATAAAACAATTATAGCTGACATATTGATGATCCATATGTTTGTATTAGTAGATAAGTATGATGAAAATATTGAGAGATATGGATTAAAAAGTTGGAAAAAAGAAAAGATGGATACCTGCAAAAAGAACAGGAATATTTTTAAATCAAATATCCAAAATTTAAAAACTAGATAGTATAACAGCAGAAAAAAATAATAGAATACAAAATTAATAAACTTGAAGATGAGTCAATATAAAATATTAATATCATGAAACGAGAGCTGAGCATGTACTCAATGTAAAGTAGATGCCTAGCTTATATATATAAAATCCTCTTAGTATAAAATTTTAATAAGAAATTATAAGGGAAAATGTTTATGAATTCAGGGTAGGCAAGAACTACCTAGGATACAAAAGACATGATGTATAAAAGAAAAAAATTGATAAATGAGATTCCATCAAAATTTAGAACTTTAAATGACATCATTAAAATGAAAAGTAGTCCTTAAACAGACCATATTTACAATGCATATAACCTATGACCAGAATATATAAAGAATTCTTAGAGCTCATTAATAGACAACCCAATTAAAAAGTAGATATAAGAAGATGATAAATAGCCAGTACAGCACAAGGAAATGTGTGCAACTCTAGAATCAGAAAAATATTAATCAGTACAATAACAAGACTGAATTATACACTCATTAGGAAGATGAAATTAAAAGTTTTAAAAGCTTTGTCATGACTTTTTCTTTTTGTTGGATTCTCCCCCTTTGCGTTTAATTTGTCATGCCCAATGGATTCATTCTGCTGGGTTTCCTGGTGTTGTGATCCTCATTGTCTTTTCCTAGGGTATTGTCTAAAATTTTTTGGACTGTTTAAGGACTACTTTTCATGTTAATAATATCATTTAAAGTTCTAAATTTTGATGGAATCTCAATTATCATTTTTTTTCTTTTATACAGCATGTTTTTTATATCCTAGGAAGTTCTTGCCTACACTAAATTCATAAACATTTTCCCTTATAATCTCTTCTTAAAGTTTTATACTTTTAGGCTTTCATGTTTAGGTTCATAGATCCCTTCAAGTTATTTTTATGTATGTAAATAAAGGGTTGAGGTTAATTTTTTATATATGGATACCAGGTGTTCTAGTGCAGTTTGCTGAAAACACTGTCTCTTCCTCGGCTCTTGAATTGAGTTTGTATTCTATAAAATGCTTATGTTAAATAATCTTTCAAAACTCAGTAGACCATATATGTGTGGTTCTATTTCTAGATTCTCTGTTTTATTCAAATGATCTATATGTCTTTCCTTACACCAACACTCCCTTGATTATTGTAGCTTTAGAAGAAGTCTTAAAATTAGGTACTAAATGTCTTCCAACACTATCTTTTTTTAAACTTTTCCAGGTCCTCTGTACTCCTACATAACTTTTACATTTCAATATCCAATTCTTCATTTATAGCAAGTATACACAGACCTGAATTTTTATATACACCTTGTGTTTTCTATTCCTGATAAATTCAAATACAAGTTCTAGGGGCTCCTAGAGATTTCTTAGTATTTTCTGTGTAGATGATCATTTCATCTACATGTAAAGATTTTGCTTCTACCTTGCTAGTCTTAGTTGTGTCATTTTATTGTCAGACTATTTTGGTGGGGCCTAGGTTTCAAAGTTTAATGGACAGATAAAAAGTAAGCATATCTGCCCTTGTTCCCCACCTTAAGAAGAAAGCATTGTATCTTCACCATTCATATAAGGCGTTCTCACTGGAAGTATGGAGTACATGTCTTTAATCTGTTGAGAAGGTTCTGTTTTACTTTTGGTCTCCTGATAGCTTTTACCATGAACAGCTGTAGAATTTAGTCCAATACTTGTTCTCCAACTAGTGACAGGATCATATGGCTTTTTCCTTTCCTCTGTTAAAATGATGACTTTTGGGGGTGGATCTTCCAATGTTGAACCAACACTGCCATCCCTATAACAAAACCACTTTTAACATCCTGCCAGATCTGACTTCTAAGAGTTTGTTTTGTTAAACAAATTTCTATCTATGTTCTTACTTTTTTCTTCTATTTTCTTTATCCAGTTTTAGGATTAGCACAATGTTGAGTTCCTAAAATGAGAGGAGAAGTGTTCCTTCTTTTTTGTGCTTTAATTGTTTGATATAATTTATGAGTTAAAATGTTTATGAGCCTGCTGTTGTCATATAGGTAGGTTTTCAAGGTAGGAATATACTTTCTTTAATAGGTGCTATTCAAATTTTACATTTCCTCCAGAGTTAGTTTCACTAATTTGTCTTCCAAGGTACTTCTTAGAAGTTGTCAAATTTATTTCAAAACAGATTTTTCAAATATGCTTTCTATATCCTTTCAAATTCTGTAAAATCTGTGGTAATGTCTCCTAGATCTTGATATTGTAATTTAAAAAATGTATAATTGATATTGTGTAGCAGGAACTAAAGGTCTGAAGGAGCAGGGGAAGTGGGAGGGGTGGGGGAAAGGAAAAAAGGGAAAAGAAAAAATATGAGAAAAGGGAAAACATGGAAACAAAGTCTTTGCAAATAGGGAAGGGTGGAGGGGGTGAAGGAAGGGCAAGGGAAGTGGAAAAAAAAAGAACCAAGATACTCATGTAATGGTACAAGATCCCAATGATGAATGTAACTGTATTTTACACCGAAAATGTACCAATAAACTTAATGGAAAAAAATATCCTAATATTCATGGCAATACTGATAGAAATACAGATCATTATTTTAAGTGAAATTAGCCAGATACAGAAAGAAAATTATCACCTAATGTCACCAAATTATGGAATCTAAAAAATTTGATCGCAGAGAAGTTGAAAGTAGATGGATGATTATGAGAGACCTGGGGATGTTGGGTTGGGGGAGGAATTGGGAAAGGTTGATCAGTGGGTTCCAAGTTACAGTTATGTAGGAGCAAGAAGTTCTCATGGTCTATTGCTCAGTAAGGTGACTATAGAGAACAATGATACACTGTTCATTTCAGAAAGATAGAAAAAATGATTTTGAGTTTTCACCACAAATATATTTAATGTGATTTAAATGTCCACAATGTACACATTTACCAAAACATAATATAGTACTCTATTAACATACACAGTTTTATGTTTTCATGTATCCATTAAAAGTAAATTTTACAAAAGGCTGTGTGTCTGAAGCAATGATTATTCAGCATACAACATATTTTTTCTGTCTTTTTTAAATTTCAAAATTTGTATGCTCAAAAGCAATTCCTTCAAAAAGCAGTCAGTCTCTTTAAATATATAAATTCTAGGAATTCTAGAAGGCCCATTAGAATGTTTTTGCTAATTAAATATTATCTAAAAAGTAGAAATTGAATACAACTTGATTGTTTTGATGATTTGGCAATTCAAATTAAAATAAATTGGAGTTATAAGAAAAAAGAATTGGGAAAAAGAACATACAAGATAGAACACAACCACACAGGTTTTATTGTAGAAATGGAGAAGAGAGAGGGAATGGGGAAGAAACAATATTTGAAAAGATAGTAGGCAAGAATTTTCCAAGTAAGTCTTATCTATTGATTCAGAGCACTCAGAAAATTCCAAATAAAATAAATATAAATAAAACCATACTTAGTCTTATCATAGTCAAACTGCTGAGAACCAATAATGAAGGCAAAAATCTTCAAAGCATTCAAAGAGATACATTATTTTTAATGGAAGAGCTAAAAGAGGGAAAGCTGACATTTCAATAGATCCTATGAAAGCCAAAAGTCAGGGCAATGCCATCTTTAAAAATGCAGAGAGAAACACTTTTGACATTGATTTCTAAATCAAGGAGTATCCTTCAAAAATAAAGGAAAAGAATGGTATTATCACATAAGCAAAAGATGAAAGAACTCAGTTCTCAGAAGGAATACATCTTCATTTCAATAAATGCTAATTAAATTCTTCAGATGGAAGAAAATGATTCCAAATAGAAGGAAATAACAGCAGGAATAAATGACAAAAACCTAAAAATAAGTTTTGTGGATAAAATATCTTTGATCTAGTGTGTTGATACCAAAACCAAATTAAATTCTAAGAGGCTCCTAGAGTTATAGAATATTAGGCTAGAAGAGACCTCTGAAATCATTTAGTCTAACTCACCTTATTTGACACATATGTGTAAATAATTTTACCAGTGAAAAACTAACCCAACTGGTACCAGAATAAAATAAAAACTTTCAATGAGCCTAACTTTTTAGTTTCAACTGTTCTGAGGTTCATGTCATTCTCTAACTCTTGGGCCTTTAAATTCTCCTGAGAAAACCTACTACCTCTAATTATATCTTTTGGTTATTTACAGTTCTTCTAGTATCCTTTCCTGCTTAACTACATAAAGATTTTCTGTACCAAGAAACTTACAGAAACAATTTCTAATCCTTGTAAATTCTTGGAATGTCAATCTCCTATAATAGTTTAGATCTTTTATGATATATCTTATCTAAGTAGACCACATTTACAAAGGAATAGACATTAATCCTACTGCTGGCTTTACAGACCAGTTAATTATGGGTAAACATAATTGCAAAGTTTCTGGACTTTGGAAGGGGCCCAAAATAGACCCAGCTGTTGTAGTAGTCATAGCTCTAGCAACTACATTTCTTAGATCTAGTCAGATAAAACAACTGTAAAAAAAAAGATCTGTGATAATATTTATCCCTAAAAAGGATTTGTGTTGTGCTGATAAAAGTTAGTATTATTATTATTATAGCCTAGTTATAGTGGCTAAGAGGAGACTAAATTATGACAGCCTGTCATGACCAGACCTTTTGGCTGGTCAAGTAGTGCGATTTGATCAGTTGCTGCATAAAATATGCACACTTTCAAAAAATTTTTAATTCATTAAGTTTATCAGTACATTTTAGGTATACAATATGATGACATTCATCATTGGGTATTTGTATCTTTACATGATATATCTTGGTTCTTATTTTTTTCCTCATCACTTTCAAAATTTTTGCTGCCACACAACATTGGACATTGAAAAACATTTTCATTCTAGTGGTTTGAGTAAAATGACATTTATAATACAATATTATTTATCACTTGTTCTTCCTTTAAAGGTAAGTCTCTATAATGTTAAGTGATTTTGACCAAATTTTCTTGTTAATTAAAGCTATCATTTAAATTTTTAATGTATGATTTATTATATTATTTTGAAACTAAGTGGCAGCCAATCCTTTGGTCATGTCTTCTGTGACTTGCTGGCTCCAATTCAGAAAAAATTCCATCCTGTGTGTGTGTTTCTGGGAACTAAACCCAAAGCCTTTTGAAAACTAAGTACATGCTCTACCACTAAGCTACACTCTCAGGTCACCCCCCAAAAAAAAAAATTCTGTCTTTCGATAGAACTGACTATGCTCTTAAAAAGAGAATCCAAGGCAAGCCTGGTAGGGCATGACACCTGTAATCCTAGCGCTTGGGAGGCTAAGGCAGGAAGATTACAAGTTTAAGGCCAGTCTGTGCTACATAGCAAGTTTGAGGCCACCCTGGACTGTATGTCAAGACTCAATCTTAGAGGGAGAGAGGGAGGGAAGGAGGGAGGAAGGGGGGAGAGAATATGTATCACTGGTTGCTGATATAGCTGCCTGCTCTGCCCTGTTGAGTGAAGTAAATATCATCCAAGGATCCTCTAATTCTAAGAAAAACCTTTTCTATTTGTTTTTTATGGTGAGCCAAACCATTAGCATATGGAGATCAATGATACCCCCATTTAATTGTGTATTTACATGCTATTTGTTGAGAAAATGCTAACATAATATTAGATAAAGATAGGTCACTTTACTTTCATATAAGGAAGATATTCATTCAAATACTGGTTTCACTACTTATTAATTAGTCTACTTACAAACTAGTTTGTTTTGTGTACACTAAAAACTCTGTAAGAGTCAGTTTCCTTATAAATTGGAATAGCCTATAAGAACAAAGAAAATATTACCTGGTCTTTATATTTGAGAAAAGCTTTAGCTTGAAGGGATACTATGCACAAACATTCATTCTATGATTCTATGTATATCATAGTAGGACAATCATCTTAGTCTAATATTTGAATGAAATAAGAAAGAGCCATAGGATTGACAGAGCCTGAACATCAATATTCATGATGCTACTGCATGGAGACAGAGCATTTATGCTATTTTCTTAAGCTGTTATGTCTGGTTTATAATGAGTATCTCAGAATAAGCGAAAGGCTAGACTTTCAAGTCTTCGAAGAGACTCAGCTGTATGCATCTGTCTGAATTTGAATAATGAAATTTTGCATGCAAAAAAAGGAAACCCAAGGAAAAAGAAGCTAAGAATGTAGTCTGCTTACATGGAGAGATTTTAAGAGCAGTTCCTCTGTTTGTTAAAATCCAGTGTCTATAAATTTACACAGAAATTAATCTGTCTCATAAATTATAACCATAAATTCAGAGTGAAATGAAACCTCTTTGTGGCCTTTTTGAACCTGAGTGGGTGTCAAGGTAAGGGTAAAGTAGAAGTTTTAGTTTTGATTTTGGTTGTGCTTGATCAGTGTGTATAAATGTCAGAGTTATGTTTGTAGTCCAGCCTTTACATATAGAGTCAGTGATAGGCAGAAAAAAACAACTAAGAGAAAGAAATAAATGTTTCCTCAGCACAGAAACATGCTAAACATAGACTCTTAAAAGTGTCTTGGTCTAAAATTGTATGCATATAATGTATACATAATTGTATGCATGTAAACATATAATTAACTCATAATATACTTTCTATATGAGAATTTTAATAAATATCTTCAGCCAATGAGCAATATTTTTAAAGAATATTGAAAGCAAGTTTCACTTTTTAAGCAATTAGGCTGCACAATTGAAGGTATAGTCAACTGATGACAATGTATCATCATCTATAAGTGGATAGGTAAAGGAAGTTTATTTGTGGTCAATTAAAAGTGCCTCGAAAAAGGTCTGTCCAGAGAAACAAGATTTCTATGTGTCAAGGACCATAGGTTAAAATAATAAGTCATTATTAACCTAAGAGTGGACTTCCTAGATTTAGATATATTTTTTCCTAATACAGTAGGACCTTGACTTACAAATGAGTTCTGTTCTGGGAGAACATTCATAAGTCAGATTAAGTCCAACAAAGTGAATCTTATATACTTTTGATATAAATATACAATGTAAAACATAAAAATACCAAACATACACAAAAATACTGTAAATAAACTATTTTTACTTTTACAGTTACCTTAAAGTGGTGGTACAGGGTTAGGTTTAGGGTGAGCTTCTTCTGAGATTTGTTCACATCTAGGAATGTTCTTCATGCAATGCCTGTTCCTATCTGTGAAAGTTCGAAACATTAATGTTCATAGGCCAGGGGTTTACTGTAAGAAAATCTTAATGTCTAGAACTCAGGTCAATTAATTTTTTGAAAGAAGGTCACCAAAATTAAAAAAAAATCTCATCATCAAGCCCCATTCTTTAGTCTATATGTTACGATTTTATATATAACAAATATTTAGGACTATAAAATAGTGTAAATCTTTTCCACATGTGGCAAAAATTGTTTACACTCAACATATATGAAAAGCACTTTCTTGTGTACATAAAGTTACTCTTTATTTTAGGCTGAACACTTAACATGAGTAAAACGGTCTAAAGTATGTATGTGTGTGCATCTTCATGCATGTATTTTTTTCATTTGCACATGGTTTTATATAATTTTATCATGATTATTTTCTAGTAGATCATTTCTAATCATTTTGATTTCATATGTAGATTCAGCAATCAAGTTCATTTAAATCCTTTTTTAAAAAATATAATGATGCTCCCATTCTCTTTGTCATGAAATAATTCTTGGTTTCTCAGTGTAATTATTCAATTTAACAAATATTACTGAGTCTTACTATATTCTAGACATTCAGGCTATAATGGTAAATAAGATGTGCTTCCTATCTTCAAATAGCTCAAAATCTTACTGGGGCAAAAGCACATAGATATCTAACTAGAATACAGGGAATAACTGTTTCATCACATTGCATGGGAAAAATTAAAAGGAAAGTTATCTTACAGAAAATTTTTTTTAGAAATAGAAAATTTCCTCTCAATCTTTGACTATTATCAGTTACAGCTTAATACAACCCAAGTGCTACTAACATTTTTTAAAATAAAATGATTTTTGACATTTTAGTATTGTTTTCTTTTTTTAGTGGTAGCAAAGTTTTATTAAAGGTAGGAAAAAAAACAAGCTCTGCAGAGCCAGTTTGGGCCAAGTAAAAGTAGAAAAAGAAGTATAACCTACAGAGTGAGGGTGGGCCACCATGCAAGAGAGAATACAGTGGCTTACTATTAAGCTTTCTTGGTATCCGATCCTTTTGAAAAAGGCTACAAAATGTCAGACTTCAGATGTTTTATCTAACAAGTCCTCTAAAAGTTAGCTTTTGCAGGTTGTTTTCAGTACATACATGAGTATGCCATATTCACAATTAGAGGTCTTTTAGGGAGATCAGTTAACTAAGGCTATTAGGAGTCAAAATAAAAGTTATTAATTTTCTTACTAACCTATGATTAGCTAGATCAATAGTCTTTAACAATTGCTATGCAATGGAATCACTTGGGGAAATTTAAAAAGTATGGACGCCTCTCGGGTTGGAGATTTAGCTCAGTGACACCACACCTGCCTCACAAGCACAAGGTCCTGAGTTCGATCCTTGGTACCAAAAAAAATGTGGATGCCTCCAAGTTTACAAACCCCACGCACATTTAGAGTCTGTGTATCAAAATTCTTAAAAGCTCCTCTATATTTCTAATGTGCAGTGAAAGTTAAGAAACATTGAGTTAATTGTACACTATTTCTTCTGATTTATATGTATGTTTCTTCCTTCATAGATGACTGATTATAAATGTTTAATACTTGAAAGCTTCCACTCTTATGTTCAATGTGCACATTCCTCATGATCATGTTTTCTCAAATTTTTCTTTTCATTGACCTTTAGCTTCTTTCAGTGATTTGAAAACAAGCCAGTGATGTTTTTACACTCCTCCCATTGAGAGAGGAAGTCTATGACCCTTCTTAAGTTTGGATTTGCCTTGGTAGTTTGCAGATTACTAGGAGATTGCAGCAGAGATGCTTTGTGTGATTCCCCAGATTATGTCAAATAAGGTCATGAAGCTTCTGCCTGGCTCTCCTTGAACTAGTGCCCTAGAAAATTTAAGCCGCTATGTGGCTTACTGTTTTACTGTCTTATTTAGTCTTACTATCCTGAAACCATCATTCTTTGAAACAGGCTACATATGGAGGTCATTTGTCAGCAGTATGATCACTACTTTTAGTTTTCAAATAATCCCAGTTTAGTCACAAAATAATAAGCAAATAATCTTATAAATGATTCTTTTTCCCATTTAGTATTTTTTCCATTAAGTTTATTGGTACATTTTAGGTATACATGCAGTTACATTCATCATTGGAATCTTGCACCTTTACATGATGTATCTTGGTTCTTATTTTTTTCCCCATTCCCCTGCCCTCCCTTTACCCCCTCTACCCTTCCCTATTTACAAAGACTTTGTTTCCATTTTTTTCCTTTTCTCATATTTTTTCTTTTCCCTTCTTTCCTTTCCCCTACCCCTACCATTTCCTACTGATCCCACTTACTATTGAGTCATCTCATCGTTTTAGTTTCTCCAGTAAAGTCTCAAATGTTGTGGTGCAGAACACCCATTATCCCCTTTCCTAACTTCTGACCCACAAAATTTATAAATGGAAACAGAATTTGGTATGTAAAAACAGAACTTTTCATATTAAAATGTGTCTTTGGCTATGGGTTCATATAGTTGATGGAAAGTAGAGTAGTCTCAAGTAGACTATTGGTAGAACATGGGGCCTCAAGGAGGTTATCAGTGTGGGATCAGAGAAAAGTGAGCAAATTGCAGTTGAAAAGGAATGTATACTTTTCAAGTGTAGCAGGAAAAGGTTTAGTGAAACTGTCATTTATGGTTTTTACAATAGAAAATATGCTGTCTGAATGGAGGACTTAGGAAGAGTATTTTCAGGTAGGATGTAAACTGCATCAAATACATATTTTTTCCTTTCAGCTAAGTATCATAATATATGTTTAGAAAAAAGTAATTTAAAGCAGGACTTTTTAAGTTTTCAAGCAGAATATAGAATACAAAGAATCAATAACTTACTCTGTTTGAAAATAAAACTATTTGATATTCTTAGTTTTCCTAACAGAATGTACTATGGCATGGATCTTCAATGCCCTCCTCACAAACTCATCTGTAAAAGACTTGGTTTCCAGCTGATAGTGCTATTGGGAGGTGGTGGGCCTTTAAGAACTAGAGAGTAGATGGAGGAAGTAGGTCACTAGAGATATGCCCTTTGTAAGCTGGTATTTACTAGAGAAACAGATACAACACAAGATATAAAAGTGTAGAAGAATTTACAATATTGGCTTACAATAGCCATCTACAGAGTCAGATGTCGAAGAGTGCAGAAGGTCTATCTGCACTCTAGAGACTGAATGATCCAGTTGAAGGTCTAGAGCTCACTGCAGTGACCCGTGAGAGTCTATACCAGGAGGCCTATGAGTCTGCGATGGAAGGCTGAAGGATTTGGGCTGAAAGGCTGAGAGATCTGTGCTGGAAGCTGAAGAGTCTGCCCTGGAAGCCAGAAGATGATGTCCAAGGTGAAGGTGAAGACTGGATCTCCTCCAAAGAAACAAGCAGATTCATCCTTCTTCAATTCCCCTTTTTACTATCCAGGCAACAAGCTGCCCTCCAGTAGGTCTTCCATGCCCTAAAGTGTGGAATTGCTGAGACAATTTAGTTGAGCTTTTCTTATTCAAGTTGACACAATCAATCATCCATGACAATCCACCCCTTGTCAACTTGTCAACCAGATACATTTCTTTAAACCAGTTTCCAAAGACAAGCTCAGAATTATGCCTAACACTAATTTCCTCCCCAGAATAGAAGGCAAGTTTTCTTTGGGTGTTGCTTACTCTTAACATTTCATAACTTGAACATTATAACATAGGTTTAACAACCCTTAAGAACCAATATTATCCTCTTTTCTGTAGCTGATCATGGGGTCATAGCTGGTATTTAGAACTAACTTCTACTACCCATTCTGTATTCCCTTGGCCTTCAACAAGCCCCTCAGCACATCTCGATTCTTTCTCTGATGGAGTGACCCCTACCTTAATTCTTGAAGGTTCTGGACCATTTGTCATTCTGCCTAGATTAAGTTGTTTTAATTTCCCATTGACTTTAATAACAGGACACAGTAATACTAGGAGACGCCCTAAGGATCTTCTGCACTCCAAAAGTATTATTCCTTTCCTCCATTATGGAGTAGTAGTCCAATTTCCCCTTGATAGTCTGGGTCAATCACCCCTGATGACACTGAGACCCCCTTTTTAGCTTGTTTCCTCAGAGGCATGCGGATACCAAAATGACCACAGGGAAGTCTTAACTTCCAGCTTGGTGGTATCATTGTTGTGCTTCCTTGTACAACCCTTGCCCCTCCTGGAACTAAGTTTTCTAAGCTAGCAGAACATAAGGTTGTGGGAATAGAAAACAAAAATTTTGCTAGTTGGTTACTAGGGGTAATGGTGAGTGGTACCATTCCCATTTCGACCCCTTGATTCCTGGACCTGTGAAATATGACTATGGAAGACACAGTACCATATAGTAGACACTGATTCAAAGTATATATAGCCTTTTGAAAAACCTTTTCCCAGCCCTGCAAGCTCTTGCCACCTAGCTTGTGCTGTAAAGGTCTTCAAAAAACATTACACCTTTCTATCAATCCAGCTGCTTCTGCATGATGAGGAACATGGTAAGACCAGTGAATACCATGAGCATGAGCCCATTGTCCCAATTCCTGGACCATAAAATGTGTTCCATGGTCAGAGGCAATGCTATGTGGAATTGCATGATTGTGGATAAGGCATTCTGTGAGTCCACAGATGGCAGTTTTGGTAGAAGCATTACATGCAGGGAAGGCAATTCCATATCCAGAATAACTGTCTAGCCACTGAAGACAAAGTGCAGTCCCTTTCATGATGGAAGTGGTCCAATTAATCAACCTGCCACTAGTTCACAGGTTGATCACCCTAGGGAATGGTGCCATATCAGGCACTCAGTGTTGGTCTCTGCTGCTGACATATTGGACAGTGTCTGTAGCCAGATCACCCTTGGTGAGTGGTGAGTGGTGAGTCTGTGTTGCTGAGCACATGCATAACCTCCATTCCTGTCACCATGGCCACTCTGTTCATAAGCCCATTGGACAATGACAGGAGTGGCTGAAGAAGGAAGTTGACTGATATCTACATAATGAGTCATCTTATCCACTTAATTGTAAAACTTGTCTTCTGCTGAGGTCAACTTTTGGTGAGTGTTTACATGGGAAACAAATATCTTTACAATCTTTGCCCATATGGAGAGGTCGATCACATACCTCTTCCCCAAATATCTGTACCACCAATTTTCCAGTTATGTTTTTTCCAAGTTCCTGACCTGCAGCCAGACCATTGTATATAGCCCATGAATCAGTATACAATTGCACATCTGGCCCTTTCTCCTTCCAGGAAAAATGTACTACCAAGTGCAATGCCAAAGTTCTGCCCACTGTGAGGATTTCTCTTCACACTGTCCTACAGGGATGTCCTGGAAAGGGGCTGTAATACAGCAGCTGTCCACTTGTGGGTGGTACCTGCATAATGTGCAGAGCCATCTGTAAACCAGGCCTTAGCCTTCTCTTACTCTGACAGCTGACCATATGGTACACTCCATGAGGATGTGCATACTGGGAAACATAAGGCAAAATAATAATCATAGGAACCATAGGAATCTGAGCAACTTCATGTAATTTCCTTGCACCCTCTGAACCTGCTCTGGCTTGAAAATGTATATATAATTTCCATTTAATGATAGACTGCTGCTGTGCACATCCAACTTTATGACTTGGTCATGATAGGTAGGTCATAATACCCAGGTCATGATAGACAACATGGGTTGCATTTTGACCTGGTGTCCCATGGTCAAGTGTTCAGTTTCCACTAAGGCCCAGTAGCAGGCCAAGAGCTGTCACTTGGTAAATGGGCCAGAGTAAAACACCTAAGTGAGGAATATGTTGCCTCCAAAATCCAAATAGGCACACTAGGCATTGTGCCTCTTATTTGGTTGTAGGAGGGGCCAGATACAGCAAGTTATCTTTTATCTTAGAAGGGCTATCTCTACATGCCCCACACCACTGGACTCCTAGAAATTTCACTGAGGTAGAAGGACCTTGAATTTTAGTTGGATTTATTTCCCATCCTCTGGATCTAAAATGCTTCACTAACAAATCCAGAGTGGTTGCTATCTCCTGCTCACTTGGCCCAGTCAGCATAAAATCATCAATGTAATGAACCATTGTGATATCTGGTGAGAGAGAAAGGCAATCAAGATCCCTATGAATTAAGTTATGGAGAGTTAATATAACCCTAAGGTAGGACAATGAAGATGTGTTGCTGTCCTTTTCAGCTGAAAGCTAATTGTTTCTGACAGTCCTTGTGGATAAGTATAGAGAAGAAGGCATTTGCCAAATCAGTAGATGCATACCAATACCAGTAGATGTGTTAACTGCTCAAGCAAGGAACCCACATCTGGTACAGCAGCGGCAATCCGAGTCACCACTTGATTCTGTTTATGGTAACCTACTGTCATTCTCCAAGACCCATCCATCTTCTATACATGACAAATGGAAGAATAAAATGCAGATGTGGTGGGGGCCACCACCCCTGCATCCTTCAAATCCTTAATAGTAGCATTAAGCTCTGCAGTTCCTTCAGGAATGCAATACTGCTTTTGGTTTACTCTTTTACTAGGCAAGTCAACTCTAATGACTTACATTTGGCTTTTCCAACCATAATATCCATCACACTACAGGTTAGGGAACCAATGTGAAGTTTCTACCAAGCACTAAGTATATCCCAATAATGGATTCTGGAATAGTGGAAATGACTCATAGTGGGTCCAGTAGGTCCTCAAATCCATTCTGTGCTTTTATATATCTTATATCTGTTTTTGTAGCAAACTCTGACTGACACAGAATTTAATACCAGAGACATGGGGTCATTTCAGTGATCACACCTGTGATTCAGGAGCCTTTGTGACTGGCTTGTGGGAAGAGTTTGGAAAGGTTCAGAAATGCCAGCTGAAAAAGTAGAGCTGGAATGCTTTAGGCAGTAGCTGATGGGAGATTCTGGTCAGATCTCAGGAGACCAGAAGGCTGACAGAAATCCTGCAGGTAAATATCAGGCTCAGGAGGTTTCGGCTGGGAAAAAGAACTCTATTGGCTGTTGGACTCCAGACAATGAGTGTTATACCTCGGCAGAAAGTGTGACTGCATTTTACTCATGTCTAGACAGAGACTAAGCTTAAGGGAAACATACTCATTAATCTTACAGAAGAAATTTCAGGGCAGTCTAATGTTAAGATGGTGGCATGGCTACTGTTTGGGGCCTTTAGCCAGATCTACTTTCAGAATCAAGGCCAAAAATCCTAGCAGAATGACTCAAAACATTGTGACTTTGGCCAGAAAGAAGCTCCATAAAGTTTTTGCCTGCAAAGATGGAAAAGAAGAGAAATTAGTTGCTGAAAAGACTAGCAATAAAAAGACATGTATTTCAGAAGACAACAGAAATAATGGCTTGAGAGAACCAACAGGACGAGAACCAACAGGACGAGAACCAACAGGACGTTATCCTTTGCACCCTCAGATTTGCAAAAGTGAAACAATTGGTTTAAGAAGATAGCCCCAGAGCACCATGTTCCAGAATGGTGGCAGCCTAGGGAAGTTGTTCCTTTGGATTTTATTCATAGACACTCCACCCCTACAGCCAAGAGAGGAGGAAGCTTGGCTGCTGCTCCAGCTGGCAGCAGACCTTGGCATCATCCATGTGTTACTGTTTTTAGGTGCATGCAGAATTCAAGAGTTTTGGGGTCAGGAAGGCTTCCACCCAGATTTCAGAAGGCCTGTGAGGCCAGGAAATGTGCCCCTCAGAGGGCAGTGTATAAAGATTTGAATGTGAAGATGAAAGTGCAGTGGAGACCCCAGAAGTTTGGAGAAGTTAGGAATGTGGATCATCTGAGGAAAATTGCAAGAAGGGAGATGAGCCAACCCCAGAGAGAAGCCATGGGAACTACAATCAGCAGAAGTACAGTAGGGAAGGAGCCACCCAAGCTCTTTGGAGTTCACACCTTGCCACAGATTGATCTGGGTGCTGGACATAGAACTATGGAATTTAATGTTTGCCCTGCTGGATTTTGGTTTTGCTTTGATCCCATTCTTTTCTAGCCACCTATTTGTAGTTTTTGAAATGGGAATGTTTATCTTATGCCACTGCATGTTGAACATGTTTAACTTCCTTTTCATTTGTACAGGGGCTTGCAGCTAAGCGTTTGCTTTAAATCTCAGTGGAAACTTTGGACTTGGACTTTTCAGCAATGCTGAAACTGTTAGGACTTTGGCAACTCTTGGAGATGGACTAAATTCCTTTTGCATAAAAGGATGTGCGTGAGTCTTTGGGGGATTAGGGGAGAAATTTTATGGCTGTGTCTAGATGTTCCCCCAAAGCCTCCTGTGGTCATAGGTGGGGATGTTTCAGAGGTGGTTGGATCACAGTGTATGATGCTGGAGTTGATTCCTGGTGCAATGCTAGGATCAAGGACACTAGGATTAAAGGTGTGAGTGGCACCTGCCCTAATTACCCTGTATAAGATATAAGGTACAGAAAGAGCTGTAGTTGGTCATCACTTCCTCTGCTGCCTTCTCCCCACGATAAACTCTCTCTTCTGCAATGTCTGTTTTCCATGTCATCTTGCCTTGGAGCCTGACAATTATGGACTGAAATCTCTACAACCTGTGACCTAAACAAATCTTTCTCCCTTTAATGTTGGCTGTCCGGTATTTTGTCTCAACAATTACCAAAGTAACTAAGACATCCTTGAAGAGGATATTGAGACCTATGTTCTCCTCCCAACCTCGGCTTCCTGGCCACTGTGACTGTGCAGCTTCTGTCTAGCCTGTACTCTTACCATAGGGTACTGCCTTGCCACAGGCCCAGTAATCACCAAGCCAAGTGACCATGGAAACCTCTGAAACTAAGCCAAAATAGAATTTCCTCCTTGTAAGTTATTTATCTCAAATATTCTGTCAGCGATGAAAAACTGACTAATACAGAATGTTGTCAAATAAGAAAGGATACATGTTAGGCTTCTACAGAGAAAAAGAATCAATAGTGGGTGGGGGGAATGAAAAGGGGAGAGGATGAAGGGGAAAAGGGAAAAAAAGAAAAGAGAGAGACAGAGATTGATTTATCATAAAGAATGGATTTCCACAAGTTTGATGGTCAGCAGTTGATAAGCTACAGACCCAGGGAAGCTGATGGTTTATATCCAGTCCAAAAACAGAGAAAGGTTGGTGTCTTAGCCCTGACACAGTCAAGCAGAAAGGATTTCCTTTTATTTGGGGGAAGGCAAGCGTTTTGTTCTTTTCAAGCCTTGGGCGGATTATACAAGGACCACCCACATTATGGAGGATAATTTGCTTTCCTCAGTCCATCAATTTATGTTTAATTCATCTAAAACCCTCTCACAGAAGTATCCAGAATAACGTGTGACCAAAACACCCCCAGAACCAGTCAAATTGATACCTAAAATTAACTGTCACAGAGCTTCAGAGAGAAGATCAAGCCCAAGATGGTATCGTGAAAATGCTTCTTGGTAAAGATGAACTAAGACTGTTAAATGTGAAAGATTTTGGAGTATCTCAGAATGACTTACACTAGCCACTTTCCCATCACAGAGGCAACATTCCCAACCCACAACTTCAAGGAGGAGAAGTTTAATTTGGCTTATGGTTCCACTGAGTTCCAACCAAAGTTGTTGGGCTCCAAGGTAGACACTGCATGGCCAAAGGGTATGGTGGAGGAAAGATCCTCAACATATGACACCGAGAAAGCACAGAAACAAAGAGAGAGCTAGGGACAAGAATGCAGCCTGGTATCACATGCCCAGTGACCAACCTATCTGGACCATGCTCCACCTCCTAATAGCACATTCATCAATGAATCAATCCATGGATATATATAGTGCACACACAATTCCAATCACCTTTCAAAAGCCCCTACCTCTGAACACATAAAGCTGTGAGGGGACATTTTAGGTCTAAAGCATAACAGGAGTTCAGGTATCACTTCCCCTTTGAAACAGACTTAAACAAAAGGCTTTCAAAGGAGATGTAATTGCAGGTATCTTGGAAAATACAGTCTGACATATGTCTGTAGTTTGATCTCAAGCTTTATCTCACCTTTTTAATCAAAGCTTCATTTTCCTATAATAGCTTTTCTTTATGCACTCTAATTACTTGTCAGTAAAACAGATCATTTTACAATCATTGGCAGAATATGAACTTCAAAGAAACTTACTTTATTTTCTGAAAGGTGAATGTTTTCTATAAAGAGTGTAAGGTATTATAGTAAAAATGAACAGCAATATTCATTTAAAGTTCTGTTTACATAATCCAATTTCATTCTGTATGATCCAAGACCTAGGGTTCTAGTAGTTGAATTATTAACAAAACTTCAATCTTAAGTAGTTAACATTTTACTAAATATATTTTTACTTTAATAAGCTTACAATGTCAGTTATTTTCAGGCTCAAAAATAGTAAATGAAGTTTTAAACACCAAAAAGCATTACTATATTCCTGTTTACAACTCTTTTGTCCCCATACAATCTGGTGGAACTGAAATTATATGTCTCAAAATATGAAAGAATTCTAATAAATAAACAAAAATGCTATATTAACATTTGCAAATGTTCTGAAATGTGAAAGTCTAGGATTTATTTAGTATCTTGCAACGTCTATGCTGTAATTGTGTTATTAAATTGGCTTCTGCTAAGTACATTGCCTTGTAAAACAGTTCACTTCAAAATGAACTAATTTCTCACAAAATAGTAAAGCTCAAACTAGCTTGGAGCAAAGTGATTCATACTATTGTGCGAATATTATGGCTTATTTGCTTAAAGTTGACACACAAACACATATATTTTGAAGGCCTCCATTCACTCAGTCTTTTTCGTTTTCTTCAGTATATGCTTTGTTGGGTTTTCTTTGTTTCTTTGCTTTTTAAGGCAAGATCTCATTATATTACCCAGATTGGCCTCTAAATTGCAATCCTCTTGTTTCAGTCTCAATAATATACATTTATTTATGTTTCTGTAAGTACCTATTGTGTATTAGACATGATATTTCATAGACACTCAGAACACAAGCATGAATGACACATGATTCCTTGCCCAGGGAAACTTACCATATAATGGTAGATTTTAATATGATACATTAAGGAATTGCAATGATAGAAAAATATACAGAATGCTATGTGAATTCAGAGGAAACATATGTAAAATAATCTGCCATATCAACAAATTTTTAATGGAGATATCTAAACTGAAACACAGTTTGATTAAAGAATATAAATGAGTATTTTAAATATTTGAGCTCATGAAAACAAAGACAAAGGCTAAAATAACAAATTACAAGTGGAAAACAATAAGAAAGTCATTGTTACTAGAATGTAAGTGCAAAATAGCAATGATAGGTGAGTCTTGAGTAATAGTCTGTCACTAAGTAGTTTAGAGATAAGGAAACACACTAGAAGAGTAAAGTATGACATAAAAAACTTGCATTTTAGAAAGACAATTCTGTCATCAATGCTGACAATAAATCATAACAGTTAAAATAAAGAAGCAGAGGAAATAACAAAGAAGCTTTTGCAGGAATAAAGGTAGGACATGATGTAGCCTTGGCTATAGTTATGGCAATAAAATGGGCAGAAGTAGAAAAAATTTAAACGTATTCTGGAGGCAGGGTTAAAGTTTTTATTGAAGAATTAAATGTAGAAGGTGACTGTTGAGGTGACACTTATTTTTCTGGGAAGATGTGGGCTGGGAGAGGTCAAGAATTCACTTTTAAATGAAACTTGTTTGAATTTCAAGCAAGATTCAGTTCTGTAACTTACAAAGAGATTCTGAATTTCAACGAGTTCTGCTAGAGAAAGTAATAGAATGTATATGGTTATCTTGGGGAATTGTATTGACTGAGAGGAATCTTGAGAGAAGAAAAAAATTCTAGGCAAGACCAAAGTTTATTGACCAGGCAGCTTAGGAGAAACAGGCAAAGAAGACAAAAACAAAATGGAAAAGTAGGAGACCGTTCTAGAGGACGTATCATTCTCTACTTGAGTGTTAGGGATGAGAGCAGTAGGGCCTAAGGGATCAGCTTATAATCACTATTAAAAGTAACTGCTGGTTACCTAACTCAAGGATTTTCTATTTGTCAAGGAATATTGTAAGGTAAGATATTTGGTTATCGGAAACCGAATATGACCTGTTTTGTTACTTTCCATTTAAAATACTGTAGTTCAAATTTAAACTTTATATATTTTTGTTTAGGAAAAACATATTTCATATTCATTTGTATAAATAAACAAAACCATTCATTAAGTACCCACTTTTTATGCTTTAGAGAAAGTACATTCAGTTTTTAGAAGCTAAAATCTAATAAAGGAGCAGATGAACAACAGTATTACGACCAATCCTATAACTTGGATAGGTATGAAATACTGTCAGAATACAGAAAGGTAGACTTTATGGAGATGGGGATGAGGGAGGCTTCAGGGTAGGAAGAGAAAGGCAAAATTATTAAGATGCAATATGCATATGTACCTGTTAGCCAAGGTGAATTTAGTTATTATGTTTTGCAACATATATTAACACAAAAAAGAAGACAAAGCATCCAGGCAAGGAAATAATTATACCTGACAGAGTTGGAGTTTGGGACAAATTGATTGTATAAGAAAAATAACATGTGAATTGAAACTTGAGAGATAAGTAATCATTTGTCAGCACAAACAAGAAGTGGGTAGGAAGAGAATTATAGTAACAATACACATATGATCAAGAATAAAACATTAATGGGCCTTGCCTTTTGGAAGAATGGAAAGAAATTTAACATTGCTAAATATGGGGAAGAAAATGGTTGATATTAAAAACAATGGGTGATTGAAGCATTTTTGTGGTGTATGCTGCACTTAGTCTTACTGGGAGACAAAAAGCAATGTATTTTAAGTAAAGGAGTGACATTGCCAGATTTGCACTTTAGAAAGATTATTTGAGCTATGATTTAAAGAACTCATTGAACCATTTGAGGCTAGGGGTAGACAGACCTGCTCAGATCCAGGTGCACTAGTCAATCCATGTGGGAGATAATGGTAGTCTGGACTATGATATCAACAGTAATTATGAAGAGGAAAGATCATATAAGGGAGAATTTCAAAGAAGAATCAAAAGGATGAAGTCATCTTTGATGTTTTGCTTCTCTTATTTTCAGTAACAGATTTCTTACTTGCTTTGTTTGAAAGATAAAAATTTAGAAAAATATGATAAAAATTAGAAAAAAAATGCTAAATGAGGAGGAATAGCTGTTAGGTTTGATGGAAGAGGAGTGAAAGAATGACTAAACAGAGAGACATAATAAACTTGGTTTTATACATGTTCAGTTTGAAGTTTTGTTCATATTTCATTCAGCTTTCCATTCAGCTTACATAGTGAATTTGTTACCCTCCTGACAAAAACCTTTCAATGATTTCTCATTAAGTACTAACAAACAATGCCTTGTAAATCTCTTCATTATTTGGACCTACAGCTCAAGAACTATATTTTGTCACTTCTCATCTCTCACACTTCAACATAACCATAGTGAATTATGGAATTTTAAAATTCTGTGTTCTCTGCAGTCACTGAATCTTTTTATATGTTGTGCCCTATTTCTGGAATATGGTTCCCTGACTCTTCAGATAACTCCTGCTTATCATTTGAAATTCACATTAAGCATCACTTTTTATCTAATTTGGCTGAGTACTTTTCTATAGGTACTTTAATAGGTGCAATGAGGTCAGGAATTTTTTCATTTATTAGCAGCTTAATCCCTAGCACCTGGTGTATTGATATAATAGATACATTAAAAATTGTTGATGAATAAATGAGATTCATGACAATCATCTGGGTAAAAAAGTGTATTATCAACTGGATATTCAGATCATAATCACAGAAGAGAAATGTAATCAATCATTATATATAATTAATGTACTTATATAATTATATTTATGTAATTATAATTAATATGTACTTATTATAAAATCATAACCATATAGTTAATAATCTAATTATTAATATATAATTAATAATTGATTATATATGTATATATGGTAAATTTAAAACCTTTACAGTGGACAGATAACTGAAGAGGCTACTAGATTGAAAAACGAATATGACCAAATAGAACTCAAAATAAAACCAATATTTAAAAGAATGACAAACCACTGGAAGAATCATAGGGAAAACTGGTCAGCAAAATATAAAATGAAGATAGTGTTTCAGAAATATTGCAAGAGCAGAAATTAGAAATAACAGATAAGATGCTATTTCCCTGGTGTCTTAGTATATTTTGTGTTCTCATAACAGGATACCCGAGATGGAATAATTTATAATAAAAAGATGTTTATCTTGGCTCAAAGTTTTGCATGCTGGAAAGTCTGAGACTGATTAGTATCATCTAGTAAGGACTCTGTGTTGATTCAACTCATAGCAGAAAAACAGAAGAGTAATTGGGCATATGTGGAAGAGACAAGGAGATAAAGGAGCTGAACTGCTTTATAACAAACTGCTCTCCTAGTAGCTATGCATTCCTTTGAGAATTAATCTAATCTTTTAAAAAAGACAATGGGTCCTCTTAACAATCTGATCAGCTCTTACCCCACCATTTAACACCACTACGTTGGCAACTGAATTTCAACCTGGGTTTTATCAGGGATTAACCACATTCAAACCATACCACTTCGTTAGTTCATAAAGTACTGTAGAAAAGAAGCAGGTATATGAATTTCAAGAGTGAAAAGTATGTAAAAAGGAGAGGCAATAAATATACACAAATCTTCATGAAAGCAAAGAGTAGGCTTTGAGGTTTTATAATATATTCTATATACTTATGATAGGTCTCCCACTACCTCAGCAGCTATTATGTATAGTAGCTGCCCTCTTCCTATGGTGCCTTGCCCCCTCGCCTGTGTGACATCATGCCAAGATGGTTGTTCCCACCAAAGAATAAACCCTTCTTCCCAGTATACCCCTGTTCCCGCCTAGAAAGTAACCTAATACTCTCTCACCTCCTACCATCTAGTGACATCACGGGCTCCTCCATTCCTTAGTCACTACCTCACTCACCCCCACCTCAACCCCTACAAACCCCACTCCAGTCTCTATAAAAGACTCTCCCTGCCCCAGCCATATTGCTTTTGTCTCTCCTTTGCTCAGAGACAGCCCGGCAGATCTATTCCCCTAAGAAAGGCTTGTTGTGGCCTGGTCTGGTCTTGGTCTTCGTCCCTTTTACCTGACAACTTAATTTTTTTTTTTTTTTTTTTGGTACCAGGGATCGAACTCAGGTCCTTGCACTTGCGCAGTAGGTGGTAAAACTACTGAGCAAAATCCCTGGCCCTATATACTTAATTTGTAATAGGAATTGCTGGTATTTGATAGCTTCTAACATTTTGTCCACTTTTTCCTTCATTTAAAAAAATTTGTGTAGACACACAGAGGTCTACAACATATTTAGACCTTATATTATTCAATTCACTCATTTTATGAAAAGAAAATTTGGGTTTGAAGAGATGAAGTTTCCCCAAAGCCATTTTGCAAAGAAGCACAAATGTTTCTCCTTATTTCTCCTTTCATAATCTTCCCAAAATAATATGCTATGCAGTACTGATTTTAGCAGTCTTGAATCTCTTAACATGTTTTTTTAGTTTTATTATTGTTTCACATAATTTTTAAATTATACTTTGAATGATTCCAGTATTTAAATATGTGTGCTCTTGCAGCTTTTTGTCCTAAGGTGTAATTGCAAAAAAATCCAGTGAGGTTGGCAAAGGAGAATAATGCATCTACCTTTGTTTGCCATTATGTTTGCATTTTTATGCACTCTCAGTCACATTAACTAGTTACATAAAATAAATATGCTCAAATGCTTTAAGTTTTGCATTCTAATGAATATTTAAATATTTTGTACACACTGGGTTGTGTGTTGAAAATATTTATGAGAATATGCTCATTGGAAGCTCTACACCTAAAATTCTAATTGTAGATCTTAATTCCTTTTGTGAGTATCACAAAATAAATTTGAAATTAAAGTAAAAAGATGCTTTATATAATCCTAGTATTTAATTGTATCTTTGAAGACTGGGATATGGTTCAGTCATAGACCCCTTGCCCAGCATATCCAATGTCCTGTGTTCAATCCCCAACACTGACTGATTGATTGTGTTTTGATACAGAGTCTCACTGTAGTTCAGACTGGCCTTGAACTCACTATGCAACCCAGTCTGGCTTTGAACTCTTGGCGTGCTCTCTGTCTCAGCCTCCCAAGTGCTGGGATTATAGCCATGCACCAACATGCAAGGCACAATCCCCATTTTAAAAGACAAACATTGTATCTCCAAAATGTGGTTGTAACATTGCATCTCTCACAATTCTATGCTATCTCACTTATTTTATGTTTTCTTAATCACTGTCAATTTTAAACAGCTTCATTAGGTTTCATACATGAAATAATCTTTACAGCTTCTCTAGTACTGTTACTAATGGCATGAAAATCTTCTCTACAGGCACAAGATTCAGTTGATACAAGGAATAAGAATGACATAAATGAAATAAAAGAATTTTACTACATCATTAAAACCTGTGTCCTCTAAAATAAATTTCAAATGTCTATAAAGGAGAAATTTTGATAACACCTGTCTTAGTCACTTTCTTCTTGCTGGGACTCAATATCTGACACCAACAAATTAAAGGAAGACTGCTTTATTTTTGTTCACCTTGTTTTAGAGGTTTCAGTCCATAGGTGGCTGGTTTCAGGGTAGAAGGAGCATTGGGGAAGGGCCTGCTGCAGTGAAAAATCTGCTCGTGTCGTGGTAGCCAGGTAGAAGAGAGTCAAGGGAAAAACCAGGCAGGGAAATATACACTTTCAGCTCATACCCCCAGTATCCTACCTCTTCCAAATAGACCCACCTTCCAAGAGCAAGTCAGCTATAGTACCCTTATAATCCAATCACCTTCCAAACACATAAAGCTTTGATGGTCATTTTAGACCTAAACCATAACAATACCTAAATCAAATACTTCCCAACTGACTCAGTTATTTCAAAAAGCCTTGATGCCAAGCCCAACATCATCACAAATACTGCAAGAAAAGAAATGAGAATGATGATCCATTAGGCAACAATGGCACTAAATATGGTGCATTATTTAGGAAATAATAAATATGTGAAACATTATTTGTAATATGTTTTGTTTTCTGAACTTTGTTAAAGGTTAAATATAATTTGTAATATGTTTTGTTTTCTGAACTTTGTTATATTGCTCAGCTTATTTAAAGCATAAACATGTTTTGGACCTGCTTATTGTTCACATTTTCAAAACATAAATGTATATTTGCTGACCTTTAGCTTCACTGTACATTATGATTACCTAATCTTATTTATAGAATTTACCAAATAGGCATTTTCTTAGGTTTTACACTACTTTATTAGTCAGGTGGCTGATGGTTACATTATTTCATATTATATATGTATATATGTGTATATATATATATATATAATTTGTATTTCCATATATGCATGTTTCTTCATTCTATCTTCTTTTCCTCTTTTTGGTAGAGACCAACCATATATAATCCTTTCTATTTATATGTAATATTGTCCACCATAACTTGACCAAGACAACTTGTCCTCTTTTGAAATTATTTTATCCATTAAGCACATAAATTCTAAAGAGAAATTTAAAAGTAATTAATCAGAAGTTTTATTTTTTATTTTGTTTGAGGAACCTTTATGCCATTTTCCATAATAACTATATTAATTTAGATTCCCACCAGCGAAGTACAAGTGTTCATTTTTTTCCACATCCTTGCTAGTGTTTCTTGTGTTTTGTCCTCCTGAAAATACACATTCTTACTGGAGTGAGGTACTTTTACAATTGTGATTTTGTTCTGTGTTTTTCCGATAATTAGTGGCATTTAGCATCTTTCCTACACTGAGGACCATTCTGAGATATGCCTATTCAAATCTTTTGCTAACTCTTTAATCATTTGTTACTTG